>NC_068938.1:188531559-188899604 GCF_016801865.2 Culex pipiens pallens | reverse complement strand
GATGGTGAGGTCAAATAAAAAAAATAAGTTGGGGTGTTTTGAGATACGGCCGTTTAAAGTTTTCAATTGCGCAATACAGGTAGAAAAAATAAATAAATCTAAATTTCGATCACGGAAATGGACTCTACGTCCAATTTCCTTCAAAATCGAGTCTAAGACCGACCCTCTATGATTTGTGGTTCCTGAGTTATCGCCGTTTGAAGATAGGGGTTTTGCTCAAAAATCGGCAAAAAGTCGATTTTTTGGGAGGGTACAAAAATGGAGGGGGTGGTCCGATTTGGATGAAATTCGGGATTCTTGCATGTTTTGATAGTATCAACAGCCCTGCCAAATTTGAGCAGGATCGGAGAGGGTAATTTTCAAATGCTGTTCCGCTTCAGATGGAATGACCCATATACTATCAAACTGAACGATTGGTAGAAAGTGTGAGCTCTATGTAAATAGGGTGTCAAACTAAAAAGTGGGTCCCGTTCATTTGAAAACAATTGGGTCCTAAAATGTAGCTTAGATTGCTGATATTATTGTTTACAGCGATAAAGCTTATTTTTCTGAGTACAATGACCCTTTGTACGACCACAAAGAGTTTAAAATGGATTTTTGAATCAATTTTGAAAAATTAACCTCGCGGTCCTTCTTGACAGAAAAGCTCCTACTTGACAGCTCGTTCCAAGGGGACCATAGTTAATCCATAGAAAAAATGTTGTCCTGTCAAAAAAATGTTTTGCATTAAAATGAAAAAAAGTGATCAGAAATGGTATTTAATCGTGTTTTTTACCGTTGTACATAAAAATTTACATAGGGCTTTAGTACCCAATTCTGGATTTATTTTATTTTTTTTGAAGAGAATGAACCAAATTTTCAGTTTTTGCTTTTTGGGTGTTTTTTAATACCCCTGACTCCAAGCGGTTTCAAAACACCCAAAAAGCAAATAATGGGAAAGTTGGCTAATTGAACCTTTTAAAAAATACTCCAGAATTAAAGCATTGACGAACTGACGTGCCACGCCAAACCACTTTTGACCGCAGCTGCCTCTTCTTGTTTGGCGTTTTTGCTTCTAGCGAACAATCTGTCAACCGATTTTTCTCTCTTCCCTCACTTCACTAGCTCTCTTTCTCTCTCTCGCTTCTCGCCAATGTTTACATCGGACCATCCATAAACCACTTTAGGAGGGGGGGGGGGGGGGTGGTATGGCGATTGTCCACGATCCGTACAAAAAAGTTTTTTTTTTTGTATAAACAATTGCCTACGAGGGGGACGGAGGTAACAGATTCCCAAAAAAGTGTCCACGTCTAGGTCCACGTGGTTTAAAATGGATTTTTAAATTAAATTTAAAAAATACTTCGCGCTCCTGGTTGACAGAAAACGGTCCTAAACTCAACTTCCGGTGTTTGGTCACTTTTTCGTTTGACACTTTTTTAGTTTGTACTCCGTTGGTTGGTCATATATGTAGTCATATACTATAGTCAAACTGAAAAGCGACGAACTGTCACATTTTACTCGGCGCTCACGAACACTATCAAAACAAACGTTTGGTAGTGTTTGTAAACTCTGTGTAAAAGGGGTGTCAAACTAAAAAGTGACTCCGTTCGTTTGACAACAGTTGGTGTCAACCCGCATAGTCAACAACCATACAGTCACCATTTGTCGAATGATTTTTCCTAAATGATCTTGATAATACACCCAATAGGGTGCAACCGTACATTTTCCATTCCCCAAACAATCCTACAATTTATTAAATAGGTCGTTAGGTAATGTTACAATACATTTTTACAAGGGATTTTTTTCGTGGATCATAGTCATACCCTACCCCAAACTGTTCAATTCTTATTTTATGTGAACCGTACCACAAATTAATAAAATATGATTTTAAATGGTGAACTGCTTTACCGACACTTACCGACACCATTTGAAAAGGGAGAAGCCAAAAAATAAACTTTACAAATGTTCTGGGAACTGTGGATTTAACGGGAATGGTAAGTATATGATTATTAATGGTGAGCGTTTTTTTTTGTAATGTCCGGGATTTGTTACCGCTTGATGATGATGTCTCTTGTTGATTCTTCCGTGGTGCTGCCGCCTTATCTAATTGAGCTATCTCAGTTACATTACGTTTGGCGGTTTAAAATGCATTTTATTATGAAATGTGGCCTCAAAATTTATCATAAATATATCGTAACATGTATGGTAGAACCATACAAATAAATTATAGACTAATCACATGGCGAACAGTTATCGTTCTGATAATGGTCAATCAATTGATTAAATTATTTGGACTTATAAAAAATATCACGAAAATAAATTAGCTTTACATACAAACTGTATGGCAAACAGGTATATCGTTCCATGAATTGTTGAACAATGGTTTGAATTGTTGGGACTTAGGAAAATTTTCGCTGAATTCAGGTATATCGTTCCATGAATTGTTGAACAATGGTTTGAATTGTTGGGACTTAGGAAAATTTTCGCTGAATTCAGGTATATCGTTCCATGAATTGTTAAAGTATTATTTGAATTATTCGGACTTAGGATTTTTTTTTGCTGTAGTTCAATTGGCTCAATCATACAATACCTGTTTCAAATAATCCTAAGCGTTTGGCGAACAGTTATATCGTTCCATGAATTGTTGTACAATTGTTTGGATTATTGGGACTTAAGAGTTTTTCGCTGAGCTTCAAGTTGGAAATACTACGTCGGCTATGGTACCCTTATGTTTTAACAATAGCTGTTCCGAAAAATCCTTACCATATGGCGAAAAGTTATATTTCTCCATGAATTGTTGAACAATTGTTTGAATCATCGGGACTTAAGAAAATTTTCGCTAAAATTCATTTTTGGCTCAATCATACAAAAACTGTTTGAAATAATACCAAACATATGAGAGGAATAATTATATCGTACCATTAATTGTTGTGTAATTGTTTCAATTATTAGGACTTAGGAAATTTAGGAAATTTTCCGCTTAGGTTTCTTTGACTAAATCATACCGAGTATCATAACTTTTATCATACCGGCTACAGTACTATTATGTTCTAACAATAGCTGTTTCGAACCATCCTAATCGTATGACGAATAGATACCGTTCATTAAATTGTAGGAAAAAAATCAACCATTCGAATATGTCAAGATAAGTGTAACAATTCGGGAAATAGTACCATTTTAATTTTGTTATATGGTCGTGACATTATATCAACAATATCACAAATGGTAACCATACCAGAAATAATTCTCTTAGGATTTCGACAGTTTCACCTTTGGTATTTGATTATGCGGGAAACCATCGGGGTTTTAGTGTAGAACCTTACAAAAGCTGCTAATGTCTTTCCGAAACCTCGGTGGTGAAATTAGTTGAGAGAAAAATACTTTTAAATGCACCACGTTGGCTACGTCTGTCACCGGTGACATTTATTATTCCAGCGTGAAAAAGTTGTTCTTATCGTGCGTGCCCAAAATTGTTCCGATCGCTGCATTTTAATACTTTTAAAAGAAAATCGACCAAATTTTCGCACCAAAATGTTCCGCATGCAAGGCCTACCTCCGACCGATGCCGCCGAGGAGAAACGCAAAGTGAGAAAGGCGGTGCAGCAAAATTTATTCGCGTTCGTAGCGCTGTGCGTTGCCATTAGAATCGGTAAGGCTGAAAAAATGAGTTCTTGTGAAATAACTCGCAATATTAAACCAAATTTTATCTATTTTAGCTCCAATTTTGCTTAATCGCCCCGCCAGTTTGTAGGAAATGGCAAACTTAGTTGTATAATTTTAATAAAATCAAAACCTTCAAATAAAAAAACATGTGCTGATGATTTTTTTCAATTGTTTATCACAAACGGCTTGTTTATGTAATTTCGGAATTTCGGAAAGGAGCGTTCTTTTATTACGTAACGCAAAATATTTGAGTTATTGGACCCCCTCCCACTTTCTCGTAAAATAAATTCCATACAAATTTAAAGAAAAATAATAATATTTTCAAAAATGTTAGTTTTGGTAAGTGACTATTTTTATAAAAGTGGTCTAACTTCATGGAAACTATGTTAAAAAGGTCCTTTTAAGTCATTTCTTATCTCCCTTCAAGTTGTATTAGACGAAATGACTTGTTTTCTAAGGTCATCAAAAATAGTTTTAAACTAAAACAATTCATCAACCAATTATACAACATTGAAGGGAACATCCCAAAGCATAAGCCTACTACACTGAATTTGTAAATTTGTATGTTTTTTTGTGTTGTAAAACGGCCTTCAACTTTGCATCCGCCCAACTGCCCTAAACATCAAAAGAACGCTCCCTAATTTGCTTTGTTACATATTTTTCTTCGAAATTATTACCAAACATTTTTTGTACTTTAATTCTTATTGTTTAGTTTTTTTTTTGTAAATTTTGTTAAATTTTTGTCCCTAAAAAATTAAGTGGCAACACAAAATACATTGTTTAAAAATATGTTATTCAGATTCTTGCAAATTTTGAATTTTGGGACCACAGATCGAGAAAAGACAGGAAAAAAAGCTGTCAAAGTTCTGATATGGCAACATTAGAGGCACGCTGGAATTAGATGCTGTTCCCCTAGCTGGTGGCATGTGGAAACGACTCGTAAACCTTTGATCAGCGAGGGTCAGTCAAGACGGCTAGAAGAAGGGGGCGCATCAATGTGGGAAAGGAAATTAATTTGTGATTATAGACGGTATTGTTTTGATTCGCAGCAGAATGGGGTTTCTCTTTTTTTTCATTTCAGCTACCACCTATCTTCTGTTTGTTATGTTTCACTGATTTTCTAACACGGCTCCATTTGATTTCGATTTTACTTTTTGATGCTATTATCTCTCAACGCTTTTCCCTCTATTTTACCAATTGATGCTGCTGTAACAAACTGCCTGTTTTCCCTTAATTTGGCAGCGATTTTGTTTATCATGTGCATTTTCTTTATTTATATATTTGAATAATTTTTCATTTGTCCTATAAATTGCCCTTAATACAATCTAAGCTTGTTTGTTATCTCTATCCCTATTCGGCTAAGGCACCGACCGGTGGCTAAGGCCCGTTCTTACACTGAAAATTGTCAATTGCGAAAATGTAGAAACCATGGCAAGTTATATCTAATTTAATTTTCATTGAATTTTAGATATTAATAATTACCTTAAAATATGTCAACTTTACCTAAAGTATGGAGATGTTAAAAGAACATCATGGAGTAGAACTTTTGCTGAATTGTTGGAATTATGGCATGTTATTTAAATTTTCCTTTTTTTGCGCCCCCATCGACCTCTGCAGCGCCGATGGACAAAAACATTAAAAAATATTTGCATCGGCCTATATTGGACTCTTACATTCAAAATTGAATATCCCAAAAACTTAAAAGATTTCTATTAACTTAAAATTTTTAAGTTTCATGGAAAAAAAATTGCCCCTATATTTTCGGACCAATTATGAAACTATGAAAAAAATGTATTTGCAACCGCCTAAATGGTAAAAAAATCACTTATAGAAAATTCAAAAATATATAGGGGAACAGCATCTAATTCCAGCGTGCCTCTAATGTTGGCAGGTCAGAATATTGACATTCAGTTAAAGCTAATTAAAAGCGTTTTCAACTGAACTCGAGTGATAAATAGCTCAATAAGAAGTGAGCAAGCAAGTTTCTATCAAAAGTTTTTCAAAATTAGTTGTTTAAATAGTGAAAACCAGCAAATTGGATGGAGTTAGGAGCGAGTGCTTAACCTGCCAAACATACGAGAATTTCCCCTGTACAGCCATTGCACGTCAAACAGGAAGTCTCCAAATCAAAACTGCTCCGATTTGGCGCAAATTTGGAGTGGGGGTTCTTTGGCCCAAATAATTAGACCCGTATTTTTTTGTTTGGCGATTAGGGTGGTCCTATCCAAAATAGGGTGATCCAAAAAATTGCGTTTTTCGTCGATTTTCGCAAAAACCACATTTTTCAAAAAATCATATCTCCGGAACGGCTGAATCAATTTTGGAGCACCACAATTCGAAAGAAAGGTTATTAGTTGGGTTTTTAAGGAAAAATATGTTGAGGTCCAACAAAACTAGCTGAATATTTGAAAAGGTCATATGAATATTTCATTTGCCGATTTCAAGGTCTCGGGACCAAGGAGCCTATATCTGAAAATATTTTTCCCTGATTCCTTGTAATATTTTACATAACATATCAAAAAATTGCGAATATCCATTAACACGTTTCGGAAATATGATTTTTTCAACATAAAAACTGGGTTTTTCGACGCGCCGCGCGCAAAAACTGAAAAATGACGAGATGACGATGACCTATACATGTTTAGGTACCAAATTTTTCCTTAAAAACCCAACTAATAACCTTTCTTTTGAATTGTGGCGCTCCAAAATTGGTTCAGCCGTTCCGGAGATATGATTTTTTGAAAAATGTGGTTTTTGCGAAAATCGACGAAAAACGCAATTTTTTGGATCACCCTATTTCGGATAGGACCACCCTAATCGCCAAACAAAAAAATACGGTCTAATTATTTGGGCCAAAGAACCCCCACTCCAAATTTGCGCCAAATCGGAGCAGTTTTGATTTGGAGACTTCCTGTTTGACGTGGAATGGCTGTATATATATATTTAGTTTTGCTTCACTAATTTAATTCTGTAATTCTGTAATTTCGGAATACAATATTGTTTTGATCACCGGAAGTCAATTATAATTATTTGCTTATATTGGCAATTTGCGGCGAGAAATATTAAGCTAACCTAGGACAGAAAGAGGAGAGACAGAATTGACGATCGCGACAACAGTTTTTTCAAACCTTTTGTCACATGGTGGATAGATCCAGACAGGGCGCTAAAAAGCTAGTTCAACCAAATATTACACTTAGAATGAATGGCCCTTAGCTTCTTCACCTCCTTTCCCCTTATAGGCTAGTATGGAGATCGGAAGGAAAGGGGTCAAGAAACAGCTTTACGAACAGCAGAACAACGGAGAGGGAACGTTTTCTTGGGGCTTTTCTTCACCCTCTCTGGCTTGCTTTCGTTGCCGCTGCTGCCCATTTGAAATTTTTCTTGACCGGTTCCTTCCGATGTGCGTATACCGCTTATAACTGCCAGCGCCCTGTCTGGATCTATCCACCATGTGACAAAAGGTTTGAAAAAAAAAACTGTTGTCGCGATCTTCAATTCTGTCTCTCCTCTTTCTGTCCTAGGTTAGCTTAATATTTCTCGCCGCAAATTGCCAATATAAGCAAATAATTATAATTTCGGAATACATTCGTCCAGCTTCAGCTGAAGATTCATGCTGTCCCATGTTGCATGTTCGAGTGTAGACCTACGGAAAACCTTGCCGCGAGGAGAGGTGTGTGAATTTAGTTTTGCTTCACTAATTTAATAAATTAAAATAAATTCATACATTTTCAAAAAACAAAAAAATGGCCTATGATGAGAAACCAATTAAAAAAAACATTTTGATAAAGTCTAAATTAGGTCTTAAAATTGAGGTGATTTTCATGCACATATCGATAAAACTTATTTTTCTTAGCGCAATAATACCTCTGGTCAATAATACCTCTGGTCAAACACAGAGAGTTAAAATTGGATTTTTGAATAAATTTAGAAAAAATGGCTTTTTGACGCTTTTTTTCGGACAGTTTTAAAATATAAATTTGTTTTTTTTAACTAGCTAAGGAAATTAAGTTATTAGTTATTAGTTATTAGAAGTTATTACATAATTAGTTTATGACTTCCCTTTTTGAAAATATATTTATGATAAAAATCTCAATTGAAACTTCTGTCGATACTTATTGATCTTTAAATTATGACCACGATTCTAATGTTCTCAATTTTTCTTATAGAATAAAAAAAGCTAGATGTTATGGTTTGGAGGTTTTTCGAATTTGTGATTTTATTTTTTGTATTTTTTTTGTGTGTGTGTAATTTTCAACTTTTTTTGGGGAGATTTTCTTAATGTTTTTTGTTTGTTTGTATCTTTTCTATCGAACTGCGTGTGTGTGTGTTTTTTTTCTCTTCTCTTCTTTTGTTGATGTGTTTAGTATAATGATAATAACTATAATAATTCTTTCCACTCTCTCTCTCTCTCTCTCACCACGCTGCTCTCGGCAGGTGAGGCTCTCTCTATAATTTCTGCTAAATGTTTCGCGCAATCAACTGATGCTTCGTAATTCTTTTCTTGTTGCTGTGTGTTGGTATCTGATAATTGTGTGTGTTATGAATGTTTGAATAATTAATCGATCTCGTACACGCTCATCTTTTTTTTTTTTAATTCACTCTCTCACTCGCTAGCTCGCTATTAGAATCGTGTTTCCTATTAATTTTTTCGCCGAACTTGACTCGGATAATTTATAAAACTGTCTCATTAGCAGCATTTTGTGGTAGTTCCATGTCTGTTTTTAATTTTTTTTTTTGGTTATAATCATGCTAAATTAATCTTACCCGACTCTCGCTGACACAATGCGGGTTTTTGTGTGTGTATTGCATGAAATCACAATTAATTTGTAACGTCTAAGGACGCGCATTTCTAGCACGCCCGGACAGGAAGTTTTCACTTGTGTGGTTTGATGCATTTTTAGAAAATCAAATCAAGTGGAACGAAAGACAATCGGTGTTGGAATAAATAATAAGGCTTTTTTTTCTTAAAGGTGTGACTTGCAAAGGCTGTTGAGAAGGTGAAGGGGGTGAGGACGAAGAAGTGATGATGACGAAGAAGTGATGATGACGATGACACAGAGTTTGATGGGTGTTGGGGGAGGTGATGAAATTAATTCCATTTAGTTAATTAGCTAGATATTCATCATATTTTAATCTACCTACAAGCTACGACGACTTTCCAATCGCCTCTCTCTCTCGTGTGTTCATCAATCGTGGCATTTTGCTTGAAACGTTGAAATTAGTTGCTCAGTTTTCTTCGTTTCGTTTCGCTCAGTCTTCTCTATTTGCAATGTTTCGCCTCCTGCTTTTTTTTGTTGTTGTTGCTTGAATGGTTGCTTTTTTTTCTCGCATGACTTTCTCACGTTGCAAAGAAGACTCTCTTTTTTAAGGGGGAGGTTGTTGATTGGGGTCGCGCACGTGCGCGGGGACACGTGGAGTAACAACAATCGCTTTCCTCGCTGTTTACGCTAGAGTTAATTGGTATCGTGTGTCTATTTACTTTATACTTTTATTTACCGTTTGCTGCGCAGCTTTTGGGGGGTGAGATTAGGGGGGAACTACGCGCTCGTGTGTTTGTCTGTTTGTCTGTGAGTGGATGTGAACGATTAATATTTAACGGTGCGCAGACGATCTCCAATCAAACGGCTAATCTGCTATTGTTTTATTACTGTTATCTCTTTTTTCCTACTAAATTACCACGTAGTTTACACAAGTTTATTACCGTCCTCTGCCAAGACTTGCTAGATTTAGTAGTTTTCCCTAAAATACACAGAAATTAAACGCTAACGATTCACCAGAAATCACACTCACGTAACGTGTCACATTCTCGCAGCTACTTTTTAGTGATTACAAGAAAGGGGAGTCGGGGAGCATTTCAATTGCACTTTCATTCAAACTACTTCTTCGCTCGCACTTAATTAGCACAAATACAAATTGATCTATTTACGGTTCCACGCGACCTCGGTCGCGCCGGTTTAAACTGCTCTGTTTACACGGTGTATTTATAGAGATGTGTGTGCACGGTCACTCCTTCAATCGCATCGCAAAAGTAACAAAAGAAAATCAACGTTCGTTTGCTAAACAACAAAAAAAAAACGTTCCATTTAAGAAGCCTATAATTTTATCCGAGAGTTTAAAATAAAATACAAAAAGATACAATTAAAAAAAAGATTTACAGTAAAATAAAATAAATCATCCTAATTTGTTTTCAGTTGTTGTTTCTTTTTCATCTTCTTCTTCTTGAGAGTGTGAGTGTGTGTGTTTAATTTTCAATCAGTTTGTGTGCCATTTGTTGTTGTCAAATTCTTCCCGCCTTCGCTCTTTACTCTTCATCCTCCTCGTCCTCGTCCTCGGCTTCGGCCAGCCACGTCAGCCACTGGTTCACCTGGAACAGCGCCTTGCCCTTGCCCGGGTACAGATCGGTCACGTCCTCCTTGTAGCGCAGGAAGGCGTCCTCCTCGATCACGCTCAGCTCGTAGCACTCGCGGAACCAGCGCAGCAGCACGCCTGTGAAATTGAGGGGAAAAAATGGTTGAAATTTAGTTGTTTTTGAATTTTGTTCTAAAATTATAAAATACGATTTAAAGAGTTCTAAAACCTAATAATAAATTGAATCGTTTGATACGGTATGTCCACGCATCCTTCCTTTCCTGTTGATTCTGTGAAATGTGATCCGTTCACAGAAACCTATTTGCGGTAAACCCAAGGAAGTAGGGCTGGCCGCTTTTATTTTTGTAATACATTTTCGTGAATTTTCATATGTACTACACTGCCGTTCTACGCATAATTGTCCCATGTCAGTTTTGGTCGATTTTGACTTTATGACATTTTTAAGTTTAGTTTGATGTGTACTTTAAGAAAAACACATAAAATCTGGTACTTTGTTCGGAAACTCATTAAAAACAACACCAAGTCTGTTTGTCCCATCGTTAAACTTCTACGCATAATTGTCCCACCAAGTATTTTCTTACACGGAATCATTAGTTTTACTAAACATTATGTCTTGTTTACCTTTTGTAAAACAAGAGAATCACAAACAAAGGTGATAAACTGCTAACTGGGGTGATTAGGGACACATAGGGCGAAAAGGAACCCACGGGACAATTATGCGTAGAAACACAGAAATCGGTCGAAAAATTTCAATCGCATTTTTCTCAGTTGCACTTTTTTGAACATGGGACAATTATGCGTAGAACGGCAGTACAGTTATTAATATTGACAAGAAAAGAACATGGGGCGTTTCATCGGACCGGCTGCGTCTGCGTTAGATTCGATTAGGTTAGATTTTTCGGGATTTTGTACTTTAAAATGTTCTATAACATGATTTTTATTCCAATTTTAGAATTGAATTTTAATATTTTATTAAACTCATTTTATATTATTTTTAAATTATAATTTAAAAGTAAAGAGCTAAAGAATTTTGAAAATTTAAGATTAAAGAGTTATATAAATATACAATATATGGTCAAATACTAAAATTTAAGAATTGCAAAAATTTAAAATTTCGATGCTCAAAAATTTGAAAATGGTGAACATCAAGAAACATAAATTTTTAAAATTTCAGAATTGAATTTGTATAGTTTATCCGAATTACGTAAATACACTGTATTTTTTTAGGATTAAAAAACTTCAGTATTCAAACATCTTTTTATTTAAGAATTTTTAAAATTTTAGATTTACAGCATTTAAGATTTCCGAAAATTCCCCAATTTCACAATTTAACTCTCACATTTTTATTTTCGTTTATCAATATTTTTAAAAATTCGGAATTATATATTTTTTTTTTGTTTTATTTGAAAATTTTCAAATTTTAAGAATTCGTGAGTTAATTTTAATTTTGAAAAAATGGAACAATAGCGTTTTAAATTAAAAATAAAATAGAATTTGAGAGCGGCAAAATTTTAAAATTTTAAGATTTTACGAATTCTGGAATCTGAGAAAATTAAGAATTCAATAATTCAAGAATTTTTTAGTTGAAAATCTGCTACGTTCAAGATTTGAGAATGCAAGAGATCAAAAATTTGAGATTCATACTTTTAAAAATCATTTTCTGAAAAAAATTGCTACATGATCAAACCTGAGGATTAAAAAATGTGAGGTTATAAAAACTAACTTCATTGTTGCAAAAATATTTTTATTCAATAGTTTTTAGAATTTTAAAATTACAGAATTTAAGATTTCCGAAAATTCCCAAATTTCACAATTTCTCTGACAGATTTTTCTTTCCTTTTTTAATTTTTTTTTTAATTTTCAGAATTAAAAAAAAAGGTTTTTTAGTGTTTCAACAAAAACTTTAAATTTCCAGAATTAGTTAGTTAATTTAAATTTTGAAAATATGTAATATTAGTATTTTAAATTTCAAAATACGTAAAAGAATTGCAGGATTTTAATATTTTAGATTTCATGAATTCTGGAATCTAAGAATAAAAAAAATCAGGAATTCAAAAAATTCAAGAATTTTGAAGTTGAAAATCTCTTAAGTTCAGGATTTGAGAATTCAAGAGTTGAAAAAATTAAGAATTTATAATTTTTATATTTTCAGAAATTAAAATTATCGATTTGAAAAAAATCCTGAATTTAAAAAAAATCATATTTACTACAGCCTAAAAACTTAATTTAAAAAAGCAGAGGTTAAAATCTAGATTTTTATTTTATTTTTGAATCTAAAAATTCACAAATTTGAGAATTTTCAAAGAGAGATTTCATTTATTTAGAACTTTAATATTTAACGATTTTAGATTTCCAAAATATTTGAAACGATCTTCAGAAACTCATGAATTTAAAATTTTTCAAATTTTATAACCTATGTGTTTTAATTTGTTGTATTTTTTCATGAATTTGAAAAATTAAAGATTTGAAATCTCTTGAAGTGTTTATTTAACGGTGCACATCAATCTGAGCTATTTGTACCAAGATTTTTGCTACACACATCTCAGTATTTTTCAAAACTACCGGAACTATCAATCTAATTTTTGATGTTGTTTTGTTAAAAATATTTTATGAAAAAAAAATAAAACAGAAAAAAAGAAAAAAGTTATTTTGTCAATTTTGAAATAAGAAGACAACAACTTCCTTGGTTGCTGTGCAACCTCAAAAAATCAAATTTTAAATTTTAATAAAATACATTAGGGCGGTTTGAGCTACATAAACTTTACTGCCCATGTTCGCATAAATGTCCCATATGCAAAAACAGCAACCTGAGAAAACGCATTTAAAGTTTGTCCCACACATAAGGCTACGTGTTAAGTTTTCGAGAAAAACTGGATTTCCTCCTGATTTCTAGAATAAAGTACTGGATGTTATAGGCTTTTCAGAAAGAGCACACGATTTTGAACTAAACTGCATCAATAACTCAAAAGCAGTGTTGGTATCATTGCGCTCCCGCGAGAAAAATTTCTCTCTCGAGTTCTCGCCGCGAGTCTCGAGCTGCCGAGAGAAACTCACCGATTGCCCGTGCTCTCCTCCGCTCGCGAACGGGCTTTCTCGCGAGCCAGAATTGCCCGTTCGCGAGAAGTTGAACGTGTTAGAAACGAACAAAAAACAACACAGCGATTGAAGTTACACCTTTATACCATCGCCTAGTCCGTATTCATAAGCCTGATAAACAAATTGCTAGCATGGGACGAACGGCTAGCCAGAGGCGCTCGCGAGCGCTCGCGTCGAGAGCGAGAACGCGAACGAAAATGCGAGCGCGAGCGAGAAGAGAAAAGTACTACAAGTTCTCTCCCTCGCTCGCGAGCGAGAAATACTTTCCTTCTTCTCGCTCGAATTTCAACACTGCTCAAAAGCGATGAAAATGCATATGGGACATTTATGCGATCAGGGGCAGTTTAGTAACTGAAAAAAATAAGGGTAAAAAAATATTTTTCAAATTTATGAATCTCAAATTTTACGAATTTAGGTTTTTTTTTAAATTTCAAAATCTTTCACAATTTAATCTTCTACAATTTAATGATCTATAAATTTTAAATTGCTATATAATAAAATTTCTAGAGTTACCGATTTGTAACTTTCAGAAGCACTTAACATTAAATTTCAAAACTATTTTCTTTAAATTTCTTAATTTTTAACGCATTATTCGCTCAAAAATGTCCAAGTGTTCTTTTAGAAAATTTAATTCTTTCTTTTTCGTGTAAACAAAATTACAAGAAAATAGTTTTTTTGTGTCACTATTTTTTTATGAATTCTACAATCGTTCCCGAAGACACCAAATCGATTATAAACTTCGTTTTGAAGAACGTGGCTTTTGAATATTTTGATAGCATTTCTGTGTGTACAGCTGCCAAAATGGTAAGATGATTTGTATGAACGAACCAATAGACCGTACTTGGAGAAAGTACTCATCAAATTTTAATCCGAAAAAATACTGATTTCTGGGGAAATTGCACTAAAGTTAAACGCTCACCTTTCGGGAAGTCGATGCTGTACCAGTACACCTGCATCGCGTAGATCGCAATCAGCTGCAGGTCGTTGTTGCCGTTCAGGAACGCGTTCAGCACCGGGCAGTACTTCTTCAGGATGTCCATCTCCTTCTCCACCGACTGCTTCTCGTCCGCGCACTTGGCCGATTCCTAATCAAATGAGAATTAGTTTAGAAATTGATTTGAGGGGAATTTTTTCGAGTCAATCTTACCTGCGTGATGTACTTGAGCAGCACGGTCATAACCGCCGTGATGAAGCCCGGGTCGGTGTAGCACCCAGGTTCGACGTTCTCCTTGATCCACTTGTAGAACTGCTGGGGGTTCGAGTCCGCCTGGATCTGCTTCCACAGCTCGGCCTGCACCCGCAGCAGCGGATACAGGAAGCTCAGGTTGCGATCCTCGAGGATCTCCGCCATGCGGTCCTTGGTGCGGTCGCACTCGGGCAGGCTGCTCATCAGGTTGACCTTGCTGGCCTGGAACAGGTCCTGCAGCGGTTGCTTGCCCAGTTGCTTGTGCAGCTGCTGCAGCACCAGCAGGAACAGCGGGTAGTGGGCGCCGTTGTCGGTGTAGTTGGCCACGTCCGACAGTTTGCACAGACGCACCGAAACGGCTCGGCAGAGCAGGGAAGCGACGATGGTGGTGATCTTCGGGATCGTCTTTTCCTTTTCGTTCATCGAGTTGACGAGCGCCTTGAAGGACTCGAGCAGCGCTCCGTTGGAGAGTTTGTTCTCCTTGCGGAGCTTCTGCAGGAACTCGATGGTCTTTTCGTGGAATGGTTCCGGTTTGTCGAGCACTTCGGCCACGATCTTGGTGACCGAGTCGCGCATGAACTTCTCGGGCACTTTGAGGTCGCAGAACGCGTGCACCAGTTCGTCCATGAGGGCTGGCGGCTTGGTCGGGGCTGGTTCTTCGTCGTCGGATTTCTTCGTTTCCGGCGCTTCGTCGCCCTTTTCTGAGGACTTGTCGTCCTCGGACTTGGCCTCCTCTTTGAGGTCGGCCTCGTTGACGGTGTCCGGGTCGGCGACGACTGGCGTCTTGTCGACGACCTCCACGACAACCTCCTTAACGTCACCATTCTCAACGGGCTTTTCGGCCTCTTCAAGCTGCTTGCGCAGGTTGTCCAGCAGCACGTCCGCGGCGAACGTCGACACCTTCTTCATGAACTCCTCCTTGTTTGGGCCCTTGTCCTTTTTGTTCTTCTTTTCCGCCTTGTCGGCGGACGCCTGCTTGATGATGACCTGCTCCTTCTGGAGGATGTTGTTGATCGGGGTGGTCGAGGCTGGCGCCGGGTTGGACTTGGGCGCGCCTAGGCCGTTGCGGGCTTGCGGAGTCTGGTAGGGGGAGGGCGCCGCGTAGGATGGTGCGTTGTTGAGAGAGTTTTGCTGGGCTGGGGACTGCGAGCTCTGCGAGCCGTTGTTTGACGATTGCAGGTTGTTTGTGGATGAGGAGGATGAGGATGAGTTGGGGGAGGTTCCACGGGGGGCTGACGCAGCGGCAGCGGCGGCGCGTTGCTCGCTCAGGAGGGTTCGGGTTGTGAGCGGGGAGGGGAAGTCGCCGAGGGCTGGGCCGGTTCCGTACTGGTTGGATTTGGAGGATTGGGAGGAGGACTGGGAGATGGGGAGTTGGGGCGTCTTCATGTTCATGTTTTGCGTTTTGAACAGCAGACTGTTGGCCGTGGGTCGCATCTGCAGGTCCTCGACGGGGTTTTGGGGCGTCATGAGGTTGCGCTTGAAGCGCGGGGCCAGGTCCTTGTTGTTGTTCATAGCACCTCCGTCGCGGTTATCGCGGTTGGAGTACGAGTTGTGCGAGTTGGGTCCACCGTTGTTCTGGTGGTGGTGATTCGGACGGTCGTCCCGACCTCCTCCGTGGTGGTTGTTGTGCTTGTTGTTGTTGTAACGCATGTTACCGCCGCCGCCATTGTTGTGGTAGTTGTTGTGTTGGTTCTGGCCTCCGTTGCGGTTGTTGTGCATGCGTCCGTAGTTGCCGCCACCGCCGCCGCCGGAGCCATTGTCCCGGTGATCGCGGTTGCCGCCGTAGCCGTTGGCCGACGGCGATGAATACGAGGGTGGTATCAGCGACGATGGGCTGGACACGCTCAGCAGGTTGAAGCTATCGTTAAAGTTGAGCCCCAGCTTGCTGATCCAGTCCCGTTCGTTGTTGCGCTCCTGGTTGCGGTAGTCACGACCGCGCGAGCCAAACGAAGGCCGCAGCACCAGATCGTCCTCGTTGGTAAGCTCCTGAATCGGAGCCGGTCCTTCGACGCGGGCCACCTTCCGCGGTGTCCAGTTGTTCTTGCGCAGCTCGATCAGATCGCGCAATAGGAACCGGATGCGTGGCGGGAACCTGCTCGACAGGGAATACTGTTCCATCCGGTCGAAGTACTGCTCCATCAGCTGTTTTCCCAGCTCCGTGTCCAGATTCTTTCCGCAGGTCTTGATGAGCTGTGCCAGACATTCCATGTCCTCGCAATTTTTCTCCGTCGACGCGCCGGACTTGTTGGTAAAGAGCGAGCGCAACATCTTGTGCAGATGTGGCTCGCCGAGCATGTCGAGCTTGTACAGCTCGCCGATGAACTTAACATTGCCCAGTATCTTCTGTTTGGCCACATTTTTCTTTTCCTCCAGATCATCGGTGAGCGCGAGCTCCGAGTTGATGATCTTCTCACTGTACTGGACGCGGTTTTCGAACTTGTCGCGGCAAACGTTCAGCAGAATCTGCAGGAAGGTGCTCGATTTCGTTTTGTCAATGTCGATCTCTAGTTCTTTCTCGATGCGCTTGCACAGCTGTGCGTACATAGACGAGTACTTGGGTTCATCGAGGGCTTTGTCGAATATCAGCAGGATCACTCCGTTCAGGATCTTGGAAGAGTTGAGGTCGAGCTTCAGCAGGTCATCGCTCAGCTTCTGGAACTTCTCGGGGGTTAGCTTGTTCAGAATACCGCGTACTTTTCGAAAGATCGAATCAATTCTGGCCTCTTCGGTGAGTCCATGTTGCGGTCTCAGAGAGGGAGGGACCCAGCGTCGGCTAGCGGGGGGGATGTGGTTCTCCCTCCCCGTGGCACGAGACTCTGTCCCCGTTTGCCTGGGGTCTTCCGTCTTGGAGGTTGGCAACGGACCACCAGCACTAGGATACGCGCTCCGCAACCCAACCGACGACGGAACCGCAATCTTTTCTATTTTTCCGGGAATGGTGCCGGACCCACCGGCAGCAGCGCTGTGCTGTTGCTGCGTTGCCCTCAGGACCGGTCGACGAGCTGGCGCTGCACCTGACAACGAAGACGACGACGTAGGTTCGAACGGCGCGTACGTTGAGCGGTGAATCCTAACGGCGGTTGGTGGGGCGGTGATCCCCCGCGTTGTTCCGACCGGAAATTGAATCCTGACCGACCGACACTACACAGACACACACACACACAAACACACTAACGCGCTGTTGTCGCTGTCTTACAAGCGGAACTTGTCGCTACCTGGTCCGTAGAAATCTGGACGAGTCTGAAAGGGAGAAGAGAAAGAGAAAATTTCATTAGTCTCGACTTGTGTGGTATGGCGTTCGAATTTTTGTTGACACAACAAGCAAGATTTAATTATAACCCCGCGACGTCGGCGACGTAGTCGTGAACTTTGTCTGTTGTTGACTTCGTTATCTGCGACTCAACATTCGATCCAGTGTACTAATAGGAACGTCGCCGCGACGTCATCAACCGTGTACGTCAGTGTGCTTCCAAGAACTTCTGGAACAGTCAGCCGGCGAGAAGCGTGTAACAGCGTAGAAGAGGATTCCGTTACATCGCAGCAGAAAAAAAAGGTCACCCACGAAGCGTGTGTTATATCACCCTGCGCGTTCTTCAGCTTCTTCCAGCCTACGCGCTTCAACTATTCAATCAAAAAAGGTTCGGAAATCCTTGGAAACGAACGTTGCGCCATCGAGAATTGAGAAGGGCAATGGTCGCTGGACGAAGAAGTGGAAAATTTGTGGCACTTGAGAGGTTTAGAGATGGATTGCGAAATTCGACTTCTCCAACAACACAACCAACCTTGACTTGAACGCGCGCACACTTCAATTGAACGCACCAAACGCTGCTTCTTCAGAGTCTCAGAGTTGAGATTATATCACAAACTCACTGCAGCGCAGTTCTCAGTTTAATCAGTCCCTTATAGCTGCTTAGTTGATTCTCTTGGGATTCGCGGAAACACACGCGCGTGATCTTGTACGGACGAATACTGTTCAGCTACTGAGACTGGTTCTCTAGATCGTGCCGAGCTGAACCCCAACTCGAAAGTCTGCTCGCACCAATACAGCGGTAGAAAACAAAGAGCTTGGTATAGATATGTTGGTAGTCAGACAAGGCCTGGTGGTGTGGGGATGTCCAAAGATGACTCAGGCAGGCAGGGGGACCAGTTCTGACCAGGTTGCTTGCAGGCCGTGAAAGTGTGGCACGACGAAGGTGTGAGTCATGGAGGTAGACACTGGTAAGTTTTGTTTTGATCGGAAGCAGGATTTGTGTTTTTTTGGGAGGGTAGAAAAAGCGTTAGTCACTTTCCTGGTGAGATGGTAAGTTTGAAACTCAAGCTGCAGTTCTAGGAAATGACACAAATGCAACGGAATAATCAAATTTCATAACTTCCTTAATTTTAAAATATATCAAATATAACAAAAAAATTTATTAACATTAAAAGGTCAACGGTTATACTTTTTTTCACTCCCTCTTATCATTTGCATTAAATAAACTTCTAAAACGAATTAAAACCACATGAGAATCTCTGTTTAAGATTTTTGGAATATTTAGAGTTGTAAGATCTTCGAAATAATAAAACAGGTTTTTTTCAAACTTTCTAACTTTTTGTCTCATTAGCAAGGCTGTTTCAATTCAAATGGGACATTGGAACACCAAACCGGATCGAAGGAGCACCTGAAAATCTATCCAAATGATTAAAACGTTTTAACATGCACATCCAAAACCACTCAAGGAGGTATTAGACTATGGCAAACAAACTCGCACGTTTTCGTGATTGACAGAAACGTTTCTGCAAACAAATGCAGGCAAACAAACAAAGCAGGAAAAATGTCAAAGTTTGTGTGTTCATTTGTTACTGGGTAATGAATAGAGAGAATGCGTAACGTGATTTTCGATTGATCCCACTTTGTTTACATCTACAAAGTAGGAGGCTGTTCAAGGACAAGCATGACTTTTTTCTTACTGTTAAATGAGCTGTTTTATAATTAGTGGTACATTGTTTTATTTTGTCTAATTTTTTACTTATATGCTGTGAAAATGTGTGTTTTTTTTCAAATTTCGATCGGTTAGAAGATGTTTTTCTTTTTTACGGGTGACTACGAACTGCGGCGAGAGTGTCATTCTGCGTTGTTGCAGATAAATTCTCTGGCTTATTTTGCAAGGCGGATCCAACAAACAGATAAGCTTTTCACTAAACAAGTAGGTTTTTAAACAATTAAGACAGCTTCTGGATGGATATAGCCGCATCGACTCCATAAATAACTCCAATTCATAATTATAAAAAATTACGATCTCGCCTTCAACTTTCTTAAGATTTATTGACTTCAACTCCAGGTCCTCAAAAGCCACAAATTTGTCATTCTCGCAAAAAAAAAACAAAACATTTTTCAATGATCGATAACAATACTCTCTACTTTTGGCGAACAGTAAATTGGTTCCACTTTAACAGTTCAAAATTGAGGCTCTTTTTGCGAACCACTATTCAGCACCCAGATTTGTTATAGTCTAATACCTCCTTCAGCTTTTTTTTTTGCAAAAACCGAATATGAGTTTTAAAATTCAATTGAGTGATTCGACAAAAACATGCACGCATCCTGGTGGCGAGTAGAAGCACTACGCGACGATGTTCGGAATGACAGCGTGCTCGGAAATATTTTTTTTTTGCAGTTTTTGATTTTTATTTCATTCAAATATTTTTTAACATCGATGAAAGTTATTGTAAAGTGTGGCAATTGCAAAAACGGATCGAATGATGTATACATCATAGGGGCTGAGTTAATTTTTCATGCTTTTTTCCTCGAATTTACCAAAAAGCTCTTTTGAAAAATTGATTTAAATAAGATTTAATTGATTGATAATGCTCCTCATGTGTGTATTATTGATAGAACAAACTATTAGAGTCATATTACAGCATAATTACAATAATTTTCTTAAAAAATGACCAGTTATTCGATTTTTTCCAAAAAATTCCAAAAAATCACCAAACAGCTTTTTTAAGATCAATATTTTGGTCAAACAGGAAGAAAAGTAATGTTTAAACACTTTTACATTACATTTGATTATTACTTTTAACTTTTGCAACATATAACTCAAGTTATCCAAAATATCGATCATCTTTTTAGAAAAATCGTCTAAATAAAATACCAGTCAAAATTAATCGCTACAATTCACCACGCATTATGATCGTTAGCGAAATTGCCACACTTTGCAATACCCCACTTTTCTGAAAATGTTTGATTTTTCATTATAAACGCATTTTTTCCCTTAAAACTGCTCAAAATGTATGGGGGCTGTCATTCCGAACACCGCTGGAACAACAGCGAACCTAGCGGAAAAAATGTCGTCGAATTCTTCAATAGATTTTTTAGTTACTTTTGGGACCATCCATTCCATAAGCCACGTGGACATGTTTTTTTTTTTTCAAATTTGATGCCCCCTCATCCGATTATTTTTATATTTTGAATTTATTTATTTTTATTGTGAAGTCAAGACTTAAGATAACCTCCAAATTCTTAAGGAGGTATCATACTATGACAAACAAACTCGCACTTTCTCATGTTTGACAGTTTGCCAAACTCGTAAAAGGCCTCGTTTGAAAGCTGACGGTTCTGCAAACAAATGCAGGCAAACAAACAAAGCAGACAAATTGTCAAAAAGTGCAAGTTTTTTTTTTTGTTTGTTTGCCGTAGTCTAATACCTCCTTTATAGACTACGGCAAAGAAACTAACTAACTAACTAACTAACCCTGGCACAGCCATCCTTTCGAAAGCATCATGGAGAATGTTGAAGCGATTACTTTGTAAAATATCCTTCTTTTCTTAACGGCCAGGCTAACTGCCTAAAGTTAACCGCATAGATGATTCGTTGAGATGGTTATCTAAAGGTTTCTGAGTAGCTTTGGACAATCGAATTATGGACTTTTCATCACTTTTTGAGTTTCACCTAAAATTTAAGTTCTGCGACCCTGTTTCAGTTAAATTTGAGATTACATTGACCAAACGCTATTTTTCGATATTTCATCAACACTATTTTGATCACCTTATTGTATTAAAAAAATAACAAACCATTTTAGATCATTTATAGGGTCTTATCTGAGCTGAACAACACAACGTTATTCGGAATTTAATTAGGCTAATAAAATAGTAGTTTATGCAACAAGTTGCAAAAAGAGGATTTTTTCAGCACGAGTCGTACATTTATCCAACGAGGTTCACCGAGTTGGATAAATACGACGAGTGCTGAAAAAATCAAGTTTTGCAACGAGTTCCATACAACATTTTTTGCAATTTCAAAAAACACCCATTGAGTGAAATTTTAAGTCGAATTTTCATGTATTTTGTCAATAAATCGTTTAAATCAAAAATATGTTGAAAAGTGTTACTTTTCGAAACAAGTGCTGAAAAGTTCAACTTTTCAGCACCCATTTCAGTGCTGAAAAGTAGAACTTTTCAGCATTTATTTTGAAAAGTGTTGCTATTCGATTCTGTTATTTTTGGTACAGAAAAGTAGGCTATTTCGTCGTTCAACAATGACAGGAAAAGTAAGTAGTTTCACGACGGAATTGCAAAAAATATATTTAAAGTTTTCGATACCCCCCCCCCCCCCTTCTCCCCTCCTCCTCCTCCTCCAAATGAGCCCAAAAAATCAGCGGGCAAAAACCATTTTTTTTTTCAAAAAACTTCTAAATTTCAATGGAGATTTAAGTGCAATCGGCTGGAATCAATTTAAAATGCATTACCCTGCGTTTAGAATCGTTTTTAGCATGCATTTTTGTAAATTTTCAATGCACAGTACTGCAAATAGTTTTTTCGCTAAAATTCTTGTTTTCGTCAAATCTTAGGTTTTTTGTAAACTAATGATTTAAAAAGGACTGAACTAGTGTAAAACGCATTTTTAAACACATTTTTTGCATTTGATAGTTGAGATTTATAGCTTGTTATTACAATTTTTATATTTTTTATTTAAATTTTTAATTTTGAAAAAATAATTGATTGTAGCCTGCTTGATTAAAAAACAAACCTAACTAAGGTATTAATCCGTTTGAAATTGAGTAAACTGAGATAAACATATTTCATTAAACTTGTTTCTTTGATGTTCTTATTACTGATTTAAAGAATATTATACAATAAGTCTGTCAGACTAACATTTTGAACATCCCCACCAGCAAAGATCACTAACCTTTCCTGCGTTCAATTCGTTCCCACCTCGAACCACATATGTAGGAAGAATGAAAAGTAAAAAAAAAACCCTCAAAACACTAAAAGAACGAAGACGATCTCGCTGCTGCTGTGCTGTTCATCCCGACGACAATGATGAAATCCTCCGCTCTCCGAACGCTCACGCTCGGTCAACCCAACAATGAGTCAACCTGCGGTCCAAGTCAAAACCCGTTCCGCAGAATGGCGCGCACGTCCCGAAAGAGTTTAATGACACCCAGAATTCTGGACGGCAGCGCGGACCATTATCGTCCCGCGCGCTTTGTTGCAGATCTTCAGAGGTTTTCTGTCTGGCCATATGGCGATCAGCAGCAGGTTCCACTCACACACACACCAGCATACACACACAAAAGTGGCGCTGGCAGTTGGACCATGACAATGTCCTTGAACTCGATCGCATCGCAGCAGTCGTCGAAGTCGGAGAGCGTCGTACGGTGAAGTTCAATGACGCGACGACAACGGTGATGGCGGCGTCGGCGAACCACAAGGACATCCACTCCGCAGTTGCAGCTGTATAGTCGAGGAAGTTGACCCGGCGCGAGTTCAATCGCACGTCGGGAGGTTGTCGCGATGAACCTAAGGAGGGCACCTCCGGGCGTCGATGATGTCACCGGGAGACCTTCACACTATAGTTGTGCTACGGTAACAATATGAACACGTCGACACCAACTATAATGAAAGCGTTGGAAATTTATGCAAATATGGACACGTGCGACACAGCGATGACGCCTCGTGGCGTGGCCCCAGTGGCGTGGCCCCAGTGGCGCGTGAGGTGGGAGGACGTGCCAGAAGCCACATTGCCACGCGAGTTGGTCTCTTTCGTCACGTGTTGCACCTCTGGCATTTATGTCACTGGCACTGCTGGTGTGTCGTGTTGAGTGCATTCGTTACATTACTGCGTTAGTTCGGTACAAACATGCAATGTTTGGAACGTAATTTGTATTTTGTGCTGGTTTATGCTAGGAATATGACCTACATGCGATGGTAATAGCATTTTGTTTCTTTGTGCATGTTTTGGTGTTTCGAAATCATCGGAATAATAATTCGTTGATTAGTTTTAGAGCGTACAATTTCCCGGTCCGATGTTTTCCGTTTGGAGATATTTTTAGGGATCGCGTTATTTTCGTGAATTCCCAGGTACAGTCCAGACTCGGTTATCCGAACGCATCGGAAAAATGTCACTTCGGATAATCGATACTTCAGATAATCGAATCATAAAAAAAAATGTTTCGTTGTCTCATTTTTGATGGTTGAGCATAATTATGACTTATAAACTAAGTGATTATGAATAAACTAAGTGATTTAGAATTTTTAAATTCAAGATGGCGGCTAAAATGGCTATGATGAAATATTGAAAATATGCATTTTGTACTTTAATAGGCAATCAACTATTCAAATTTGACAAAAGTGGAGTCGCAGAACTCGAATTTAATGTTAAAAAAAAAAGAAAAAAAAACTATAACAAACTTTTTTTGTTTATGATTCGATTATCCGAAATCCCATACAAACCTTTGGATAATCGAACTTTGGAGTATCGAGGCTTTGGATAATCGAGTCGGGACTGTATTTTTTAGCAACAAAGCAGTTGGCATGATTTAATTGATTATAGATCGGTAAAATGTATCATTTGATTCAGTTTCATTAATTTATACTTTATGTAAAATTTCAGAGTTTTTTTCATGGCCCATATGCTCATATGTTTATATGAAATACAATAACTTATAGGATATTTAAAAATAAAACTGTAGAATGGTTCTCTCTACAGTACTCGTTCGGTAATAAATCTGCATTTTACACTGAAAAAAAATCCATTCTCGAAATCATGAATAAAATTCACGAATGCGAGAACCACGAAGGAATATGTTCACGTTTATAGTGCAAATGCACCATACTCATGAAAAAGTTCCTTCTTGGTTCTCACACTCGTGAATTAAATTCACGATTACGAGAATTGATTTTTTTTTCTGTATAATTGAACTACAGCCTTTTCAAAAAACAATAACACAACAGACCATAGGGGAGAGTGGGGAGACTTGATCCCCGGGGACACTTGATCCCAAACCTGTATCTCGTCAGCATGTGGGTAAAACAATTAGCTTGGTTCTAGAAAGTTATGCGAAATTTACTTAAACTCATTGTAGAAAACAGAGAAAAAAATTCAAAAATGTTTAGATTGAGTTACACACATTTTTCTAAAAAGTGCTGCAAAAAACCTCCAAGAGATCTTTTCTCTTTATTTTAATATGTATAGAATACACTTAAAAATTATTCAATTTTTTTTTATACGTGAATTGTTTGATAAACTTATCAACTAGGGAGACCTTACGCATTTAACGTTAAATTTATTGTCATACTATTTTTACAATCAATTATTTAAAAAAGTGCAGTCACTGGAATCAACCTCAACATTAATTAATTGGGCTGGGTTTTCGTACATAGTTTCTTTTAGTATAGTTGTACATAACTTACTGCAGTTTGAACAATTTTTCAAAAAAAAAAAAAGTTACCCCTAACGTTTTGAAAATGCCGATTTAAAATATATATTTTTAAACGCTTGGCATGATGCGAAGAGTTCATCTCATGAAATACCCTTATCATAGTTCAATGTTTTTAAAAGCTTTCATTTCTTACAAAAAGTTCATAGTTTTATGAGAAATTGACAGAGTTATGTCCGATACAAAAAAGGGGATCAAGTCTCCCCACTCTCCCCTATCAATAGCTCAAAAGTGATGAAAATGCATTTTGGAAAATTTGTGAACATCATGGAAAATATAACGCAGACTCGTTAAACTATCAGCCAAAAAAATGATTAAAAATGTTTTAATAAGATTTTGAAACATGAAACTCAAGATGGCGCTCCAATAATTTATTTTATTTTTATAGCTTTTTGTGTATTTTCAAAGACACCCAAAAATTTAAAAAAAAATTATGGAATGTTCGAAAAAAAACTCCAATAAACGTTTTAAAATTACGTGCCAACTTTTCGCGAAAAACTGGATTTCCTCTGATTTTTTAGTACAAAGTACCGACTGCATGTTTTTAGTTTTAATGAAAGAATGCTTGGTTAAGAACCAAACTGCAACATTCACTCAAAAGTTATGAAAATGCACATTGGACGTTTATGCGATCATGGACAGATTAAATATTGAGAATATTTAAGCTGAGTACGGAGCTTGGAAGGAACGTGGTCAAGGAAAACAGCGCGTTCTTTTCGTGACCTCCCTAAAAAAAACGCAACATTCAAAATAAAAATTCCAAATTAAAAAAAAACTAAACAAAAATAAAAATCCCTGCTATTAATAAAAAAATTTTATGGTTTCATAATTTGAAAATCCCAGCATTGAAAATCAAAAGACTTGAAAATTCTTATATTCTAAAAATATAAGATAATAAAATTATAAAATTCTTCAATTCTTTAGTTTTTAAATTCTAAAAATCACCTAAATATCTTGATCCGTAATCATTTTATGTGAAACTCAAAGATTCAGGGTGGCTCTTGAAATACCTTTTTTGAATTTCCGACTTTTTCCCGACTTTTCCAGGATTTAAAATAATAGAAATTTCATACCCACAGAATACTGTAGAGTGTTTCAGAATTATTAAACCAAGATGGCGACCAAAATAGGGGTGATGGAAATATTTAGAAACTGAGCAGTTCTCTAGGATTTCGGTCATTCGATTTTTTTTGTATTTTTTAATCCGACTGAAACTTTTTTGGTGCCTTCGGTATGCCCAAAGAAGCCATTTTGCATCATTAGTTTGTCCATATAATTTTCCATACAAATTCGGCAGCTGTCCATACAAAAATGATGTATGAAAATTCAAAAATCTGTATCTTTTGAAGGAATTTTTTGATCGATTTGGTGTCTTCGGCAAAGTTGTAGGTATGGATACGGACTACACTGGAAAAAAATAATACACGGTAAAAAAAATTTGGTGATTTTTTTATTTAACTTTTTATCACTAAAACTTGATTTACAAAAAAACACTATTTTTAATTTTTTTTATTTTTTGATATGTTTTAGAAGGCATAAAATGCCAACTTTTCAGAAATTTCCAGGTTGTGCAAAAAATCACTGACCGAGTTATGAATTTTTTAATCAATACTGATTTTTTCAAAAAATCGAAATTTTGGTCGTAAAAATTTTTCAACTTCATTTTTCGATGTAAAATCAAATTTGCAATCAAAAAGTACTTTACTAAAATTTTGATAAAGTGCACCGTTTTCAAGTTATAGCCATATTTAAGTGACTTTTTTGAAAATAGTCGCAGTTTTTCATTTTTTTAAATTAGTGCACATGTTTGCCCAGTTTTGAAAAAAATATTTTTGAAAAGCTGAGAAAATTCTCTATATTTTGCTTATTTGGACTTTGTTGATACGACCTTTAGTTGCTGAGATATTGCAATGCAAAGGTTTAAAAACAGGAAAATTGATGTTTTCTAAGTTTCACCCAAACAACCCACCATTTTCTATCGTCAATATCTCAGCAACTAATGGTCCGATTTTCAATGTTAATATATGAAACATTTGTGAAATTTTCCGATCTCTTCGAAAAAAATATTTTTGGAATTTTCAAATCAAGACTAACATTTCACAAAGGCCAAACATTCAATATTACGCCCTTTTAAAATGTTTGTTTCACAAAGGCCAAACATTCAATATTACGCCCTTTTAAAATGTTTGTCTTGATTTGAAAATTCCAAAAATATTTTTTTCGAAAAGATCGGAAAATTTCACAATTGTTTCATATATTAACATTGAAAATCGGACCATTAGTTGCTGAGATATTGACGATAGAAAATGGTGGGTTGTTTGGGTGAAACTTAGAAAACATCAATTTTCCTGTTTTTAAACCTTTGCATTGCAATATCTCAGCAACTAAAGGTCGTATCAACAAAGTCCAAATAAGCAAAATATAGAGAATTTTCTCAGCTTTTCAAAAATATTTTTTTCAAAACTGGGCAAACATGTGCACTAATTTAAAAAAATGAAAAACTGCGACTATTTTCAAAAAAGTCACTTAAATATGGCTATAACTTGAAAACGGTGCACTTTATCAAAATTTCAGTAAAGTACTTTTTGATTGCAAATTTGATTTTACATCGAAAAATGAAGTTGAAAAATTTTTACGACCAAAATTTCGATTTTTTGAAAAAATCAGTATTGATTAAAAAATTCATAACTCGGTCAGTGATTTTTTACACAACCTGGAAATTTCTGAAAAGTTGGCATTTTATGTCTTCTAAAACATATCAAAAAATAAAAAAAATTAAAAATAGTGTTTTTTTGTAAATCAAGTTTTAGTGATAAAAAGTTAAATAAAAAAATCACCAAATTTTTTTTTACCGTGTATTATTTTTTCCAGTGTAGTCCGTATCCATACCTACAACTTTGCCGAAGACACCAAATCGATCAAAAAATTCCTTCAAAAGATACAGATTTTTGAATTTTCATTCATCATTTTTGTATGGACAGCTGCCGAATTTGTATGGAAAATTATATGGACAAACTAATGATGCAAAATGGCTTCTTTGGGCATACCGAAGGCACCAAAAAAGTTTCAGCCGGATTAAAAAATACAAAAATTAAAATTGAAGAAAAAAGACCGATTTCGTAGAGAATTGCTCAACTTTATTTGTTTTTTTTTCCACCAATTATTCCAATTTTACTCAAATTGGTTCGCAGAACTGTAATATGATGTTTAAAGTAAGAAAATATAAAAAAGAGCGAAATAAAAAATATTTTCAATTACTTTCGGATAATCGAGTCTGGATTAGATTTGAAAGTTTCAACATCCAAAAACATGAAACATGAAATTCTAACAATATAAGCTAATAAGTATAACATTCTTCAATTCTAAAATCTCAGTCTATACTCGATTTATGTAAGCCTCGGATTATTCAAATATTCGATTTAAATTTCAGGCAGGGAATTCGAATAATCGAATACGAACTGTTTTGCCTTCCTCACCTTAGTGAGGAAAGGCTATAAAATCACTCGAAAAACGAAATTCTTAATTTGACCTCGTAGACCCACCTTCATGTATACATATCGACTCAGAATCAAATTTTGGCAAACGACTGTGTGGGGTGGGATGTTGATCAAAAAAATTTGCAATGAGTTATCTCGGCGCTGGCTGACCCGATTTGGACCGTTTTGGTCTCATTTGATCCGTCTTGGGGTCCCATAAGTCGCTATTGAAAATTATAAAGTTTAGTAAAGTATTTCAAAAGTTATGCTAAAAAAACGAATTTAACAAAAGTCCGGAAGATTGTAAAAAGGCTGGTTTTTGTAAGAAACCTCGTCATGTTGTCATTTTTAGAAATGTATTCAAAAGACCTTTTCAATGAGTTCAAAAGATTGAAGATCTGACAACCCTATCAAAAGTTATAAGCACTTAAGTGTTATTTATGAACTTTTTAGAGGCCGGTCCCCGAAATTTTGACAAAAACGTTGTCCGGATCTATCATGCGACTTGTCGTTGGATAGGTAAGCAAAAGACCTTTTCAATGAGTTCAAAAGATTGAAGATCTGACAACCCTATCAAATGTTATAAGCACTTAAGTGCTATTTATGAACTTTTTAGAGGCCGGTCCCCGAAATTTTGACAAAAACGTTGTCCGAATCTATCATGCGACCTGTCGTTGGATAGGTAATCAAAAGACCTTTCCAACGAGTTCAGTAGATTGAAGATCTGACGACCCTATCAAAAGTTATAAGCACTTAAGTGTTATTTATGAACTTTTTAGAGGCCGGATCTCAGATATTTTGACAAAAACGTTGTCCGGATCTATCATGCGACCTGTCGTTAGATAGGTAATCAAAAGACCTTTCCAACGAGTTCAATAGATTGCAGATCTGACAACGCTATCAAAAGTTATGATCACTTAAGTGTTATTTATGAACTTTTTGGAGGCCGGATCTCAGATATTATCTAGCATTACACTCAACATGTGAGGAAAGCACCAACCACCTAATGGTGGATTAAGTAACGTTTTTGAATAGAGTACGAACTGTTTTTGAATATTGATAATTTTTTTTAAATTTTAGAATAACTTGAGTTTATTTTTGACATAGGACTATGTCTCTATTTACTATATTGGGGGGCCAGTTCAGAAATTCGATCCAAAGCGTCACTTTTAAGCGTTAAAAAAGGGGACATTTTGAACGCTTATATCTTTTTTCCCTGTGAATAAATCCAGACGGTTGGACCACCAATCGAAAGAGGAAGACTTCAGCTATTGTTTAACTACATAGATAGTCTGACTAAACATAGTTAAAGCACTTAAAACATGCAATCAAAATGAGTAATTTTTCAGTACAAATCGGACAGATGACCAATCAGAGCGAGCGTATGCATTCGAGGCCGCGCCCCTTTTGTGCCGTTCTCCGGCTCTGCCGCTATTTAAGCAGAAAATTTCGCAAAAGCAAGTCACTTTGGAACGAGCACTCGAACTGTGCACGTCGGGCCGGCGCGGAGCAGCAGCAGCAGCAGCACAGCAGCCGGAAAAAAGGAGGAAGCAGCAGTCAACATGAGGCTAAAGAAGCTGTGGACGTTCGTACAGGTCTAATCGGGCTCGCGTGGGAGCAACAATCGAGCAGCAGCAAAAGGTGGAAGAGCGTCGTGGAGGAGAACGGGGATGGCCCCGCGAACCAGGTTCAGTCGTAATTAAACGGCCCTTTTCAGGGCCAATAAATCAATCACGAAAGAGACTCTATAAGTTCATGCACGTTCATTTCTGAATTATTAATTTTCCTGAAACTAACATTTTGAACATTTTGAAGGTACCGTCATTGGGGGAGACATTGGGTCTGGGGGTGAGATTGGGTCATACAAATTACTGCATTTTTGTATGACACAATCTCACCCCCGATGACGGTACGTGTAAATCACTTCAAAGCGGTTTACCGAAATATTACTGAAAATGACAGCCGAGTTTCCAAACTATCTGCGCCGAAAAAATGAGATTGAGTTGCTATCGATTAATTTAAAATGTCAGAAAAGGATAGATTATTAACGTAGACTTACGTCTTTTTCGAAGGTCATTCCAGAAAACCCGGGCCGAAGGCCCTGGAATATTGCGTCATCCGTCAATCTCTTAAATCTTCCTTCCCTCAAATCGAATCGGCATGATTTTGATTCCATTCGATTCGAAATTTTATTGCTTGGAACTGAAGGACAACTCTTTCGTGATAAATTAGTGGCCCTTAAAAGGGCCGTTTGTGTTTGGATGATGCATCACACTGTGGCGATAATCGCCGTTTTGTCGGCCATTTTACTCGTTCCTATCCGCAACTGAAGCGGCCTTGGTTGCTTCTGCGACTGCTAATGGCCCTCCACCAACCCGAGAAAAGATTCTGGTTGGATGGTTCTAGATGGCTGGATGGTTCTGCTGCTGGTCCTCTTCTTCTCCTTCTGCTGCTTCCTCCGCGATGGACTGATGTGGCCTTCTCGAGTGCTCGATCCAAAATGACTCGCGAGTGCGAGGTTTGGCTGCTTATGTGTCGGCAGAATAGGAGAACGAGACAAAAGGGGCGCGGTCTCAAATGCATACGCGCAAAAAAAGTTTATGCGTTGGAGACCGCGCCCCTTTTGAGCCGCTTGCCATATCCAAATCGATTTAAGCAACCAAACATCGCCCGCGCGTGTCATTTTGGAACGAGCACTCGAGAAGCCAACATCGGACCGGCGTGGAAGGAGCAGCAGCAGCAGCAGCAGCAAAAGGAGAAGGAAGCAGACCATCCGCCGGCCACCGAAAAACGGATCGTCGCGGGTTATCAAGAAGAACATCGCGATCAACTACAAGTGCGGCCTGGCCAAGCAGTTTAATTTCATCCGGAAGGCGTTCACCCGACGCAAAGGAACTGGTGCAACGAGTTTGCTGAAGCTGGCCAAAAACCGGAAGGCCGCTGGTACCGTGTAGGCCACTGCCGCTTCCGCCAAGAAAAGTCAAACTTAACAGTCCTTTTCAGGACTACCAAATCATTCACGAAAGAGTTGCATCTTCAATCATGAAAGAGTTACTTATTAAACATTGGCTTAATAGTTTTACGATAGAAACAATTGAATCTTTTAAAACGTTTTCAAAATGTAGTGATTTTGATTGCAGAATGAGTCAAGTACCTAATTTGAGGGGAAAATCATCCAAACAACGCGACTGGTGTCGGTCGCGAAAAGGAGGGGAAGTAGAGGGCCAAAATCATATATAACAACGCGCGCCAGAGCTCAGAACATCATTCTGACTATAACATTCGACGGAGTAACATCGCATCGGAGGCTAATTAAGGACCATGGCTTGCACGAAGCAGATAGCTCGCAAGTTCACCGGGGGAAAAGCACCGCGGAAGTAGTTGGCCATGAAGGCGCCGGCCACCGGAGGAGACGGATCTGCGGTTCCAGAGTTCGGCCGTGATGGCGCTGCAGGAGACCTGCGAGGTGTATCTGGTGGGCTGTTCGAGCACACGAATTTGTGCGCGATCATGCCCAAGGACATCCAACTAGCTCGTCGCATTCGTGGCGAGCGCTTCTGAAAGAGTTGTTTCTTGTCCAATTCCAAACTGTTGCCCTCTTCTCCCGTCCCTCGGGACGAGGCAGCGAACTGCAATAATTTGAATTTAAATTTCAGGAACAAATTTTGGTCTTCGGGGGCGACGGAATACACAGCTTTCTGAGGCTGCTCTCGCCCCCAACCCCTCTGCCCCCCCCCCCCCTCACCCCTCCATTTTGCTCTTAACATTCTTGCTAAAAATCGTTCTACTCCTTCGTTCCTCTCCTCTTTTGAATGGGTGTTCTGTCCAAATAGGGTTCGGCACGGGTCTTGGTCCTAAGGGTGTGCAAGTTCTGTTGGGTCGGGGAGTTAGGCTCAAAGAGCAAGAGTTCAACCCAGATTTAAAACCAGCAAGTTTGCAAGAGTAACAAATCTGGGAAGATCTCTTGCTCTTAGGCTTAACTCCCTCAGCGTTCGCCAGTCTGTCGTGTACGGGGGTTCAGCTCCCTCAGCGTTTGAAATTCGGTTGTGCGTCTTGAAGGGTCGTCCAAAAGCGCAAATTCAAAAGTAAGTTGGTAGAGTAGTCGTCCATAAACGTTTGGGTGGGTTGAAAGTGGTCTAAGGATGTTGTCAACTTGGGATTGCAAGTTGTCTATAAATGGTTTCCTCCCGGGTTGCAAGTTGTCTAAGGATTTTGTCGCCTTGGGTTTAAAAGTTGTCTATAAATGGTTTCCTCCAGTGTTGTAAGTCGTCCAAGGCGTTTGTTTTCTTGGGATGCCAGGGCGTAGAACTTTATAACCATTCATAACTTAATTTTCTTTTCAGAAATTCAATAATCTTCAACTTTTCTTTCAGAAATTTGGTCCTTTTTAGGACCACCCAAAACAATTACGAAAGAGTTACTCTTGCCATTCCATGCAAAGCCATAATCCTAAAACCATTCTTTTCAGATAACCAAACAATATGGTCCTTTTCAGGACCACCAAAATCAATCACGAAAGAGTTAGTCTTCTTCAATCTAAACCTAATCGCTTCTTTTGACGAAGAACATCTTCATGGGGCTCTCTATACAGGGTAACAACCCAAAATTTCGCGAAGCGAAATGATACGCCGTGATTCACCTTCCCCTCGCGGCAAATTTCTCCTCTTTTTGGGGCACGCTGGTTGGTTGAACAAACGTTTCCCAATCAGTCAATCGAGAGACGTGAGATTGATGTATCTAAAATCACCCCTACTCCACCGCATAATTTTCGGATCGTCGACGGGGCAAAAAGCGAATAAGGAGGTATAGGAGAATGGGTGCAAAAAGGCGGGGCATACGTCCCCGACTTAAATCAACTAAAAGCGGCTCGGTCAGTCAACATCGTACCGACGGAGCAACTTCTTCACTGGACTGGACGCGGCAAAGGAAGCGCCAAGCAGAAGGGAGAAAAGAAGCGACAATGGAAGCCGGGCCAGTCGAAGCAAATCAGATGGAAATTCAACACAGCTCTGTGCGCTGTTTAGAGGAAGCCTTTTTGAGGTCAATTCCGTCGGTTACCGTTTGGTGGTTCTTGAGACGTTATCGATACTGGCCGTTTCTGACCCGCAGACGGCAAATTAAGCGCAGTTGTGGTTGCAAGTAGAAGAAAGGCAGCAAATTGAAATAAACGGCCCTTTTCAGGGCCACCAAATTCATCACGAAAGAGTTATCTTATTCATTTCATAAAATGCAAACGACAATTGCACGCATGTTTAAGTGATTTACTATTTTCTATATTTATTTATGGTACAGTGTGAGAGTTTTCTCACAATTTATGATTCTTAGAAAAAACTGACCTTTGAAGGCCTACCTGAGACGCTCATCAATCAGATCGAAATTTGTTGTGAAGCAAAGAAAATCTTTACAGAAAGTTTAGAATGAATGATGACCAATTTATCAGAAATACATTGGCCGTAGGAACGGCAAATCAAGAAAAGAGTCTTGCGCGCTTTTGATTGATTACCGCGATGCAAATTTTTTGTTGTGCCGCAAAGAAAATCCATCACAGAAAATTGAGAAAAACTTCTTCGTAATCAATTCGAGCTTTTTCAGCAAATAAAAATCTTTAAACCTCACTGCCTTCTCGCCAGCCAATTTGGATTTGGAAACATGCAGTCTGGGTTAAAATTCGTGATTTGATATAACAATCCACTTTACGCCAATGATCAAAATTGTATAGAATACTGTGTGTACGCAAGCAAAGTAGATTGAGGTTAAAATTTGTAATTCGAGTGCGTGAAATAGTTTAAGTAAGTTTTTCGCAAAATATCACTTGTAAAATAGCTTGCTAGTTCCTTGAAAAGGGTCGTCAATTTTGTAGACTCGGTTCAAATTCAGGTCAACTCACTTCTGAGTTGGTTGGTTTGGTTGAGACTGAGACAAACTCTTTCGTGATTGATATATTGGCCCTGAAAAGGGCCGTTTAATTTGGTCTGATCTGGGCACCCTCTTCCGCCAAGGGTTTCAATCCACTTATGACGTCATCCCGTCTTCCTGCGACTGTCCGGACCGAGAGCGGAATTTGAATTTCCTCCTGCTGCTAGCCTTCCACCAACCAAAGAACAGATTTCCTAGGCTACTAGTTCTTTCCGCTGGTTGTCCTCTTCTTCTCCTTCTGCTGTGGCTTTTGCTGCTTCCTCCGCGATGGCTGCTTCCTCCTCCGATGTGGCCTTCTCGAGTGCTCGATCCAAAATGACTCGCGAGTGCGAGGTTTGGCTGCTTTTATGTCGGCAGAATAGGAGAACGGAACAAAAGGGGCGCGGTCTCAAACGCATACGCGCCAAAAACGTTTATGTGTTGGAGACCACTCCCCTTTTGCGCCGCTTGCCATACCCAAATCTATTTAAGCACCAAAACCTCGCACACGCGAATCATTACGGCACGAGCACTCGAGAAGGCCACTTCAGGACGGCACGGAGGAAACCACAGCAGCCGCTAGAGCAGAGGGGAGCAGAGACCAGCAGAGGAACGGCCAGCAGCAGGAGAGGAATCCGTTCTCGGACCGGCAGAAAGCCAGCAACGGGAGGAATTTCGTTTTCGGCCCCGCGTAGGAAGGCCAGCAGCAATAGCCGAAAGAAGAATCATCAGCAGAAGGAGGAAATCAAAATCCGTTCTCTGGCCGGGGGAAGGCATGCTGGCTGATGCTGCAGTTGAGGAGCAAGAATGATAAAGACGGTGGAAGTCGCCAGTTCCCGACTCGTCGGTTTTAACATTAAACGGCCCTTTTCAGGGCCACAAAATTATCACGAGAGAGTTATTCTTGAATCCAAATTCATTGCGTCAGCGAGAAACATACTGCTAGAAGCCTTAAAATTAAGTGTAAATCTTGTTAAACCTATTTTGCAAATCCGATCATGATTTTTGCTGCTTCACGCTGATCGATTGAAATGAGCTTCCCATCTTGGGATGTAGCATTCAAGTACCTAGTAGCACCATTTTTGGCGCTTCATAACCCTACTGAACTGCGGCTAGACAAGATGTCCCAGCATTTGCGGAAGGTGTACAAGGCGTCCTATCGGAAGCGGAAGAGAGAGGAGAGAGAGGAGGAGAGGCAGTTGGCGGATGAGCCTACCGCGGCGCCAGTGGACAACGCTGAACGCAAAAGGCGGTACAGGCGACGGAAGCGAGCTGCTGAAGGAGGTGGAGAGCGCGGGGATGAGTTCCCGGAAGGTTCTGGGGCTGGACCGTCGGTGTCCAATCCAGGAAAGCGGAGGCGGCAGGGGCGAGTGGGAGATGCAACGGAAGGGTCGACTGCGTCTGGCAGCACTTCTGCTGAACGTATGAGACGGTTGCGGGAGAGGAGGAGGACTGGACAGACAACGTTCGGTCGGAGCGAGCAAGGAGGTGCTACCGCGGATGTTACTTTCGTTGCTGGAGGTGTGCGACGGGGTGGTAGACGAGGAATCGCGGACATTTCGGTTCCAAATTTGGCATCGGAGAATCCCGAACAGGGTAAGTGCGATCGTAGAAAATTTATGCGTGTGTTTGTGTGTGTGTGTGTGTGTGTGCGCGTGCGTGCTAAATTTCTACAGCTTTTATTCACTTTCTAGTGATAAATTTAAATAAATTGGAAAGTGATAAATTGAAATAAATGTTATAATTAGATGAAAAATTAGCATTTCTGTAAAAAATCAAATTTAATACATTAGCGTAATCGTACAAATTTGGAATAAATTTCCAACACAATACTTGTCATGCCATAGATACGATTTTAAATGAAATGATCATTAATTCAGGTTGAAAATATTCGGCCTTGTGTTATCACTGTATTTCCAATTACTCTTATAAACATTCTCATCTCAAAACAAAGGGAGAAATTTGATATGCTAATATATAATTTTCGTGATATTATATAATTTTCGTGATATTATTAGATCCATCTCAACGCACTTTTCAAATATTTTTCATACGCAACTTTTTAGGGATTTATCCGCCCATGGAGGCAGACACAATAAGCCTCCATGATCCGGTGGTGCAGATTGATGAAGAAGGTGAGACGTTAAACACATTGTGTTATTGTGAAAAATTTACTAAACACGCAAAATAACTTTTTAGAAATGCCATCAAATTCTGCACCAAGTCAGTCGGATAGCATTTCAGATGGGGCAAGCCAGGGTAGGTCTTTAAATTTATGCGAAGTTTTCGAGGTTTGGGTCAACTCTATCGTGTTTCACAGAGCCAGGTCCTCGCAATGCAAGCAGACCGAACTACGACAGGGCCACTCTTGAGTTCCGTAAGCTTTTCGTTGAGAACTCGTTTGGTGCTGTGTGCAGCGTTTGCGACAGACTTTGGTTCAAGAACGACCTGAAGCCCATCACTGAAGCTGGGGGAAATGTACTGGTACAAGCCGGCGACTTTGATTCAACCGAAGGTTTCATGGTGTGCCAAACCTGCAACAGCAGCTTGAATCGTGGAAAGGTCCCAACCCTGTCCAAAAGCAACGGATTTGTTTACCCGCCGATTCCACCGGGTCTTCCCAAACTGGATATGATCAGCAAGCGGCTGATTTCTCCCCGTTTCATCTTTCTGGTGATTCGTCGTCTGTGTCATGCTTTGGGCAACTATGGTATCATTGGGCAGGTGATCAACGTGCCGGTAGACGTTGAGGAGATGGTTCGGGTTCTTCCTCGCGATCTTGATAATGACTGTGCGATTAATGTGAGCTTCAAGAAGCACACTGCACACAAATCGAGCCATTACTCGGGGTGGGTTTGCAAGGGGACTGTTTATGCTTGGCTCAAGTATCTCGTAACTACTCCGTTGTATAAACGTGAGGGCATTACTTTTGACGAAGAACGATTGAATGCGTTCGGAGCAGATCCACAGGAGGGTCCCTCGCGGGCGGAAGAAGCCATGCCACTGGATATCATCGATGATGAAGCCGAGCTGTTGGCTAGCATGCAACAAACTGCGATGTGGAACGAAGACATGTACCTGGAGCTTTGCCCTACCATGAACCGAATGCCCTCGAGTATTTTGTACGATGAGAATGCTGAGGAGTTGAGCAATCCCGACATATACTTTGGGGTCCCGACAACGATCAAGCAAGGCGTACAAGCTACTGTGTTCAACAAGGCGAGCAGTGAAGCTAGGCGAGCTGACAGGCGGGGTGCTCGTCCAGATCACATTCTGGCCATGGCCATGAAGGTGTTATACTGCCGTATGATTGAAGGGCTCAAATGTCACTTCAAATCTGTGGGAACAGATAACGTCACACGTGCCCAGCTCAGCGATCCAGAGTTCCAGAGGAATATGATGGAGATTGGCTTGGCTTTCTTCAAAGGGATACCGAACTCTGTGCAGTACTGGCAAGGACGCAAACAGGACCTCTTCGCCATGATTCGACAGTTGGGTAAACCAACAATGTTTCTCACCTTGAGCGCCAGTGAAACTCAATGGGAAGAACTGTTGAAGGTGCTGCACAAATTGTCCAGTGACTACGATGACCTTGAATTGGCCGACCCGCTGTCGGAGTTAAGCGCGTTTCAAAAGGCAAAGTTGGTCGTTGAAGATCCTGTGACGTGTGTTGCATACATCGACAAGCTTGTTGACGTCATAATGCGCATCTTGAAGTCCAAACGGTTCAGTCCATTTGGTAAATACTACGTTGTGGATTACTTCAAGCGGATCGAGTTTCAACAACGTGGTAGCGCGCATGCCCACATCATGCTCTGGTGTGCAAACGATCCTCGTGAGGACGTTTCCGAGGACATGCCCGCCACCATTGAAATGATCAACACTCTCTGCTCCATCGATGCCTTCCGTTGGTTGGGACCACTGCTTGGCAAGAAGCAAGAGCACGCTCACACACGTACATGTTACAAACACAACGATAAACGTTGTCGTTTCAACATTCCGTACTGGCCGATGAACGAGGATCGGGTATTGGTGCCCCTTCCGGCTGATGACAGTCGTCGTTCTGCACTGAAGAAACGTGCTCTCGAGTTTCGTGAGATTCTGGAAACGAAGACTTTCGAAACTCTCGAAGACTTTCTGGCCGATTGTGAGTGTACCGAGGAATACTACCTCGAAGTGATTCGTGCATGGCTACAGCGACCAGCGTTCTTCTTCAAGCGTCCGATGAATCAGCTCTACATGAATCCATTCAACGTTTGGATTGGCGGTGTACTTCGCTCCAACAGTGATCTGCAGTTCATCATGGACGAGTACTCGTGCGCCTCTTATTTGGTTGATTACGTCAACAAGACAAATCGAGGCATCAGCGCGTTTCACCGAGAGCTTCTCGAGCTGCAGGAGCAGTATCCCGACTACGACTATCAAGGCTTGCTGAAGAAGTTGGGCGTGAGAGTACTCAACAGTGTTGAGATGTGCTCACAGGAAGCAGCGTGGATCTTGCTCCGGTTACCAATGTCCGAAGCAAGCCGGAAAATCGAATTTGTGCCGACAATGTGGCCAAATGAGAGAACCCGATGCCGGAAGCGACACCAGCAGATGGACGACGAGGGACTCGACGACGACTCAACGGACGTATGGACCAGAAACATCGTCCAGAAGTATGAGGACCGCGATGGATTGGAGGATGTGTGCCTGGCTGATTTCGTCGCATGGTATGCACCGATGAAAAGCACCAAAAACAGCTACAAGCTGCGAGGCACTGCCAAAATCCTGCGATGGCGAGGATACCCGATGAGCGAAATGGTCGAGTACAAGCGAGAGGCAGTGCTCCTGTTTTTGCCGTTCCGGAATGAACGAGTCGACCTGCTGGACCAGAACAAATTCCTCCAATTGTACGATTCGCATGAGACAGAGCTCATCGCGAAACGTAAGGAATACGATTGTGAGTTGAATTTGGAGCAGACCGTTGAGGAATACCTCCGAATAATCGCACAGGAAGGCGATGGCGAGCAAGAGAGAGCCGCCACGGAGAAGCACAACGAGTACGTGAGGAGCATCGACATGCAGCCAAACAACGATGACATCGAAAACCTGCCGACTTCTGCACTGCGAGCGATTGTGAAACAACGTTCGAATGTCATGCCAAAAGCTGACTACTGTGCCTGGATGCGGCAGGCTAACGAGAAGCAGCGCATGTTGATCCTCCACATCATCCATCGACTGACGAGCTTTGATCCTGAAATTCCAGCGATGCAGATCTTCCTGACTGGACCAGCGGGTAGTGGTAAAACGTTCACACTGCGTCTGATGATGGAAACCTATAACCGGTACAGCCAAGGTCACAACTCTCGCAACAACGCGTATATTGCATGTGCGTCGACAGGCAAAGCCGCCGTTAACATTGACGGTGTTACGGTCCATCGTGCCTACCGCATTGCAATATCGCGCCAGAGTGACTCAAAGCTTAGCCCTGAATGGCTGCAGACGTACCGAAATGAATTCCGGAACGTGAAGCTCCACATTGTAGATGAAGTTAGTATGCTTAGCGCAGGTAACTTCAGAACAATGCACATACGTTTGCAGGATATTCATTTGGATTACCTTCACCCATTCGCTGACCAGGACGTTACGTTTACCGGAGATTTACATCAGCTGAATCCAGTCAATGCTTTACCAATCTATAAGGCTCCGAGAAATTCGATTGGTGGATCTTGGCTGTGGGATTACATCCGACTGTACGAGTTGGATCAGGTCATGCGTCAGACCGATGTGGTGTTCTCCACCATCCTCACCGCGATTGGCGAAGGCAAGAAACTGACGGATGAACAGAAGACGCTGATCGAGAGTCGGTTCAAGTCAGTGGAGGACTGCCAACGGGAAGCTCCCAACGCCGTTTGGCTGTTCCATCAAAACGTTGATGTCGATCGGTTCAACAGAGAAGCGTTGAGTGGGCTCGAGGGTCTGGACTGTCTTGCCGACGATATGATCACAGGTCACAGCACATCCGCTCAGGCAACCAGTGCACGAACGAAATTACATAAAATGAGCACAGCCCAAACGAGTGGGCTGCCATATATGGTTCGTTTTTGCATTGGAAAGCCCTACATGATCACTACCAACATCGATGGCGATGATAATCTGGTAAACGGAGCAATCGGCGAGCTGAAGTATGTGGAGATGCGGGAAAACGACGCCGGCGAAGAAGTGATCTACAGACTCTGGTTGCAATTCGATACGGAGAAAATCGGAACCATTGCAAGATCTAAGGCGCAGGCAGTCGTTAACGCCCGACCCCATCTCCTGCAGCAGGATTGGACCCCCATCACGAAGCAGCACGTGAACATCGCTCTTGGAGGTACGATCAAATGCAAGCGGATTCAATTTCCGATTGCGAGTGCCTGTTCCATGACAATCCACAAGTCACAAGGTGGAACTTTCCCCAAGGTCGTTTACCAGTACAGTCGCTCGCAGGAGCAAAGGCTGGTGTACGTTGCTTTGTCACGGGTTACTTCGCTGGAAGGACTCTACTTGACCTACGCGGACAATCCCTCTCTAGATCCGTCTAAGGAAAAGCCTGTGTTCCACCACGCCAAGGCAAACAACTCTCCAGCGATGCGTGAGTTGCGGGACGAATACAAGCGCTTGAGGAATAACCGTTATCGAACGATCGGAGACGATTTTTCTGAGGTGTTGGCGAGTAGTGGACCAGCATGCACCCTGATGACAATCAACGTCCAAAGCTTGAGCGCTCATCACCAGGATATATCGATCGATTCCATACTGACCAGTGTAGACTACTTGGCCCTAAGCGAGACGTGGTTGGATGATAACTCCTCGGTCGAGATTGAAGGCTACACTTGTGTTGTCCAGTCCAAAAGGGATGACGCAAGATCTGGCGGTGTGGCAATTTATCGAAAGACGACGACCAAAACCAGCATGGCAGTCCCGTATACTCCCGAATTGGTGAGTCAAGATCGAGACGAACTTTTCGGTGTGGCAGATAAATACGGTGACGTTTGCGCTGCTACAGTGGATGTGATGGGCACTGAGGTACTGCTGTTCTCGGTGTACATCATCCCAGGAACCACACTGAAGCAGAAAGGTTGGTTTTTGGCACGGAAGTTGCTCCAGACTGCCCGCACTGGTTTGCCAATGGTAGTAACCGGTGATTTTAATGTCGACGTTTCCAAACGAGAAAATGTCGAATTCATTAAGTTTATGGGCGAGCACTTCCAACTATCCTTAGCTAACGACGTGAGACAGACGACCACAAATCGTGGAACGGTCCTTGATCTCACATTTACCAGAGGCATACATGTGGCGAGCAATTCGCGGTATGTATGCTATTTTTCCTACCACAGACCCATGCTGTCTGTACTACGAACTGAAGAACCCGAGCCATCTCAGTTGCATTGATCCATAAACGTTCAAAGCCGGACACGACGATATTATCATCGGATTTTACAAGAAGAAATTGAAATGTAAATTACCAGTTACACCTACACGAACACCAACTCACAAATGAACTGTAAACTCATTAATTTAAGTATACCAGAAAACTTTTGTAAACACTAACTAAACACACTGACCCCTCCCCCACCCCCCAAACATTAACATCACTACATCAGGAACCAAATGAAATGTAAATATTACTTTAAGAAACAGAACAATATTGTACTACACACTAAAACCTACCCAACAACCGCCCCTCCCCTCTTCCACCCACTCCTTCTCCTTCCCGCTTTATTCATATATTGAACGTATTTAATGATTCATTCAACCGTCATCAATTGTTTATTAACAGGAAACCATCCCCCGCCCTCTTGGAACACCGCTGATGGACCCAGCCAGGATCAAGCCTAATCTCATTTCTTCATTCCAGGGCAAAAATTAAACGGTCCTTTTCAGGACCACCAAAACATTCACGAAAGAGTTGTTCTGCAATCATCCAATTAAGCAAAATAAAATAATCTGGTTTTGAATTTCAATATCTATCCGAAAACATACTGTACTACACACTAAAACCTACCAAACAACCGCCTCCTTACCTTTTTCCCCTCCCCTTTCCAACCAATCCTTCTCCTTCCCGCTTTATTCATATATTGAACGTATTTAATGATTCATTCAACCGTCATCAATTGTTTATTAACAGGAAACCATCCCCCGCCCTCTTGGAACACCGCTGATAGACCCAGCCAGGATCAAGCCTAATCTCATTTCTTCATTCCAGGACAAAAATTGAACGGTTCTTTTCAGGACCACCAATACAATCGCGAAAGAGTTGTTCTGCAATCATTCAATCAAGCAAAATAAAATAATCTGGTTTTACATTTAACTATCTATCCGAAAACATCAGCAATCCTAATCAAAATTTAAGGCCCTGTACTGTCCTATGTCTTTCGGTTATGTCTCTGACATACCATCTTGAACTTTTTTTTAATCTTAGATTTTTTTTGAGCAAATTCTAGAATTTTTAAATCGCTGAATTATCTAATTTATTTATTTTTTGGATTGCAAATTTTAGATTTATAACAGTTTTTATTTTTATTTATTTAAAAATGCCTGATTTTTTTTGGCCAGAAGCTTAAATGATTTTGGTTATGACACTCTGCTTCACTTTATTTCGGAACAAAAAACAATATCCAGCCTTAAATTTCAGAAAATTTAAGATTATGCTTTTTTAGATCCGGTCTTTTGATATAACATTTTTGAGCAAATGTCTGTGTGGGTGTGTAGACATATTTTTTTTCACCCAAATTTCTCGACACTGGCTGATCGGATTTTGTACGGGTTTGTTCCATTCGATTCAGTTTGGTGTCCTTAAAGTCCGCTTTAAAAATTATAAAGTTTGGTAAGGTCCAACAAAAGTTCTACTTGAAAAACAATTTCGCTTATTTACATAACCTTGAAGACAGAAAACACGTTAAAAATGATGTTGTCAAAAAAAATCACAAAAAAGGACCAACACAACAATTACGTGCCCAAGTGCCCATTTCGCACTCCCTTTCCTTCACCATTCCGCCTAGACAAACACAAACACACACCCAACGCTACGCTCGCAATCAGCTGGTTTGGTTTCCACGTCAATCAACCCAACTTGCCTGCACGCGCGCGCACACATACCGCTGTATGTGTGAAACCATAACCCAGCAGCAGTGGGTTGCGGGTTTGGGTGGTAGATACTTGGAGGAGAGTGTGGGAGGCAATGCCGCCTTCTGCTCACTCTCACTAAGCAAAGCGTCTTGAACGCGCAACAACTAACTAACTAGGCAAAAGTAAGCTCACGGGCATGGTCAGAGACGCGGTTATTGAGGTCATTACTGAACCAGCGCGTTTTGGCAGTGTAGAAGACGACGAGGAGGACGTCAATGGCGCTTCCTGGAGCTGGTCGTACGTGCAGCTTTTGAATGCGGAACTATCAGATTTTTGGAATCAGTTAATTTGACAATGGACACATTTGTGTTGCTAATGGGTTAATTTTGTGACAGGCATTGACTTGAAGAGGTCAGTTTGTCATTAAAAATGCCAATTTGTCACAAATTAAGCCATACATTTCTTCCAGTGTCCTCGGCAAGGCATTTCCCAGCTTGGATTCCACGAAACCAGTTAACCGGCTGTAGCGGCTTTGAACAAACAGTTAGTCCTGAGGCGGCCTCCACAGCCTGTAAAACCAAGCTATCACTTCCGTTAGAAGCGAATACCAACCAACACCCAGCGCGATAGTGTTGCTTTGTAGGTATTTGTAAGTAACTATTTGCCTCACTCACACTACCGCAGCTTGAAAATCTCTCAACAAGCTAATTAATTCACGGAAATCTGCCTTGCTTGGCTGCGGAGAAAGCGAAACTGGCCGTTACCTTACCACACCTGAGGTCCAAAGACTGTGGGGTTTGCAAGCAAGAAGTGTAGGCAAGTTCTAGGTCGTACAAGCTCGTAACGCCAGAAACTGGTACAAGCTTGATCAAAAAATGAGGCTACATCGCACTAACGACGAAATACTGTTAGCTAATCAGCGTGGGGTGGTACAGGCTGAATGAGCCAATTCACCACGCAGACTCTCTTGAGACCACATTGAAGTCTTCACGAGCTGTTGCTACCTGCTGATATCCATCTCGGCCGAGAGAGTTTCACTTTCCTGCTTCAGTAGTTTGATGGGAAAGTGACTTAAAAGTTACCTCATGCGGAGCCGTTTTAACTGTACTTGATACGCTGATAAAGTACACAGCGGTGGAGATGCCCTTAAAAGTAGTTTTGCTGCTATTTTTTTTTTAATTTCTTCAGCAAATTGCAGTCTGCTCATCGCATTTGAAGCTCAAACCAATGCCACTTCCAAAGTTTCTTTGCTGTATTTCAATTTTAGCTACCTCGGTGGAGATGCTCTTAAAATTAATGTTATTTTCATTAATAAAAGCTAATACGGAGCTTGTTTGCAATACGCCATTATTTTGTATACGAGATAATAATATAAAAATCAAGAATTTTCTCATAATGACGAATCTCAAAAAGCAGAATCTTGAAATACCGAAAATTAAAAAGACATTGTTCGTGTTTTTGCTCCGAATGAAGTAAAACAAAGGGAACAGCCATGAATATAATAATATAATTTTGCGGCAAAACATTTTTTTAAATAACATAAAATTTGAATTTGTCAAATATAAAATAAAAAAATATAAAAAAAACTAAAATTGTATTTAAAAGATCTTAAATTTAAAATTAAAATCAAATATTCCAAAATAAAATAAAAATTAACTAGAAAATATCATAACTTCTAAAATTCAAGATTTAAAAACAAATAAACAATTTTGATTCCGGAGTTAAAACACTCCAGAATATAAAAATTAAAAAAAAAATCAAGTTAAAGTTAAAAAAAATCGAAGTTTCAAAAATCAAAGGCAACAGCCTTAAAATAATAATTAAATTTTGTGGCAAAATATTTTTAAAATAACAAAAATTCAGATGTTTTTGAATTTACAGATATAAATAAAAAAAAATTTTGAAATCTAAAAACATATTTATATCAAAATTATCTTAAATTTAGAATCTCTAAATTACAAATATTCAAAAATAACAAAATTATTTAACTTAAAAATTCAGAATTTTCAAAATTCAAGATAAAATAAAATAAACAAATTAGATTCTAAAATTTAAATAATCATGAGGAGCAATTCCATGTCAATGTAATTAGCTTATATTTGTAAGTCCATACATCCATACATCAAATGCTGTCAAAGTCAAAATTATGGGAAATCGGACAAGCATTCCGGTAAAAATATTTTCGAGACAGAAAAATCAAGTCTGCCATATAGAAATTTCCAAAACCCATCAAAAAACCTATTTTTTCAACATTTTTATTTTTAAAACCGCTGTAACTTCACAAGGATTGGACTGGCTCCATATACACAAAAATGGCTTATATAAGCGTAGTATAACATGTCTACAAAGTTTCATTGAAATCGGAGAGGGTCGAGAAAAAAAGTACCTAAAAAATTCCTGTTTTGGGCTGGAATTCTCTCTCCGATTTCAATGAAACTTTGTAGACATGTTATCCTACGCTTATATAAGCCATTTTTGTGTATATGGAGCCAGTTTCACTCGATAATGACATTTGAGAAGGGCGTAAGTGTTTTAAATATTTTGTATTTCGTAATTTAAATATTGCTGTATCTCGAAGCCGTATCAAAAAGTGGTCAAAGGCAAACTTGTAGGAAATTTGACGGGCTCAGAGTATAAAAATTTAAATTTAAAAAAAGTCCAAGTGACCCAAAAATGAAAATTCTCAAAAGTAGCCTATAATTTTCGTATGGTCATAGATATCATTTTCCCAAAAATAACTCAAACAATATTTTTTTCAAAATTCAGGCTCGAAAGGGTTAAAAAACCAAAGGGAACAGCTATAAAAATAATCATTTAATTTTGTTGCAAAATAAAACAAACTAAAATTTAAAAAAAAATGAGATAAAAAAATCTTGATAATTATAATATAGAAATGTAAAAAAATAGTTTTAAGTCCTTAAATTTAACAGCTCAAAATTATAAATATTCAAAAATTACCAAAATGATTTATAATAAAAAAAACTTCCAAAATGAAAAATTAAAAAAATAATAAACAATGTTGATCCTGGAACTAAAATAAATCAGAGTATAAGAATTGAAAAATTCAAAATATTTAAAATATATAAAAAAAATTGGGTTCGTATAAGTTCAAGGAAGGTTCTTACGCCAAGAAGTGACAACTTTGGCCACTCTGGAATCGATTCCGGGAAATCTGCAGGTTGTATGGGAAAAGTTACGTAAAATCTAATTTTGATCACAGGAAGCTGAATAAGCAAACAAGCTAAAAACGTCAAGAAATGAAAAACGACAAGACGAAGTTTGTCGGGTTTAGCTTAAAATATAAAATTCCAAAATTTGTGATACAAATTTAAAAAAAAATTAAATCTAAAATAAAAAAAATATTTAATTAAAAAAATTATATAGTAAAAATTCACAAATTTAAAATTTTTGAAGGAAAATTTATTTAATAAGTTTTAATTAATTTTTCGGAAGGAAATTAAAAATTCGAATAACCTCAATGAAAAAATTAAAAGTTTTAAAACAAATTTATTAATTTCAGATTTTTCAAATCCATAAATATTTGGAAGTTAAGATTCTTGAAATTTAGCAATTGAAGACTTTTGAAATCTAAGGATTTAAAAATTACAAAAAAATGAGCACTTAAAATATGAAATATGAAGATATGAATAATTTAAGATTCATTCATTTACAGACTAATATTTTTCTACCGAATTCGGTAAATTTTACAAATTTTTTATCTGCTGAACAGTTCGGTAAACTTGCCGAAATTCGATAGGTAAGTTTATTATCTTTAATTTTCGGTAAATTTTTGTTCATTTTGACAGACGGTTTACCGATCTAAACTTTACCGATTTTTCAACCAGGATTTTTTCAATTCGGTAACAAAATCTAAGTGTGCAAACACTTTAAAAATTCAAGGATATAGAAATTTAAGAATTCACGGAAAGAATGTGCAATTTTTCTTGACTGTGTTCCTTACGAGCTCCATTAATTTTTTCATTCGAAAAAATAAGCAAGTTGAAGTCACTTACTTAATTTTTTAAAGTAACCACATAAGTTGCTTCAAAATTCTTGGTATGATTAAAACTACGCATGAATTTCCTCGCAATGTTGCTGTAAAAAGTTGTCACTTAAGTCACTTTTTGAAGCGATTCAAATAGCTACCACGGTGAAGAGATGCCCTAACCGCCATTTACCGCAATCTCCCCCCAAGAAGACAAATCGCAGCCATTTTGACACTCTCCATCGACCTCCACAATCTCGGTGCAAAAGAGCAAAAAAACGACTATTTTACATTAAATTTTCCTCTGGCTCTCGGTTCGTGGTGACCTAGTTTCAGTCTCGCGGTCACCGATGGTGGTGGCCTTATACACGTGCCACAAGCCAACCCGCGCCACAATATTGCCAAATTAGGCTCGATGGCTGGCAGCATCAGACTCTTCTCCGTGATGTAATTAAAGCTTGACGGAAAGCACGGCCGGCGCCTTCGTCTGAGTGCTGAATGCCGCGGCAGTGTGAAAATGATCAAGGTGGTATTCCATTACGGGAAACGTTGTTTACAGACTAGACAATGTTGACAAGTTTTCCTCCCGCAATGGAATACCACCTTAAGAATCAGTTTAATGAAAATATTTTTTTTTAACTTAAAAGAAAGCTCATTTTACCCCACACCAGCAACGTGTCCCAATAGCGCAAAATAGTCACTTTGCAAGTCGTCGCTGCAGCAATTTTCTTTTCACACATCGGCGACTTTGTCGGGTCGACTTGCTCACAGTAATATCAGCAGTAGTACTTGCTAGATTCATTAAAGCGTGCAAAAACGCGTTTTACTGGTTTTCGTGACGTTTTTCAAAGTAGTATTCGTAGTCGTTGTTGCACCAGGAAGTATCACATCTAGAATCAATTTCATTCGCTTGGCGAGCTCTTCCTAGCGGTACTGCACACTTTCAGATGAATTTGCAATATACACGCTCAAAATATGGGCCAAACAAAGAGCACTTTTTGGCACTTCCTGGTGCTGCACACATGTGAACGAAGATTTGTGCAACCACTCGTTATTATTGTTATTTTTATAATTCTGCGAAACAACAAAGCGCATCAGCTGATAAAACCGCATTATATTGTTGTTTGCACTGGCAAAGTGTGGCAAACGGCCGCACGTGTATTTTTGTTTTGTTTTGCGTAAAACGCAAAAGGTTGCAGAAATCCAGGATGGGATGGCGGCCGCAAGGTTAGGTCAACACAAACACAAACACAAACAAAAATCGAATTCATTCTATCGAAAAAACAACGCTCGATTTCACCTAGATAAAAGCAACCCGAGACTACGACAACGGGGACGACGACCAAGAGTCGTTATTGCAAAGTAGTAAAAAGTGCCAAAAACGTCTGCGACGACGAAATTTGGCCGTCGAACAGTCTCCTGAATGTTTGGTTGTACAGAGGGGATTCGGTTGTTTGAATTTCACTGATGTAAATGTTTACTAATTGAAAAAAACTCATACTTCACAAGTCTGTTGACAACCTGAAGTTTCCATAGGCGAATTCGCATAAAGGTGATATTACAATACGGGAAACTTTGTTTCCAAACTTCACACCTTTGACAGTTTGAAAAACTTAAACTTATTCAATTTGTAAACAAACTTTCCCAAAATGGAATACCACCTTAACTAAATAAAATTTTACTCAGATTTTTATTTTATTTTAATTTCGATAAAATTGTTTGATAGTGTAAAAATAAACTTTCTTTAATTTAATTTGACGTAGACATCTACTAAACAAGAAAGGCCCACTCAAAATACGATGACTTTCCAGCTATCGAATTTCCCCTGTACCTCAAGCTGTGACAATTTTTTTCACCATTTTCGAGGGTATTTGATATTTAAGCGCCCTACTTCTTCCCTTACTTTTGGGGACTGTATAATTTGGCATTATATAGTCGTGGCTTGCAACGAGGACCTGCCACATCGGTTTCTTCGTTGTGCTCTCGCTCTGCTGAATGTGGACGAAATCTTATCTGAAGAAGAGGTCACACACACTACATGTTTGGACTGCGGCACCACCACTTTATATGCCAATGTGGGTAGGGTTGAGCACGCTAGATTTGCGCAGGTTGATGACTTTTCGACAAAAAAAAAGTTGAGATTCGCGAAAAATTTGAAATTCGATGATTTGACATTAATTATTTCAATCCAAACTTCTATACAAACATTGGCACAATAGTTGAGAGTCGTCTGGCGGTTATGTCTCTGACATACCTTTTCGTAATTTTTTTTTTCAGTTAGACACAATCAAAAGTTAATTTTGATTATGATTGGGCAAACTCAAACTTTATGTGCATTAAAAAGTTGTTTTTTTTTATAAAATTAATTAAAAAGTTTAAAATGTAGTTTTCCGCAAAGTAATACCTCCTTCAGATAGTTTGATTTTATCAACAAATTGCACTCGAAAATGAGTCAAACCATCGAAGGTTGAGTGTGCATTAATAATTTTTTTTTTCATAAAATTAATTAAAAAGTTTAAAATGTAGTTTTCCGCAAAGTAATACCTCCTTCAGATAGTTTGATTTTATCAAAAAATTGCACTCGAAAATGAGTCAAACCGTTGAAGGTTGAGTGTGCATTAATAAGTTTTTTTTTTCATAAATTTAATTAAAAAGTTTAAAATGTAGTTTTCCGCAAAGTAATACCTCCTTCAGATAGTTTGAATTTATCAACAATTGCACTCGAAAATGAGTCAAACCATCGAAGGTTGAGTGTGCATTAAAAAGTTTTTTTTTTCTCATAAAATCAATTAAAAAGTTTAAAATGCAGTTTTCCGCAAAGTAATACCTCCTTCAGATAGTTTGATTTTATCAACAAATTGCACTCGAAAATGAGTCAAACCATCGAAGGTTGAGTGTGCATTAAAAAGTTTTTTTTTTTCTCATAAAATCAATTAAAAGGTTTAAAATGCAGTTTTCCGCAAAGTAATACCTCCTTCAGATAGTTTGATTTTATCAACAAATTGCACTCGAAAATGAGTCAAACCATCAAAGGTTGAGTGTGCATTAAAAAGTTTTTTTTCTCATAAAATCAATTAAAAAGTTTAAAATGCAGTTTTCCGCAAAGTAATACCTCCTTCAGATAGTTTGATTTTATCAACAAATTGCACTCGAAAATGAGTCAAACCGTTGAAGGTTGAGTGTGCATTAATAAGTTTTTTTTTTCATAAAATTAATTAAAAAATTTAAAATGTAGTTTTCCGCCCAGTAATACCTCCTTCAGATAGTTTGATTTTATCAAAAATTGCACTCGAAAATAAGTCAAACCATCGAAGGTTGAGTGTGCATTAAAAAGTTTTTTTTTTCTCATAAAATCAATTAAAAGGTTTAAAATGCAGTTTTCCGCAAAGTAATACCTCCTTCAGATAGTTTGATTTTATCAACAAATTGCACTCGAAAATTAGTCAAACCATCGAAGTTGAGTCTGCGATCAGCAGAGAAGCGAGTCAGACGTGTGTCCCTCACAAACCAAAAAAGTGCTTAAAAAGTGCAAAAATGCCTCACGGCAAGAAAAAGAGGCGGTCCTCACCAGCAGGATCGGTAGATTTGAAGAAGCTAAAGAATGCCGAAGCGCTACCTGCAAAGCCAGGCAGTTTGAGCAAGGACGCTCAAAATTCGTCTGGAAACCAGTTCGCTACCCTTCCTGTGGACGTGAGCGAGAAGGAAGAATTTGAACGACGGGAAAAGTTGCCACCCATTTTTGTGAAAACATCGTCATCGGATTCGGTGCGAAAGTGGCTGACCGGGTTTATCAAATCTGGTGCTTTACGAGCTTCCATCCGCTTGTGTGCTGATGGACTCAAAATTATGCTACCTACCAGAAAGGATTACAACTACGTTCGGGATTTCCTGAACAACACAAAGATTGAATACTACAGCCATGACGATCCAGGTAAACGCCCCATGAAACAGGTCCTCCGAGGCCTGTACGACATGGATGTGAGTGTGCTGAAAGAAGAGCTCAAAACTCTTAAGTTGAACGTGATCGAAGTCTTCAAGATGACGAGACACAACAAGGACATCAAGTATCGTGATCAACTGTACCTGGTTCATCTCGAGAGAGGATCGACAACGCCGTCTGAGCTGAAAGCAGTTCGGGCAATTTTCAACATCATCGTGACTTGGGAACGTTATCGTCCAGTGCACCGTGACGTGACACAATGTTCAAATTGCTTGCAGTTTGGACATGGTGGAAGGAACTGTTTCATCAAGAGTCGTTGTGCAACCTGCGGAGGTGAGCACAAAACTCAAGCTTGCGAAACAATCAACGAGAACATCGAAGCGAAATGCTTCAATTGCGGCGGCGATCATTCTACCAAGAATCGGAGCTGCCCAAAACGTGCTGAGTTTGTAAAAATTCGGCAGCAAGCGACGACGAGGCACCAACCAAATCGTCGCAAAACACCACCAGCATACACGGACGTGGATTTTCCTGCTTTGGCGTCACCAGGAGCAGGATCTACTCGAGTGGTTCCAAATCTGCAGCCATTGTCGTTGAATCAGCGGCAAAGAGTTGCAGAGCATACAACACCTCCAGGCTTCAGTCAGCAACCGAGGGAAAACCAACCAGCATCAACGGATGAAGGCAGTAGTGACCTGTTTTCACCACAAGAACTTCTGAACATTTTCATCGAGATGACAACAACACTGCGTGGGTGCAAAACTCGCCAGGAACAAGTAAGAACGCTTGGAGGATTTATCTTAAAATACAGTTCGTAGTTTACTCGTTCTAATGATTTTGAATATTTCAATGAATTTACTTTTTTAGTTTTAAGTTAGGATTAGTTGTTAAAGTGATTTTTTTTTTCTTTTTTACCCAAATGTATTCGATTCAATGCAAAAATGTAAAACAATTTGAAATAAATAAATGAATGTGAACAGTTAATAAGAAAACGAACAATATAACAAAGATGAAGAGCATATAGCCATACCACTTAGAATGTAAATGAAATGTAATTATTATAAGAAAGTTCAATAAAGACATATTTAATTTCAAAAAAAAAAAACCATCGAAGTTTGAGTGTTTTTAAAAAAATGTAAAGAACTAAAATATTGTTGTTGTAAGAGTTTTCACAAATTCCAGAGCTGTTTTTTTTTTTCTTAAATTGGTTTTACATTAAATTGATGAAGTTCTTTTTGATGGTCCATATTTTGGAATGAAATTTAATCGAATAAATTTCCAAGTAGGTACCAACCGTCGAAACAACCCAGAACAGTGACCCCAAAAAAATCGCTTCTCAAGTGGTCTACCGCTCTCAACATGCTAGCTAGACTGCGCAATGCGCACGGAACTTATTCTGGGTTTGGCGAATACAAACACCGAAAAAATATCCCTCTTCTCTCAAACACAGTCAGACTTGAGTACAACAGCAGGAACCGATCCATTCCGGCCCCAAAAGTAGGTCACCGCCGCTGCTGCAGTAAACAAAAACAGAACCGCGAGATAGATAGCGCGGTACAGAGTCTGTCGTCGTCTCGGTACAAAGTCGGCTCTTGCTTCCAAAAGATTGTAACCGGGTTTGAGGTTTTTGGTTTTGGGCCAATTTGTTAATTTTGTATGGATAGCTGTTAAATCGGTAAAGGAAGTATTGGACTACGACAAACAAACAAACTTTTTGACAGTTTGGCCGTTTGCCTGCTCTGTTTAGGCAAACTGTCAAAAACAAAAAAGTGCGAGTTTGTTTGTTTGCCATAGTCTAATAGCTCCTTAAGAAGCTTTTGAAGATAATAAGGAGAGTTTGAGTCATAATGACTTTTGGGTTCAAATTGTCATTCCGAACTTAATTTTCGCCACATTCCCAAGAATTCCTGCCATAACTATTCTGAAAAGTTCATTCCCCATCCCTTTGTCGTCTGTAGAGGGTGACGATTCTCGAGATTTTCAATTTCCCGGGAATCGAGAGTTGAATTTGGCCATTTCCCGGGAATTCCCGGGACCCGGGAGTTTTTTTACTATGCCAATAGTGCTAAAATTTAATAAAATGAAAAGTAATAAATTTGTTTTTGTTTTTTTAATAAATTCAGTTACAATTGATTCATACTAATTCTATGAGACGGTAATTTAAGCATCCTCATAATTTTAAGGAACTATATGAAACTTTTTGATTTTTTTCTGAAATACAAAATCGTTTCCTGAGCTTTTTAAGACTCAAAATTATAGTTTAAAATGTTTACGAATCTTAATTCGCACTGAGTCATTTTTCAAAAGTTGCACAAAGTTGTTATTAGATTTTTGTAGAAAAAAATAACTAATATAACTAATATATAATTTTCCAGTATCGGGAATTTTGCAATATGATAAACATCGACTGAAAACAACAAATTCAACTTTTTTTGTTATTTTTGAGGTCAACTCTAAAGTTTAATTGAAGAAATATTAGAGTTATCAGGAAAATTCATATGTTCACAAAAAACTAGATTATGAGGATTGCTATGCTCAAGAGATGATTATGGAAATAAACTTAACTTGAAAAATCTTTTCCCTCTTAGAAATAATTAAAAAAAAAAATATTTGAAAATAAAACATTTGATTTCATGTCTGGGGTGTAACTGGTAAATATTTTTAAAGGTAAATTTTGGGGTCCAAATTTTTCTCAATTCTAGCGTTTGGAATTTTTGACAAGTTAAAGTTTAAACTTTCTGGATAAGAAGATTAGAGAAGCATTGGTTTTTTCGAAATTGAACATCGAACATCGAACATTGAACATTAAATGTTCAAAACAATTTTTTCAAAATGTTTTTTTTATTAGTTTATCTATGTTTGCTTCAATATTTATAAGTTAAAAAATTCCCGGGAGTCTCGACCGAATTTCCCGGGAATCGAGAGATCCAAAAATGGTCGATTTCCCGGGAATTTTTTCCCGGGAATTCCCGCTCGTCACCCTCTAGTCGTCTGCCTGGTTAGTCATATTCCAAACCCTTGTCCTTCGACTCGAGTCTCGTGCATTCCTCCCTACATCCACTGCATTCTGGACCAACATTAGAACCGCACTCTGCCACCGTGTTTCTATGTGCTCCGATTCTTTCTTCCAACTCTTCTTGTTTTTGCGTCACTTAAATCTCTCGCTAAAACCAACTCAACTCGACTGTTTTTAGGACAAAGCGCGCGCGTTGACTCGTTCGTTCTGTCTGGAGCCAACCAATTACTGTATTGCACTAGGTTCTTGGTTCTTTGTGCAACTTTTTCTCCCAAGATCCTTGCACACCCACACTATCTAAAGGTTCAAAGGTTCAGGAGGTCGTCTGCCGCCGTCAGCAACGAGGGGTGTTGCCATTTACTTCCAATTGAGAGCGGGGTGGCTCCGAAAAAAGAACCAGGACACCACCAGCATCCTTTAAACCCACACAAGACCAACGTCCATGGCAACGAAGAATTTCCATAGCCAGTGGTGTAGGTGGGCACATGCTTTCTGAATCATGATGTGTGTGGGGGTTCATGCTGTGGGAGGATGCCACCTACCTTCTGAAAAACATAAAAGGATAAACTCTCTTTCTCGGTAGAGAAGGGAATGAGAACGTGTCAGACACCGCCGCACTTTGCTCGAGCAACACCATCAGCATCAACTGGAGCAGCAGCAGCAGCGCTGCTAGACGGAACTAAAATCGATATCGAATTTAGCTTTTGTTGAAGCCCTTCAAGAGTTTGAAACAGCTTGAAACTGCTGTCTAATCTGCTCGCATTGGAAGAGGAAATGAACATCAATTATGTTGATCGAACAGACTAACTAAGTTCTATCTTGAATGCAACGATTTCCCCAAGAGATTAGATTCAAGCTTTCCATATGATCTCCACTTGGAAGGCACGTCGATGAATGAGTGAAACGGCCTTCTAAAATGTATAAGCCTTTCGTGTACCCTCTTCTCTGGGAAGGCACGTCGACAAATTGAGATAAGAACGCCATTTTGTGCTTCACCTTTCGACCTTCACAGATCTTCCCCAAAAACTCGATTTCAATCCAGAGATATTCAATAAAACCGAAAAAAAACTCCGTGCATTTTTGTCACTTTTCGTAGGAAAGAAGTTTCAATTTGATCATGCTATTCTCAGTGTACGGGCGCACTGCTTTGTCGACCAAAAGAAAAAAAGCAAATAAAGGTAAACAGAAAAATCACTTTTTTCGATATGAATTTTCAGCCAATATTGGGATGGAATCTACGAGAATATAATATAATTTGCCATCTGGAACACAATTCACGTGTTTTTTCTGGAATTTACATTTTGAATTGCGGAAAATTTGAAAATCAAAAACCCAAACAATGATTTGTTATGGGCTACCATTTGACAGCTAGTGCTTTTGTTGTGGGCTCTCATTTGACAACCGTGCTAATGTCGACTGTTGTCAGTTTGCTTTGGTCGGAATAGGGTTGCCACCGTGTTAGTACGACAAATGGCCAAAGGGATTTCAGGTCAGAACGCGTTTGACACTAGTGCGAGCTCGACTACCCCTATGAGCAACTCTCTACGAAATCGGCCGATTTCGACCATTTTTATTTTTTGTATTTTTTTATTTGACTTAAACTTTGTGGGGGCCTTCCCTATGACCAAATAAGCTATTTTGCGTCATTGGTTCACCCATACAAGTCTCCATACAATTTTGGCAGCTGTCCATACAAAAATGACATGTAAATATTCAAACAGCTGTCACTTTTCTGTGAATTTTCGGTTCAATTTGGTGTCTTCGGCAAAGTTTTAGGTATTGTTGAGGACTTTTGAGAAAAAAATAGGTACACCGAAAAAAAATTGCAGATTTTTTTATCACCTTTTTTTCACTGAAACTCAATTTCCCAAAATACGTTTTTTTATTTTCGAGATTTTCGAAAAAAAAATTTTGAATTTTTTTTAGATCAAGACTAACATTTTAAAGGGCCAAACATTGAATATTACGCCCATTTAAAATGCTAGTCATGATTTTAAAAAATTCGAAATAGTTTTTTCGAAAAGATCGGAAAATTTCACGAATTCTTCATGTATTAAAATTGAAAATCGAACCATTATTTGCTGAGATATGGTCATTAGAAAATGGTGGGTTGTTTTGGTGAGATTAAGAAAACTTCAATTTTCGTGTTTCTTTTTCTTAAAGCGGCTCTATCTCAGCAACCCGAGGTCCAATCTTCAATGTCTCATAGACAATTTTATAGCAAATTTTCTGAACCTCTCAAAAAAAATTTAGAAATGGTCACTCATGGCCACTATTTAAAAAAAAATCGAAAAACTGCAAATATTCCGCTGAAATCAAACTTTCGCTGGCTATATCTTGAAAACGGAGCCCTTTATCAAAAAATCTGTTAAGTACTTTTCGATTGCAAATTCAATTTTGCATTAAAAAATAATGTCAAACTTGTTTTTGCATGAAACTTCGATTTTTTCCAAAAATCATTTTTTTCAAAAATTCATAACTCGGCGGCAGATTTTTTGACCATGTTTCTCTATGGCTCAAAAGTTGCGGATTTTTGTCCCCTAAAACATGTCAAAAAATCTCGAAAATAAAAAAATACGTATTTTGGGAAATTGAGTTTTAGTGAAAAAAAAGTTGATTAAAAAATCTGAAATTTTTTCCATGTACCTATTTTTTTCTCAGAAGTCCTCAACAATACCTACATCTTTGCCGAAGACACCAAATTGATCAGAAATTCACTCAAAAGTTACAGCTGTTTGAATATTTACATACCATTTTTGTATGGACAGCAGCCAAAATTGTATGGAGACTTGTATGGATGAACCAATCACACAAAATAGCTTATTTGGTCATAGGGAAGGCCCGCACAAAGTTTGAGCCAAATCAAAAAATACAAATAAAATCCATTTCCGGTTTTGGTAGAGAATTGCTCCTATGTTAATTTTTATGTACAACGGTAAAAAACACGATTAAAAACCATTTCTTATCACTTTTTTTCATTTTAATGCAAAAATATTTTTTTTTTCACTCCGCGTCATTTTTGCCATTTTTTTTCCTTTTAATAAAATTCTTTTGTGAAAACGCAAAAAGTATTGAGTCGTTGAAAATTGTCCAATTTAAGAAGATTTTTTTGTGTTGAAAGGGAATTCTGATTCTTGTTGTCGTTGAAAGTGAATTTCGATGAAAATTAATAAAACCGTTCGAATCTGCCAAGAATCAGGAAGTAAGTGAAAAGTAAGTAGCTGGAGCCGTTCCTATAGCGGAACTGATAATGGATGCCAAGGCGGATAAATGAACATCAAATCCATTTACGGAGGATGCTGTTTCAAGAGACTGTGAATGAGTCTGGATGTGAAATTATGATGTGAAATTCGGTGATATTTGTATTTTCTATATTCCTTTTTATCATAATATAATATTATAAATTAAATAACCCTCCTACCCCTTTCTCACTTGCCCATTCCCCAATCCCAATTTTCCTAACCCTAATTTCCCCATTTCCACTTCCTCCCTAAAAATATAAATAATTGCCAATTGGGTACTAAAGTCCTATGTCAATTTTTGTGTACAACGTTAAAAAACACGATTAAAAACCATTTCTGATCACTTTTTTTCATTTTAATGCAAAATTTTTTTTTGACAAGACAACATTTTTTCGATGGATCAACTATGGTCCCCTTGGAACGAGCTGTCAAGTAGGAACTTTTCTGTCAAGAAGGACCGCGAGGTTAATTTTTCAAAATTGATTTAAAAATCCATTTTAAGCTCTTTATGGTCGTACAAAGGGTCATTGTACTCAGAAAAATAAGCTTTATCGCTGTGAACAATAATATCAGCAATCTAAGCTTCATTTTAGGACCCAATTTACACTAACACACCAAACCCAACTTATTCGGAGCGTTGGGTACGGTATGTCCACGCATCCTTTCTCCCGTGTTGATTCTGTGAAATGAGGTCCGTTCACAGAATCTGTCGCTGCGGTTAATGCAACGCAGTAGGCCTGGCCGCTTTAATTTTTGCTATACATTTTCGGGGTAACTCGGATGTACTGCAATTATTAATATTGACAAGAAAGAACTTGGGGCGTAATCTAACCACAAGTTCTTCCAGGATGCTTCTACGGACTGGCTGCGCTTGTGTTCGATTAGATTAGATTAACGCAAAAATTTATTTTGACAAGACAACATTTTTTCGATGGATCAACTATAGTCCTCTTGGAACGAGCTGTCAAGTAGGAGCTTTTCTGTCAAGAAGGACCGCGAGGTTAATTTTTCAAACTCTTTGTGGTCGTACACAGAAAAATAAGCTTTATCGCTGTAAGCAATAATATCAGCAATCTAAGCTTCATTTTAGGACCCAATTATAACTCGGTACTCCAGCAACCAAATTCAACCACACTTCGGGGCAATGCACAGAATGGTCAACCAAACAAAACGTGTTTGTTATTGTTTACATTGTGTGCTCTCGTTTTTGTTTATTCAAGACCAAACATTAAAACTCGTTTTCTCGGAACGTCAAAAAGCGACAAAATGGGTACAAAAGATGATACAATTTTGTTCTAATCCTCCTCATAGCATGTTAGCTCGGTAGGCACCGGCGTACATAAGCATTGTGTGTAGAACAAAGAACTTTAAGCTGACTTACAAGTTCTTAGTTCTGCGTTTACAGCGCAGACCAACGGGCTTCGTGGTGTGTAGGTCGTACACACGTGTGGATACTGAACCAGAAGTTCTGGACAAAGCGAGCACTTCTTGCTCTCCACAAATAGAGCGCTGCGCAGCTGCTGTTTCGTCGTCGTCGCGGGAGTTGTTTTGCGATTCAAATAGTTTGCCGCAGATCTGCACCAACTCTTTGTTGCCTCTGTGAATTATTCAACGCTCGATTTCCGCCCGATATGACCTCGAACGTCTGGAACGGGTCCAAGCGTTGCATAATTGAACTTCGCACCGATCTGTGGGTTCTTCAAAGTTCGAATCTTTGATCGCCGTAGAACTCCCTCATTAGACACAGCTGTTATGATGGAAAATTGAAGAGAGTGGATGATTAGCAGCAAACGGACACCACCTGTGTGTTTGTGTGTGTGTGTGGTGATGGAGAGCGGCCGAGGCTTCTTCAACGCGCTCCATCGACGATGCACCCAGGTGGAAGTTATATCACGCCCTTCACTCCGGTTACCATATAGGTACAGTTAAAGGCAGCGCCTTTCTGTGGAGTTTGAGCGTGAATAAATTTCAGGAATTTACTGGTTTGAGGCATCATCCCGTAACTCATGGAGTTGGGTAACATTAAACTCTTCAAATATCTAGTCTTCGACCCGAGCAAAGTCCTCATCATCTACAAGCTCCACAGTTAGTGGTGCTGGGGAGCAACATTCCGATCCAATAGCTCGTTGGACTCCATCGCTAGAAACAAATTCCCACGAAGAAACTTTCCAAAGCTGGTGGCAACATCTGCTAACACCACCTCTTCCTTCTCGTTCCACGAGAAGCTTTGAAAAGTGTGTCAAGGTTCGCGAAAACTGCGCTTCAACCTCGTTCGTTCTGTGCTGCTGGTCGCGGGACGCTAAACTGGATCAATTCCGTTTAATTACCCAGCAGGAGCGCTTTTCCAATTGATTTTAATTACCAACAATCGAGCACTATTAGGCCACGTGTACAAACGAGAAAATTTTAAGTTTCACGCTCGGTTCTCACGGGGGTTTCGAATCTTGGCAACGGCTTACGCGATCCGGCCACCGCAGCAGAGTTCCCAGCTTTCACTCTTTATTGGTGATGCTGCCGAAGACGCTGTGAAGATGTGCGATTGAATCACAGACAAAAAGATCGGACTCTTCGTTCATATTTGCTTGCAATCTTAAACTAGCGCAATCTGGTGAGTCTTTAGTGGAAGTAACCAAAATTCACGCACAATCAACATAGTTCTAGGGAAATGTTACAACAGAAAGACAAACCTTAGCTCAGAATTTAATTTTGAGTCGATTTTTGAATATTTTGATAGAATGGATAGTGCAAAATTGTATGTTGGAGGTATTAGACTACGGCAAACAAACAAACTAGTATGTTTTGACAGTTCGCCAGTTTGTCTGCGTTGTTTGTTCGCCAACATTTGTTTGCAGAAACGTCAGCTTGCAAACAAGGTTTGCGGGTTTGCCGTAAACAAGTTTGGCAAACTGTCAAACGCGAAAAAGTGCGAGTTTTTTGTTGTTTGTGTGTCATAGTCTAATACCACCTTTAGGTCATAGAATCTTTGGTTTTGACAGCAGAGAATCTTAAAGTGTCAGTCTGAAAAAATAATTTCAATTCAGTTTTTTTTAGGACCTAAATCGAACCAGAAAACGTCTTTTCAGCAAATGTGTGAGATTTTTTCCTTGTAGGGCCAACAAAACCCCAAATCGGTTAATCCAAAAGGAAGAAAATTACCTGTTCATCCCACAAAACTACAGGTACAAGAGCTTCCTCTATCCCCCTAAACCAGATCTCGGTAAAACTTTCAAACTTCATTACATCGCCTTCAACAAAAGCCACACACACACACATCGGACCGTGTAGTGGTGTTGGTGTGGTGCCGTTTGACAGCCAGCCACAGTCAGCAATACCATCATTAGCGGTTCTCCTCCGTTCGAAAACGGACTGCGGCATGGGGAGGGTTGCCGAAGCAAGGCAAGGCAGCGATACCACAGAGAAAGAAGGAAAAGACGGAACACAGCACAGCGCACAGAGCGAGAGGGTCTGCTGCAAAGTACTGTACACCATTTTATCGATCGATTCGCCAGCAGCAGAGGATGATGATTCTCTGTATGTAGGAAGGGTATATTATATGCCATGCCATTAGAACGACGACTTGCGGGACCTGACCCATTTCGTGGGACCCCGTTTTTTCCGACGGAACTTGGCCAACCTGGATCTACGCGAGGGCGTCCGGATTCCGAGGAATGTGGCCTACTTTTCCCAGCGATTAAAAATTTACACATTTCCCAGTCGCCATCACATCTCAGGGATTGCGCTCACCTTGTTCGCTGTCTGAACACACTTCTGTGGTATGGGATTGGGATTCCTCACGACGTAACTTCCTACGGTTAATTTCCGGAAACGAACCGTACGCACGTAACTCGCGTAATCGCCAGCAATTTTTTCTTTTGCCCGAAATTCACTCGATTATTAGACAAAAATTTCCGTTTTCACTACCACACACTCTCACACGCACTGCGCTAGCTGCTTTGGAGCTTTCTCGCGGTTTGGATTGTTGGATTGGAATAAACTTCTTATGTGTCCGACAGTCACACTCTGACTCAACGACCGACCGAGGGAGAGAATCGGTCCAACCTCTTCTTCTTTGGGTCCGACCGACGACGAGGTTTCGGTCATATAACGTGTACGCGTTACGGGGAGAGCAGCATACAGACGCAGTGTTTGGGACAAGTATGCGTTTTATGTATGCATGTATCGTCGGGGTGTTTGTGGTGGTGGACCAATACATAGGCACGTTAACGTTGCCAGTGGGTTTGGTATGTACCTACGTAGGTAAGTTTAAATTTTAAGATTGAAAATAATAATGGCACTTCGGTGAAGGTCAAGAACATGCACTCGTCTTTAGGACAATGGCAGTTTTGGTGTAATGCTAAGTTTACCGACCTTTTGATTAATGATTAATGAACATGTACTCTCACTTAAAATGCCAATAATAATTATTTAAAAAAATACTATACACCACAATATGGTCCAAATCCGGGCATACTCGGACTACCCTCTGAAATCAAAGATTGACCCATCACCTCAACCCTCCGTCAAAGCCCTTGAAGTTTGTATGGGAAAAATCGACAAAATATACGGAGAATGACAACTGTTTCAGTTTTTACCTAAGTAAGGCGCAATAACTATCCAGCTCTCTTACCAATTTTCGGAACTAAGATCATTATTATTTTTAGAATGACTTTCCCGATGACATTATATTTTTAATATTGTTTGCTAAGAAGCTGATAGCCTCCAAAAATAACCATTTTATTTTTGGATTACTGAATTTTGGTTGTTTGAATAAAATCAAATAAAAAAGAGATGTTTGAAGTAAAAGTTGAATTTGAGGTTATTAATTATAAGCTTTAATTGTGCTCTATGTTTTAATTAACATATTTTCTTACAGAATTATTTAAAGTCAGTTCAGGTACATTATTCCTGTTAAAAGACAGATTCTCGACTCGATTTGAAACGGGATCTGGTCTAACTATCCTCTTCCTGTTTTCTTACAAATAGAATATGATATTCGATCACCCTTGTGGTAAGTCATCTACACTCTGTAAACATGAGTGATAAATTTGATCATATTTCAAAAGAATTATTTGTAGAGATCAATCTTACACTAATCATTTGATTAGTCTTCCAAAAAAAAAAACATGATTTCCGGTTGATTTTGAGCCACTTGACTCACGTCGGAGCTTCCAATTCACTTTCACAAACAACAATCAAGATGGTTACTAGTTATTCAAACGAATTTAGGTAAACCGTATACTGAATACAAGTGATTTTCTACCAAAATTTGTTAAATAAACAACCGAAAATCGGTACAAAAAATATGAACGATTTTGGTATTTTTTTTACATCACCAACTTATCAGTAATACACAGCGAATTTACCAATGAAATCGGCTGTTTTTACAGATTTTTTTAAACCGATTTAGGTAAAAAAATGTGTCATTAACTTATACAGTAGTCCTAGGAGAGCCTCGTGGCGCGATGGTTAGCGGCTTCGGCTGCCGATCCCTAAGTTGCTGTGGGGCGCGGATTCGATTCCCGCCTTATCCCTCCTGGCCTTCTATTGGATGGGGAAGTACAACGTCGGTCCATTTGCGTAAAAGAAGTTTTGGGTGACGATTTCCATAACTTTACAAGGAATGGGATAATCGTTGTGGGTCTCGTGGCGCAGGGGTAGCGGCTTCGGCTGCCGATCCCGATGATGCTATGAGACGCGGGTTCGATTCCCGCCTTATTCACTGAGCTTCTATCGGATGGTGAAGTAAAACGTCGGTCCCGGTTTCTCCTGTCTCGTCAGAGGCGCTGGAGCAGAAATCCCACGTTAGAGGAAGGCCATGCCCCGGGGGGCGTAGTGCCAATAGTTTCGTTTCGGGATAATCGTTACCAAAGAGAATCAGCATGTGTAGGGCACGATTCTAAACAACTTGTTGAAGAAATTTTGTCAAAATATTGAAAGCGACGCAAAATGTATAACTTTGAACTTTGAACGAAAAATCATGACAATGATGGAAGTCAACCTTCGGACACCTAGGAATGAGCAGAAACTTGCAATAGAGACCACAAAAGACCCGGGGGGTCGTTAAAGTGGATTGCTTTGCTTTTTGTAGTCCTAGCCAATACGGTTATGTCTGTCGAACAAAACAGTTTTGACTTTTTATAAGCGAAACATCTGAACCAAATCTGTGACCTTTGTTTTTCCCAAAGAAATCTGACAACACTGCTCTCGTGCGTTTGTGTTAGTGTCACACAGGCCACATTTCACCAATCCAAACACAAAACTGTCGCGTGGTTAGCATACCTGGCTGATTTGCCTCCCAACCCGACCCCTCCTACCTGGTCCACCCCACAAACGGCGGAACATCTCACGAAACTCTCTCCGGATTCCAAATCTTTCCCGATACTTCTACCAGACCAGAGGTCTTGAATTGAATTCTTAATCACTGCCAATATAATCGGCAGCCAGGTTTCGTGGAGTGTGATTCAAAATGGGGTTGGGGTAGGGTACTCACTCGAATGCCTGCCGGAAGTTGCTCGGGATTGGTTAGCTGCCGTCCGCAAGATTTGCCGGAAACACCAGTGTGCGAAAAACGAGCTTCACACGTCACACGCACACAATATTCGCCTTCCAACGAGGAGGAAACACTTGGAATTTTGTATATTTTCTACACTCACTGTACAACAATGGCCGATACACGCACTCTCCGCGGAAGGAACCTCTGCCTGATAGATTGATGCACACACGACTGATTTGTGGGGAGGTTTGAAAGCTGCATGGGTTGGATGGAGCTGAGAGCAAGCATAAATTTATGCTGGGTGAATCGAAACTTGTACGCAAGTCGAGGTACAGTTAAAAAGATGGGAAAACGCTCACGCAAATCAAGCAAAATAATGTTAAAGGGTAAACAAACCGTACATTTGAGTTTGACATCGATTGTTGTCAATTCATCGGGGTCCATAAATCTTCACACCGAGCTCACAGAAACTTTCAAAATTATTTTGATAGTGTGAGTGAGCTTCGTGTACAAAGTGACAGTTCATCCTTCTCTCTGGTTCATCACTTTTTAGTTTGACTTTGTTTTTCAAACCAACGGGGTACACACCTGTACAAACTAAAGCTAAGTACGGATACCGGAAGAAACGCGATCAAGACATGTGGCCCATTATTTTCGTGATCCTCACGATGCGCGCGCTTGAGATTCTTGGGAGAAAAATAAAAATATGTTAATATTTGAAATGCTAAAATTTAAAAAAAACTAAAACAAAAAATAAAAAGAACTTAAAAAATAATATCCCGGGCGTCAATAATGAGAATCCACATTCGTTGATATGACCGCAGGATAATGGCCGCATGACAGCCGCAGAACAAATTTCCGGCTGTTGTCAAAGGTTGCCTTAAATTTTCAGCTGACATTTTGGAAAATATTGAAAACAAACCTAAGTGACAACCAAATCAACGAGGAATTTCAATTCAATTTGCTTAATTTTACACTCCGGTGGTAAAGGCGGCTTTAACCTCCTGTCAGTCACAGCGAAGGAGAATCGTGCTTTTATCTCCAAATAATAACATTTTAAAATAAAAACGTTACTTAATCCACCAGAAGGTGGTTGCTGCCTTCCTCCTAAAAGCCTTGCAACCACACACTACGAAAGCTTTGGCTAACGCTTACTTAGTAAAGACACTATACATCTGAGTGCTGAAATCTATGATAAATTTAATGAATCATTTGAAAGCACTGCAGCGAGCACTGCAGTGTTTGTGTGCGGGTACTGAGCGGAAAGTTCCGACAGCTATCCGTCGGGGCTTTCAAATTATGTAAATTATGACCGTTTTTGTATCTACCAAAACAGTTTTACGATCAATTACTTTAAAAGTACTGCACCAAACCGGATGAAATTTAAAAAAGACTTGACCTGAAGACGAATCCAAAAACATAGATCTGGAACAAAATCGGTCTAGCCATTTCGAGAAAATTGAGTGAGAAAAATAAAATCTACGTCCATCCACACGCACAGACATTTGCTCAGAATCTGATTCTGAGCCGATATATACACCGGTGGTTGGTCACTTTTTCGTTTGACACTTTTTTAGTTTGTACCCCGTTGGTTGGTCAAAGTCAAACTAAAAAGTGACGAACTGTCACTTTTTACACGGCGCTCACGTACACTATCAAAACAAACGTTTGGTAGTATGTGTGAACTCCGTGTAAAAGGGGTGTCAAACTAAAAAGTGACCCCGTTCGTTTGACAACAGTTGGTGTCAAACCATCGGAGTTTGAGTAAAGGACTAAAGGTATATCTTGGAGGCTTATTTAAAAAGTTCATTTTTTGAGTGATTTTATAGCCTTGCCTTAGTGAGGTGAGGAAGGCAAAAAAATCCCAAAGCCAAAAATTTTAAATTTTCTAAAATTTTAAAATTCTGAAATTCATAAAATTTATATATTCACTTATATATATTTTTTTAAGTAGTTTTCAATATTCAATTTAACATTATGTAATATATTCAAAATATAAGGCTTTCTAGTCAGAAATTTACCAACACATTCAAAGCATGTTTACATGACAGCTGGACGTTTGTTTGCATCAGGTTTCCTATCTCTTTCTAGCAAAATTTTTTTGTCAAGCGACTTCTAGCTGGTTTATTTGACTGATTGCCCGATATGTCAGCCAACATACTTCGCAGGGCTGTGACAGCTACAGCTCGATCATTGTTTGCATCAGTACACTGTGACGAGGAGTTCGTCATTTTTGAGTTAAATTATATTTTTTTCACTGGGCCTGGAAAGCCTTATTTGAATTTTTGATTTTCAAATTTGGAATTTTCGATTCTTTTTTATTTTTGAATTTTAAATTACTAAATTTATGATTTTTTAAATTTGATTTTTTATTATAAGAATTTTTGAATATTCTAAACTTTGTACGGTCAGTTCCTTAGTAGACTCGGTCGCTGGAAATGACTGGCAAAATAGGCGGCGTGTCAGATGCGGGATTACAAATGTCAAAATCTCTCAAATTCTTCTTCTTTATCTCCGGGTCAAACAAAAGTTTTCTCTACACCGACTTTTTGCACACGCAGAAAAATGAGGCATATTTGAATCAACAAAACATTTTGTTGATTTGAAAATCAATATTTTTGTTGAATCAACGCTAAACGTCAAAGCAACTTTTTAAAAACAACAAAAGACTTTTGTGGAATTAAGAAAATCAAGGTTTGTTTCAACGCAAAATCGGCGTTGATTATATTCAACAAAATTTTTGTTGAATCAAACCTCGTACAGGCTGATTCTACAAAATATTTTTCTGCGTGCATCCTTGCAAGAAAAAAACGGAAAAAATTGAATATTTTAATCACTGTTTTTGGAATGATCGATAACAATACTAAGCTTTGCATCTTCTTGCGAATAGAAAAATAGACAATTGAAAACGGTGCGGCTTTTCGACCCCACTTTTCATCACCCAGCTGATAACCCGAGCTTGCTTCTCGACGCTGCCAATTGATGGTTCTGCGATGGTGGAATCGCCAGGGTCAATCAAATTGTCTCCCGCGGCCACTTCAGCATGTTCCGCATGTGACTTTGGTAGGACGACTGAAGCAGATCAGGACCAAAGCTGATTTCGAGATGCCAACGCGTCGAACATTGACGGTGGTGGCGCCGCGAACTTCCCATCTTCGGTGGTGATGATTGTGCGAGTTCATCATACTATCATAGTCTTCAGAGTTGTTTTATCTAATTGATCGAATCTGGGACGAGGTGTTGCATACGACGAGCCCGCTAGGCTGTTAACTCCCCCATTGGATGCGAGAGAAGACTGCTGTTATTGTTGTTGCTGCTGCTGCTGCAGACTGGTATGCGAACTGCGATGCGATGCTTTGGAGCTGGTTGGCGATGATTCTGCATTTCCTCGGTAACCTGATTCCTTCGAGGCATCCCCCTGAGAGGAGAAAAAAACAAACGTTCAACTCATGAATCTAAACCTAACATCTAATTCATCCTACCTGCAGCGGTTCGTTCGTCGACCAAAAATGCTCCAGCAACGCCATGTGATCCGTCGGGTCCGTGTTCGTGACCCCGACCTCCTTCGTCCGCGTCTCGGACTTGCGATGGCTGGTAGTGGTTGTTCTGCCCTCCACCAACCACACCGGTAACACGGTGACCATGGTGATGATTCTGGGTGCCACGCCGTTAAACAGCGGGTATGGATGCGCCTGAAGGTTGTTGTTGATCTTGTACTGCAGCTGTTGGCGATAGCTTGGCTGTTGCCGCTAAAGAGAAAGAAGCGATTGTAGTTGGTATTCCGCTGTCGGTTGGACCGGCGCAGCTGGTTGATATTATCACTGCCGCGGAAGAAGTGAGCGCGGTTTGAAGCAGTCTGATCCGATCAGAGCCGGTTAAGTTGGTGTGAAGGTTGAGCCACCGCGGTCATCAACACCGGGGGCGAAAGTAGCTTGCTTACTGAACGCTTGAAGCGGTGATGTTGGCATTGGAGGCTCATCGTGGTTGGACCTGGCGAGGACTGCGTCGACATGGTGTTACCGGCCGTTGGCATCTTCGATGATGAAGAGATGTTGCCAAACGATGTTGGCAGACCCTTGGCTGTAACATTTGAATCGGAGCGCAACAGTGGTCGGTGCACTGCCTGGCGTAATCGAGCTGCTCACACTAGAGGTCGCAGCTGGCAAGGGTTGCAGCAATCTAGAATGCAAAAAAAAAAACAAGAAAAAGTTTATTCCCCACCTTCGTCTGGTTTTGCACTATCCGGATCGTCTGGAAGATGCAAAATCATAGAAAATACATTCCTTCTCCAACAAGTTTTGCACCTTCCGGACTGTCCGGAAGGGCTCAACATAAAAAAGACAACTTTGCCGGCAAAAGGAAAACTGGATTGCCAGCTGCGAAAGTGGTCCATCAACCTTCCCAAACTGTTCCGGGAAAGGGAAAAACGGCATTTGAGCAATACTTACCTCCACTTTGAAGAAAAGTTCACTGCTCAGTGCAAACTGCAAGCACCAACTTGACATTTTAATCCCTAACTACTCAAACGACAGTTCAGCTTTTGAACTGTCGTTTGAGTGAAAAATCCACTCAAAATCAACTTGAACTTGATTTTGAGTACCTCCAGCCGACCGTGCGTCTGAAGTCCCTGGAACTAAAACCCGTCACAAGCGCCGGATACGGTTCCGGCGGAAGATTTGTCCCTGACACTTTTCTTTCAAGAAGAAAGCAAAATAAACTGCTTGAATGGTTTGACAACGAGAAATGTCATTTGCGTTTGACAGTTCTCGCTGTCAAAAAAATCGAGCAGTCTGAAGCGTGATCGCAACAAAAGGTAATGGCCTATCTACAATCACTTAGCTTAGAATAGTTAAGTAAAGTAAAACTTAGAAAATGTACACAACTTACGGCCGTCATCCACAATCAACTTAGAAAATTTGCTGGGCTGATATACGTTGCTATGCAGTTGTTTGTTTACCTTTGATATGGAAACGTCAACTTACCGTAGATTTTGAAATTTTCCAAACCATACGTCAAGTTTCTAATTTTATTACTTTTCATTGTAGAAGATCAGATTCATTTCCATTGATTCAAACTCCTAATCTAAGTGAAATTTTCTAAGTTAAGTGATTGTAGATAGGCCATAAGCCAAAAAGCAAGTTATCGCGGTTAACGCGAGTTAAAGCAAGTTAAAGCGGAAAAGCAAATGTTAGCGCTGCAAAGGTTTAAAAGGGGAGCTTTATCGCTCGGTGAACGCAGGAGTGACGTCCCCCTCGTGATAACCAGTAAATTTCAACCAAAACAACAGAATAGACTGATTGTATACAAATCCACAATAGCCCATTTAGAATGTTTTGCTTGAACTTTGTGCAATTATATCAGTAACAACATTTCAAAAGGGCGAAACCTACGATCCTGCCGTTTCGGGAAAATCAACATTCAAAATTTTGCAATTCCGATCAATTCCTATTTCCACAAAAAAGCATGAAAACCATCATTTTTTTCAAAACGTAATAGAAAATAGCAATAATTTCATCATAGAGAGCAATTTGAAATTAATTAAGGTGTTTTTGCTTTTAAAAATTGAGAAAAACAAATTACGCCTTTTTGAAGAGCGTGCCTCCATTTTCGCCCCACCGTATTCGCCACCCACTCAACCAAAACAACGGTTTAGCCCGTCAGGTTACGCCACAAAGCAAAAGTAAACAACAGATTCGCCCTTTTGGTTTTTGTTCACTTTTCGGGTTTTTAAAGAAAAAAGTGGTGAAACAACTATTTTATCATTGTGAAACGTTACAGTCAGTGATAATACAGTGATATTTGCAACCTCAGTGATAAAAAATTGGTCTAGAAAGCCTTCATAAGGATGTGCTCTATATTGAAGTGACGTTCCTTGGGGTGTCCCCGCCGGAAGTGGGAGACATGGCACCTGACGACTAGGCCACCCCGCGACACCATCCTGCCTTCTCAAGCTTTGCTTAGCTTCAATGGTTACGGAGGCGATGATTTTGTACGGCATTCCTCCTAAACCTCCCTACACTAACTTTTTGTCCTGCAACTGCTCGACCCAGAATCCCCGGATGTCCCAAGAACCGGTAAATTATGGACCTTCATACACTCAAACCCCGATGGTTTGACACCAACTGTTGTCAAACGAACGGGGTCACGTTTTAGTTTGACACCCCTTTTACACGGAGTTCACACACACTACCAAACGTTTGTTTTGATAGTGTGCGTGAGCGCCGTGTAAAAAGTGACAGTTCGTCACTTTTTAGTTTGACTTTGACCAACCAACGGGGTACAAACTAAAAAAGTGTCAAACGAAAAAGTGACCAACCACCGGGGGTTGAGTGTATCTAGATTGTGAATCCAGACCAGATCCGATACTACAATAATTGAAATTAAAAAGTTATGTATTTAGGATCATACAAATCTATGTTTGTTGTGGAATTGTGGTCAGAGACATCAAAAACATACATTTTGATCCATTTTGAGGATTGTCAGGTTAAAATTCACTAAATTATAACGAAAATTTAGTGTTTCTAAATATACGTCGGAACTTGCAGAAAACACTACATTCGCCCCTCGTGATTGGATGAAAACACAAGGGCGGAAACTCAAATTGGTTTGTTTTGATTGATGTTGTTGATTAGCCCTTTTGTTTTTTGCTTGTAAAACTACGTATTTTCGGAATTTTGTGATGATGGAGGGTGTTTTAGAATCAGTTTTGTTCGCTTTATATCATTCTGACAAAAACTCAGTTTGTTTACATCTGAGGGTTTCGCCCTATTGAAAAGTTGTTACAGATATTTCGGTTTATATTCCCACCATTTATGCTTTGTTGTAACGACCGTGTTTAGTACAAAATAAGCAAAACATCGAGATTGTCAAAACATGTCAAAATCACAACAGAAAAGCATAAAAACAAAGCGATCGAACTGTTGCAGCAACTTTTAAAATGTTTTGAGAGTTTTTTCGTGCTTATTTAAGTTAGTAAACCACCAAAATGGACTGCATCGTACCGAACTGTGACCCCGAGGGGCGCAGCTTCACGCTCCGCTTTCCCCGCAGTCACGTCCTCTGTCAGCGGTGGCGAACGTCGATCGAGCTGGGCAGCGGCCGGGCCCTTCCGGCCGACCTGGACTCGCTGGAGGCGGAGGTTTGCCAGCAGCACTTCGAGGAGGTGGACGAGTACAGCGAGCCGGTGCTGTTCCGGAATGAGAGGTTTGGGTTTGATTTATTGGATCAATTGTTGGAACTTTAAAGTAACTGACTTTTTGTTTCAGCATGGCCCGCGACGTCTATCTGTCCAGCTGCCGGCTGTGCCTGCGGATTGATTTCGCCGATCAAATTTACGCAATCGACAGTGGCGAGATCATCATCGGAGACATCCCAGTGGAAGAGCTGCTCAAAACAACGTTCCAGATCCAACTGCCTTCGGAGCCGGTGGGAGGGATCTGCGAGGAGTGCCTTGTCAAGCTGGACATGGTCGCATCGCTGAAGCGACACTTTTGCGAGGGAGCCAAGAGTATACGACGGTTGGAGACGTACATCAAGGAGGAGAACCGACTACGGTACAAAAAGGTAGCGAAGGTGAAGGCGCAGCCAGTTGAGCTGGATGTTCAAGAAGTGCATGAACCGATAGATGTAGAAGCCGTTGATTCGGCAAACGTGAAGCACGAAGCAAAGCTTGAGGAGCTGCTCGTTGAGTCGAATGTTATGGCGGTTGAAATGGCCGAAGACGGGATATTTGAGGAAGAGCAACTAAACGAAGCGAGCGAAGATGAGAATGTACAGGAGGATGTAGTAGAAGAGCCGGAACATGACGAACCGGAAGAAGAGGAGAAACCTAAGGCGAAACGAGCAAGGAAACCTAAGAAGATGTATTCTGACGATGAACCAGAGGCGAAAACGCGACGAATTGGCAGGCCTCGTGGAAGTAAGACAAATTTAGCGAAAACGCCAAAAGTCAGGAAAGTCCACATCAAACATTTAACCGAACGCAAATGCTATCTGTGCGTGCAGCTGTTCGAAACCGACGAGGAGCTGTTTTCGCACATTTCGGTACACGTGGATCACCCTCTGTACTGTGAACTCTGCAGCGAAACGTTTCCCAGCCTGACGAAGTACAATCGCCATCTGGCGAAGCACGATCCGGAGGAACGCCCCTTCAAATGTGACCATTGCGAGCTACGGTTTTGCGATGGTCTTGCGAAGCGTCGCCACGAGAAGCAGAAACACAACGTGGACCATCCGGTTACGCTGAACACTAACGCGTACAGGAGAAAGGGCAAATTCACCTGTCACATGTGCGGCAAGCAGTGTTTCTCCATGTCTTCCCTGAGGGAACACGAAGACAGCCACGCCGGCATCAAGCGGTACGAGTGCAAATCTTGCGGACGATTATTTGCCAACAAAAACAATCTGGAAAGGCACCACCTGATTCACACGTCGGAACTTCCGTTCAAATGTACAATTTGCGGAAAAGGATTCAGACAATCCCCAATGTACAAGGACCACATGAGACTTCACACGGGCGAGACTCCGTACGCTTGTAACGGGTGCGATCAACGGTTCTCCTCTACCTCGCTGCTCCGGAGGCACAAAATCCGCGACCATGGCCAAGCTCCAGGTCATCCGAAGGTCGGTGGGCTGGCAAAACCACGTGCCTCGAACAACTTCTGCCGGTTTTGTTTGGCCCCGTTCAGGCGCCACATGCAGCTGGTCGACCACGTCGAACGGTTTCACGCAGACCAGGAGGTGGAATTCTTCAACTGCCAGCTATGCGATCAACGCTTTGTCGAGAAAACCCTCTTCGAAACGCACGTACGTCATCACGACAAAAACTTCCAGTGCGAACTGTGCGAGAAGAGATTCGCCTCGCTCGAGGTGCTCAAAAACCACGAGGCGCGACACCACGAAGAGGGGAAGAAGGGCTACGTTTGCAAGACCTGTGACAGGACCTTCTCGCACGTTGCCAACCTTAAACGGCACGAACTGCTGCATCTGGGCATAAAACGCTTCGAGTGTGATTTCTGCGGGAAGCGATTTGCCCAGTCGAACCAGTTGCACGTGCACAGGCGCACGCACACCGGAGAACGACCCTACACTTGTCACTGCGGTAAGAAGTTTGCCGACAACAGCACGCTATGCAAGCACCGGAAGAGTGTTTGCAAACCGCTTCCGGTGACGGATCCCAGCGGAACTTTTGCTTGAAAAATACAGTTGATGCAACAGAATTCCAGAGATTTCCGTTAATCCGAAAACCAATTTAACCTTTCATTGCATCTTAGAAGACAGTGTTGAGGCCAGATTCCCCAACCTAGATTGCGGATGGACTGTATTTTCGGGTTCCGGGTGATCAAAACACTATGGGTTCAATTTTCTCACTTTTCCACAATTGTCTCAGCAAACGTCAAAACACAACAAATTGCTGCCGGATCTTTTTCCGGATCTCTCCCGGAAAAGATCCGGCAGTAATTTTGTATGGTTTGACGTTTGCGGAGGGTACCAAAAAAAGGTAAACAAATCGCTTCGTGCCTCAGCCAATAAATCTAGAAGTTCAGTAACTGTTCGAAAATGTACACAGCGCAACATGTCTCATTCGCGTCTCGAAACGGCGTAAAAAATCTTTCTCGGTTTCTGTTCTGCTTACCGCCTTTTTGTCCGTTAGTCGTTTCTCGCTGTCACGTTGCTCGCGCACACTGATGGATGACAGTAGAGTCATGGCTTTCTACCTAATGATATACAGCCTTGCAGTAGAGTAATCTACGTGCGCATGTATTGCGTGTACGTACACGAAAAAGATTGAGGTTAAATTTTGTCCGGACAGCAAAATCAAATGGTTCGCTAGTGTGTGTACGCGAAACGTCATAAAGCTCTGTTGCGCAAATCTGGGGAAAACATTCGGTTCGGGCCAAACAGTCAGGTCGACCAACCCCATAGACATTTATCTCGTTGTGAAATCTGTAGACCGACTCGATTAGCTCTCAAAACATTCGTTTAATCAATTCTCAAATCCTCCAAAGGGACCATCCATAAACCACGTGGACACTTTAGGGGGGGGGGGGGGGGTATGGCGATTGTCCACGCTCCATACAAAAAAGTTTTTTTTTTGTATGGACAATTGTCCACGAGGGGGGGGGGGGGGGGTTGGGATTTCCAAAAAAGTGTCCACGTGGTTTGTGGATGGTCCCAAAGGACATTTCGAAGCCAAAATCAAGCACACACCAACCTTAAACTTCATCCATCTCTTCCTCTGCCTCGTCCCCATCACTCCCCTCACTGTCGGAACCAGCCTTGGCTCGCGTTTTCTTACGCTTCCGCGGGGACGGCCCGTCCCGCGCCGCATCCAGCGCCTTCAACAGTCCGCGCCAAAAGTCCATCGGTTTTGCAAACTCGACCAGCGCCCGGAAGTGCTGCGCCGTGGCCATCGCAAACTCGTGCAATCGCTGCTCCACCAGCGGCTCCAGCCCGGGTTCCACCTCGGCGATGTACGCGCGCACCTGGCTCTCGAAGCCGTGGTACACGGCGATCATTTTTTCCACGATGGTGATCTGAAATGGGGGGAGAAACGAGAGGTTTGAAAAAGGAAAATGTAAATAACTGCACCCTGCAACCAACCGTTTCCTGCTCGTTCTGCTGCAGTGCGATCTTCACGCGGGACTTTTTGCTGGGCGAAGGTCCTTCCTCCGGGGGTGGCGGTGGTGCGTCCTCGTCGTTTGCGCCGGATGCGGCCGCTTTCGCCAGTCGAGCCTTGTCGCGATCCTTCACCGAGACCATTTTCGTGAAAATGTACAGCAAATCGAGCAGCGTTCCCGCCCCGGCCGAACACTCGACGTACTTGCGCTGCGTCAGCTGAGCGTTGATTTTGTTCACGTTCTTCAACAGCTTCAGCAAGCTCAAGTCGTCAATGTTCTCCACGAAAAAGTCGTAGATCTGGTTTCGTTTGGCAAAGTCTCCCGGTTCGTTTCCTGCCAAATCGCAAGGTTCGTCGTCGATTTCCGAAGCCGGAAACATGTCACTTTCGGCGTACTGCAGATAGTTGTTGAAGACGTAGACGCACTCCAGCAGGGAAACCTTGAGCAGCTTCTCGTTTTTGGTGTGGACGTACAGTTGAATAACGTACAAGGCTTGCGCCGCGATCTGGCTGTCTTCGTCGAGGATTAGTTTCAGGATGTTGAGCAGCACACGGCCCCGCATCTTGACGTAGTCCTGCAGAATCAACTCGTTCAGGTTGTTGAGCGCAACGCTGCGAACGGTGATGTACCGCGAGCTGAGCTGCAGTATGACGGTCTTGATCGAGGAATCCACCAGAGACGTGTGCCGCTTGCACAGATCCGAAAACGACGTTATCAACGTGCAGATAATACTCTCGTGAATGTTCTTAAACTTGAGAATCTTGTTGAAATCGGCAATGATCGTGGAAGCGAGTGATCCATCTCTCAGCGCAAATCTGGACAGAATCACGATGGTGACGCAAATCTTGCGGTTTTGATCCGTTTGCTGCAAGACTGTAACAAAAAAAAAGTCTGTTAAATTACCAAAACCAACCAAAAATCTCAGCACACTTACTCAACCTCTCGTCCGAGGCCACCCGTGCAAGGTAGTGCAACATAATCGCCATGATCTTCTCGTTGGGTCGATCATTCAAATCGGTGCACGTTTCGGCATAAACCAGCAAGCTGATGAGAAACCGTTCGTTCGACATGTGCAAGCTGGTGTAGTGCGACTCGTAGTGCAGCAAGTATTCCAGCGTGGTATCGCGGATTCCCCGGATCCAGTTCTCATCCACAGTTCCGTCGGATTTCTCCTTGATCGCGCAGCACAAACTGTACACGTCGCTCACCAGAGAGATGGTTGTACTTCCGGTTCGCAGCAGGTCACTCAGTATCTTGAACAGATGGTTCAGCCCAGCCCGCGTGAAATCATCCAGCCATGCTTTGACAACGCAGAGGATGTACTGCAAGCTTACCGGGGAATTGTACTGAAATTGAAAGATTCGTTAGGTGCGATCAAATAGGCAAAAAAAAATCCTAAAAAGTTACCATGTCGACCTGCAGAATCTCACTCATGGTTTTGATTACCACGTCCGGATTCCGGGACTTCATTTTGCTCGCGATGATCGACAGAATGATCCACGCCTCGCTGCAGTTGACCGTGGTGATGTGCGACTCGATTATCGTGAGATTCTTCTGGCTGGAAGAAAAGTAAATTATTTTAGTAAATATTTTTTCCGACGTTTAAATTTTTAAAAGAATAGTTGTGGTTGTGGTGATTGTTGCACTCGATCGTAATTTGTAATTGTTATGAGCAGGAGAGACCAATCATGGCTGCCCCTGCGTTGCTGAACAGAACCGTAAAATCCTTTCAGCACTACTGATCATAGGCTTCGACGATCTAGTGGTGTTTGCCTTATCAAGAGCATGTATGAATTCGCCGAAAAGATAAAACAACATGATTGCTGAAACTAGATCAGTTGCGAATAGGTAACAGTCAACGGCGCCCGCCATGTCAGTTTGTAGATCTCGATTTTATGGGAAGGGAATGTTAGCTGTGCTTACACTCCACAAGCGCCAGGAACCTGAAAATTTGTTAGTAGGATAGGGTGTTTGGTCAGGATTCATCATAGAAGATGATGATGCGACCCAAAATTATAGTGTTTGTTGAAAGGTATTATGAATTATTCTCAAGGCAAGCAATTAGATGCTGCGGATGATACATTTCCCGTTTATCTGTTGCTAAATTTGAAATGACATGGTTTTAATCTTAGACAGCCGGCTGTGGAAAGATGGAACCAAGATCATTTGTAATTAAAGAATCATGAATTAAACAGTGTACCTTTTAAATTGAGATGTTTTTACGAGTTTTAAATGATTGATGTTCAGTGAGGTACTGATTAACGAAGCAAACGACGAGTTACGATGTTTATCGAGCTAAAATAGTATGATAAGGTATTTTTGTTGTTGTTGCACACCGACGACGAACGCGAAAAATCCTGCGACCCGACGGAAAAGCATCGCAAAACGTACTTCGATCGTAATTTGTCATTATTATTTGTTAAAAGCAGATTGAGTTCATTCCAAGGTTCTTTCTGTCTTATTTTTTTCAACCTACCATCGACAAATTACAACCGACGATCAAACAAAAATGACGCGATAAATTTTAATTTGAACGAAAAAAGTATTTTAAAAAGCATTATACACCTGTCCAGTTGTTTTGCAATCATATGTTTCCAAAATTTCTAAGTATTGGCGAAAATTTTATTTTTGCGAGAAAAAAAGTTTATGCACTGAACATTGTAATTTCATAAAAGTTCAAAATATTTTTAAACAAGCCCAAATAAGCTAAAAATGATTATCAATGCAGAAAAAGGTGTTTAAGATTGTTTTAAGTTGATTTGACTTCTTTCATTGAAATTTTCAGGTTTAAAAAAAAATTTGCCCCCTGATTTTGCGAACCAATTTTGAAAGGGGGCGACATAAACTTTGAAAAAAATTTGCAACGGCCTTAAGGCTTTTGGATTTTTTGAATGAATGATTTTTTAAATTTTCAATTGGAGAATTGATGTTTAATTTTTTTTTAATATTTATATTTCAAATTCTTAAATTTTGATTTGATTATTAAATTTTTGGATTGTTAAAATTTTGAAATTTAAGAACAATTAATTTTAAAAAATTCTGATATTTTTCGTTTCGTTTCGTTTTCGTTTTACGGAGCAAGGTGGGGGACGCGGCCTCAAGTCAGTCCAAGTCCGGTTTCTTGTGGAAAAAAGGGTAGTGGCCGAACTAGTATTGCATACCAAATGAACACCACCGGAAGATATAGGGGATCGGGAGGGGGGAGGTGAAAGAAAATTAGTGTTGATGTGAGTAGTAAGAACTTGGATGATTTGAGCAGTTACGGTAATCTAAGTTTAACACTGAATAAAGAAAATCTGAAATTGTGATTCAAAGTAAGAAGGCCCGGAATAAATTAAATTATTAGTTAATAAAATAAGAAAATGTAACTAATCGGAGATCTATACAAAAGAAACCTGTGATGTATTCCAAATTTAAAGGAAATAAAAAATACTAGAGAAAAAAAGATGAAAACTAACTGCCGACCTGTCACGTCCGTCAATAGTCTTGTCGTACATTACAACTAGAAACAGATCTGCCAATGAAATGTTACACTTCGTTCAAATCAACTAATCATTTAAGTCCAATTATTCATCTACGGAAAACTATCTAACTTTAATCAACAACCTAAACTAAACTGTCTGAAAGTAAATTTAATCTCAAATCCCCGAATGTTTTATTATAACGCCAAATAAGGTAAAGGATCTTGTTTTTAAACCAGTCTTGCCGTTTCCAAAAACCAATAAACATAAATGAACAGTTCATAAGTTGAACACTAGTAATTAAGACGACTATTTCATGCCATTCATTTCATTAGGGCATAGAGCTTTGCAAACAAGAGTGCATCTCTATTATACCTTATGTAAACTGTCATTTGAGTGAAGGAGACACACTCCTGTTCACAAAACCCATGCGCCCTTTTGAAATGTTAGGCTCCATTTGATCGTCAAGGCTCCAGTAGACCCTCGATTCGCAACAATGGTCGATACAACCATAATCCGAAAACCGTTAGTTCAACAGATTAACGAATTTTGTCCGATATCATCGCACTATTGATTGACCGAGACTCTATGGAAATTTTGACATATCAAAATGCTACGTAATAATATTTTTTTTTTAAATAAATTTCAAAATCTATTCTATCCTACAATGCCTAGAAGAGGCCTCTGTTTCTGTTGTGAGTAAGCGCTGGTTTCAGAGTTCATTTTTCAATTTAAAAGGGGTGGGAGACGACTAATTTGCTTCATGAACTCCTACTCGGCCTTGGGACCACCTCTTAAGACACTGATGGCTCCTAGCTAGGAATTAAACCTAGACACAGCGTCGAGGCCCGCTTCGCATGGCAAAAATGTTGGCTGGGGGGAAGTGATATTATCACGAAATTTTATTTTAAAGCCAACATTGCTAACGGCGTCGAGGTCCTTACTCATGCCCAAGGAATTTTAAAAAATTCTGATATTTTTGATTTAAAAATTTTTGAATTAAGATTTTACGAATTTTCTAATTTATTAGATTTTTTTTAAAATAATGAAACATTAAATTTATTGATTTTTATATCACTGATAATTAAATTCTTTGAATGGATCTTTGAAGAATGAAATAATCGCAAAAAATCGTTTTCGCTTGCGAGCTTTCTTCACCCCGCGAGTGAGAGACAGGAGGCCAGTCACGCAAAAGAAAATCGCTCCCAAACGTCTCGAAGAAAATCAATCTGTTGGTGATTGTTTGTGAATTTCGTTGTCAGCACAACTCAAAATTATTTATATCGCTTTGTTTACACACATTGCCCATCTACAAAAAGTGACAGGCAATTGTCCAACGTGTGACGTTACACTTGCGAGTGTTGTAGTGAAACAAAATGTTCCGCCGAATAATCCAGAAGATGTTTTTTTAGGTTCCTTTGACCGATTTTTCGTTCGCGAGAGAGGTGAGCCATGTTCCCTTCGGATTTTTTCTCTTGATGAACGTTCAAAGAATTTTAAGATTTTTTTAACTTTTGATTGAATTATTTTGAGATTTTGTTTTTGACAAAGAACTTTGTCCTAAGGGCTCTATTCTGGTGAGGTGTCAATCCAGAAAAACGAAAAATGTCACGCGTTACGAAAATGTTGCATGCTTGGTACTGGGGAAGGGGTCTGCAACGCAACAAGGCACAATGGTGCAACATTCTTGCATGACAGTTCCAAGAAAGCAGGAGACGAGGCAAAATTTGCCCCATGTTGCCACATTTTATGCGAACTATATAAGCTAACAGATAGCCTATGAACAATTTTAGTGTTTACCGAGGATCCGTTAGAGGTGGTAATTTTATTGCTCACACACACACATGCACACATTGAAATACACAGGTTGTGCACCAACTTGGGAGGAATTCTGTTCTAACGAAGAATGCTAGGACGGTCACTCGAAAACCAGAATGATTTGAGGCAATGGGGTTGGGACCAAACTGGTAGGATATTGGCCACACCCAGAGTGGCCATGGCCCTGGGGAAGGTTCTACCGGGGACATTTATCGAACTATACAAATTTGGGCAATATGGGTATCAAATACATGGTTTTTGATACTGGTAATGAAAATGGCAATTTTCCGAACCATACTTGTGTTGGCAATATTTTCGTGTTTTGGCAATTTATATCCACAGAGGTGCCAATGATTGAAAATTTTTAATTAGAATGAATTATTCAGGATTAAATAAATTGGCAAAGAATTAAAAATTATAAATAAAAATAGAATGATTTTTTAGAGTTTTGTACAAAGTTCTTTGTCATATAGGTCATGTAGAACATAACCACCTGCACCTTTTTATTTTTTTTAATTTATGATTTTAAGATTTTTCAAACATTCAAATTTTTTAATGTTGAAATTCTATATATTTTTATAGCTTATTTGTTAATGTTTGATTTGTTTATGTATAGAATTTTTGTTTACCTTATTTTTATTTTTTTATTACAGGTTTTGTTTATCTGAAATTTAAGATTTTTTTTTTAAATTTTTGAGTTTTTGAATTTTTAAACCGTTAAAATTGTAAATTCTGGAATATTTTTTTATCTATTTTTTATGTTTGTTTTATTAAAGCTTAAATTTGTTATTTTTTGATTTTTTGAATTTATTTGTTTTATTTTCGATTTTGTAAATTTTTGAATTTTATTTTCTTAGATTTTTTAATTCTTTCAATCTTTGAATATTTGTTTTTTTTAATGTTAATTTTTTTATCAAGATTTTAATGTTATAAATTTTAGTTTTGTATTCCTGAATAAAAATATTTCAAATTTATTCTCTACTTTACTAACATTCATAATATTCAATAGTGACTTATGGGATTCCAATAAGTCGATATGTATACGTGAAGGTGGGTCTAGGAGGTCAAATTAAGAAGTTAATTTTTCGAGTGATTTTATAGCCTTTCCTCAGTAAGGTGAGGTTCAGGTTCTTACTGGGAGGGGTTGACATCCCCGTAGAAAATGAAAAGCCGTCCAGAATCGAAGCCGACTGACAAAAACGGCCGCCAACAAGTGAAGAGCAGTTTCTCTGTAATGCTAATTTCGTGCCAAAAGATCAGACTACTCACGTCAGTATCGACTTCTGAATCCACGAGTCGACGGCCGCCTTCAGCACGTTGATCTTGCCGAGCACCAGTATCGATCGGACGATCATCCACGGGGTGAAAACCTTACTCGAGGACGAATCCTCGAACCGGGCGATGTTATCGAACACATTGCACTTCAAACTCTCCAGCGCGGACTCCTTCAGCTTCTGGTCGCTGTCGTCCAGAAATAGCAGCAACGATTTGGACCAAATCTTGATCAGCGGCAGATAGCTCGGGTAGCGCTGAAGAAGTTGGTTCAGCACGTTCAACGTCGTACGTCGCATCAGCATGACGGGGTCTTTGGCGAGCTTCACGACCACGTGTTCGAACACCGGGTCGTCGATTCGGTTGCGGTTCAGCTCGACGATGCACTCCAGACAGGAAAGGGCCGTTCGTCGGATCGAGGACGTTGGACAGAGGGTGGCTTCGTAGATGACGTCGATCAGCGAGAGGAGCTTCTCTTCGATGGTTTCAATGCCCTTGATGTTGGAGATAATTTTGGCGGGTTTGGAGCTTTCTTCCGGGGTTGACTGACTTGGGGGTTGGTTGGAATCCCGCGAGTTCATGGTAAAGTTGAGCACATTCCTGGAGATTCCCAACTCCAGCTCTGCCGTTTGGTACAGCTCTTCCATGTCGTTCATCTGCAGGTAGCTCTTCTCGTCTTCGTCGGCCGTCGCACAGAAGAACGTATCCTTCATGATCTGCCGCATGACCTGGTTTCCGTGCTGGAGAATCTTCAGCAAGCAATGGAACGCCTTCAGCTTAACGGTCGAGTTCTTCTCAATCAGCTTATTGTACAGCAGTTCCACCATCACGACCTCGCGGGGCACCTCGGAAATCTCCGCCTTGAACACTTCCCAATCAACGGTGCAATCGGTGCAGGCCAGTTTGCCCAAGAATTCCACAATGTTGACGCGGGTTGTCGTTTCGGCGTGCGTTTCGATCTGCTTGAGGTAGTCCACGATTGATACGTTGCACTTGCTGTACATGGCCGTTTCGTACTTGAGCGCGATTTCGCTTAGATATGCGTAATCTTCCGGACGGGAGAACACCTTCGGCGGGTTCGTTAGTACGGATTTGATGAAGAGGGTCAGTACGGTGGGCGTATCCTTCGGGTACTGCTCGAGCATTTTCAGGAAAAAGTTGTAAATTTGAAAGCATGCAGGGTAGTTTTTGTACTCCAACTTGTAGAACATGGCCGTTCGGTTCAAAATGAGCTGAATAGTCTTGGAGCAATCGTTGTGGTCGTCGTGCTCGGGCAGACAGACCGCTTCCAGCGTTTCAAACACCTTCTCGGCGACGTTCTGCGCCACGTGGCGATTCGAGGTGTGCTTAACGGCGTAGTTTAAAACTACCTTCAAGTTTACAATAAGCTGGTTCTTAACCTCGGCGCAGCTCTTCAACGTCATGCATTTCAGCAGCAGCTGAATCTCGTCCATGATCTGCACATACTCCATGAGTAATCTCGTCGAAAAATCCGTCCGCTCTCGGCTGAGATACTCTTCAAATATCGGATCCTGCAACAGGTCAGCCAACTTCAACGCGTCCAAACACTTCAGCAGGACCTGCTCGTTGAACGCCGCCGTCTGCTTCTGGCCGGGCGTCCCCAGCAGCACCAAATATGCCTTCACGGCTGCCGTGGCCAACCGCCGGTTGATGGCCTCCGTCGGATCGTACTCGGCCAGGCAAACCAGCGCGTAAATAAACGCCAAAAACTGGTCCACCTCGATCTTCTTCGACAGATACTGCCAGTTGTCGTACTGGTCAAAAAGCCCCGTCTGTTGGCGCATCTTGTGTGCTTCCGACCGGATGTCGTTCAGCAGTTCCAACAGGTTGCCGTCGGTGACGGCCCGCCGTATGAGGGCGCAGTCCCGCAGATCCAGCGTACCGCCTCTAGCAGCAGCAGCGAGCGGTTGATCGTCATCGCTGTCGGAGTCGTCGTGCCGGTCTTCCGGCACCGGAGCTTGCTCTTCACCGGCGCAAATTGAATCAATCCGGTCGATGGTAAGCCACGGATCGAAGTACTGCGGAAGCTGGTCCAGCAGCATGTGCACGTGCGGTGGAGCCATTTTTTCGACGGAAGATCACAAAACCTCAGAGTAACCACGAAACCGAGAAAGGTTTTTACAACATTTTAAAAATAGAGAGCGGATTTATTGATTTTTGGCACAAAATCACTAAAAAGTTGAGGCATTAGATTCGAAATTTAACTTCCTTTTGACGGTTTGCGATTTGTTTGTAAACAAAAAGCATATTTTTAGTACAACATACTTTTTAGCACAAACCAGATTCAAAAAGGAGCTCCCCGGTCAAAAGTGTTTCGGTGGTTTTCAGTACACTCAAAATCAGAAGTACCTCTCAAAAATGGTTCTATCTACCCTTCATCTAATATTGTAATATTACCTAACGACCTATTTAATAAATTGGGTACTAAAGCCCTATGTAATTGTAATATGTACAACAGTAAAAAACACGATTAAAAACCATTTCTGATCACTTTTTTTCATTTTAACGCAAAAATTTTTTTTGTCAAGACAACATTTTTTCGATGGATCAACTATGGTCCCCTTGGAAAGAGCTGTCAAGTAGGAGCTTTTCTGTCAAGAAGGACCGCGGGGTTAATTTTTCAAAATTGATTCAAAAATCCATTTTTAACTCTTTGTGGTCGAACAAAGGTTCATTGTACTCAGAAAAATAAGCTTTATCGCTGTAAACAATAATATCAGCAATCTAAGCTTCATTTTAGGACCCAATTGTAGGATTGTCTGGGGAATGGAAAATGTACAGTTGCACCCTATTTGGTGTATTATTAAGATCATTTAGGAAAAATCATTCGACAAATGGTGACTGTATGGTTGTTGACTATGCGGGAGGGTATCTGGAATGCCCGATGGCACTAAAAACGTTTGACATCAGGAGGTTGCCTGGCCCTCTAAAACAACGTCTTGTTTTTACAGAATTTCAAACTTGCTTTCAAATCTTGGTAGAAATAACGTTTTTAACGACAAAAAAAAAGTTTTGTGGTTTTGTTGCCTTTATTGAGAATTCAGTATGGCGAATAGTTTTATAATAAGTAGTAAGTAAGTAAAATATCTTAGATAAATTGCAATAACATTACTTTTAACTGATAATTTTAAAAACTATCACTAGCGCTTGTTAAAAATGGTTAAATTTAGAAATAAAAAAAAGTAGCTCCTCCTTCTTAGACGCAGTTGTTTCCCTCACTCCACACTGTACCCCGGGTTGAGGTACAGCAAGTCGTAAAACCCATACTGCTCGCAGGCCAGCGTCTGCATGCCGAGGTTTTCCGTTCGGTACCGGGCCATCTCCTTGCCGACCAACTTCATCAGCTGCTCGACGTCGGTGTCGTGGGCGTGTTCGGCCCAAACCTTGCACATGCTCTCCACCAGCCAGGACCCGAGGCTGGTGTCCCGGTGGGCCGAAAAGCCGGGCACCGTCGAAAAGCAGATGTACATGTCGGCGTACGTTGGCATGTTCGTCGGCGGTTCCTTGTTCCGGTTTATCATGCCGTCGCGCTCCGTGTTGGCGTCCGACCGGTACTGGCCAAAGTCGGCCCGGTCACCCCTGGAAGAATTTTGGTTGATATTTAGTTTGATTCATTAAAATTGATTATTTTTCACAGTCAACCTGCAGATCGAGAAGAAGAACAGCTTCGGTCGGCCGATCAGCTTGGGGCAGTTTTCGTTGTTGAACAGCTTCAGGATGTCGTGCACGAACAGGATCGAGTTGTCGTTGAGGTAAATCTTGTCCCAACCCTTGTTGTGGTTGCCGTGGGCTAGAATGTAAAACGCGAAGCATTCGGCCGAGAGGTGCGGGGAATTCTTCAGCTCCTTCACCAGCAACTGGAAGTCTCCGTTCGTCAGATCCTCGTAGTAAAATACCGTGAACCCAAGCTGCCGGAACAGAGACAACAGGTTATCTCGATCGGCTTCGGCTCCATTCCGCGTTGGATGGGTGTTGTTTTTGTACTTGATGATGTTCACGATGAATATCACACCCCTTCTGGTCGACGTCATCGGATACACCTCCAGCAGTCGAGGTCTCTGCGGTCGCGTGGTCAGTTTCACCTTCAACAGATCCTGAACCGGCTCCAGGTACTCCACCAGGCGCATCTTTCCATCCGTTGTCTCAATCTCCTGGTTGTTATTCTTGGCGTCCTCATCTTCGGCCGAAATCGACCGCGAACCAATCGATAAACGCTCCAGCCTCTGCTGCTGGACGGCCAACTGGCTGGACTCTCCAAAGTTGGCGCTAACCGCACGACGACGGTTCGGATGGAACGTAGAGTTAAAGGTTTCATGCTGACCACCGACGTTGAGGTTCTGGTTCTGGTTTAATCCCACCACCGGTCCACCTTTGAGCAATTTGTAAGCAGCCGGAAAGTTGCCCTGGCAAATTTCCAGCAACGTCTGGAACGCCGTCGGCCCTCGTTTGGTGATCTTCTCAAAAAGCTTCTTATGTTTTGAGGCCTCGTCCCGGTAGCGATCCTGTAAAAACATGTTGCGTCATGACTCATCAGGTCAAGGCCCTTTGTTCAACACTTACCTCGATCACGGCAATCATCACCTCGGACAGCATCCGTCGCAGGTAGCATTCTTTCTTCAGGACTTCGTAGTTGGTGTTCTGAATCAGCTGATCCATATTCCGCAAAATCCGATGCCGTTCCAGCTGGTTCATTTTTGTTAATTGTTGGTGCGCAAAAACACGGCAGTGTACAAAGGAATGTCACGGTCCTGGGAGGTTCAGTCTGAGGCCCCTGGGGCCAACGCTAGTAGCAAACTTGAGCGCAAAACTATTCACAACCGCTTGAGCACAACTTTTAACAACAGTTATCAACAAACAATCACCGAGAAACTAGAATAATGTTGAAGTTACGCGAGGAGCTGTTGCGACGTGAGTCATTGTTTTGAATTTACAAAAATGGCTTCCCTTCAAAACAAGAACGAATCGACAGGGGTGCCAGATTTGCGGAAGAGACAACAAACTGATTCCCTTCGGGAACGTGTTCTCCGAGCAAGATTGTGGCAAAAAAGTGAACACCTCACACTATAACTGAAAATCGCACTTTGCTGAGTTCGTTTTCGCCGAGGTTTTCGCACTTTTTCATTGGATTTTTTCAGTAGTTGAACTGAAAAAATCTTATGGGGAGGTGCGAAAACGAACTCAGCAAAGTGCTATTTTCAGTTACAGATGCACTATTTGAAAACCCTAATAATCGCGGAATAGAACTTTTGTTTAATCAATGTTTTATTTATATTTGCACGCCTAAAACACTAACTAAATAGTTGGATAACCTAAATTAATAAAATACTAATGAGATTTGCTTCGACGTTGTGCTGGCCTTCCATTGGTCCCTCGGTGGTTATTCTTCTGCGTTCTTCGATCATCCAAGGGTGTTTGTAGACTTGTCAAAACATCAGTCTCTTTCCCAAACACGCGAGTCACGATTGTGCTACTGAAAATAAAATTACAAAAATCTTAAAAATTCTAAAATAAAAAATTTTAAAACGCCAAAAATTTTAAACTCTAAAATTTCTAAATTAAAAAATTCTTTAGTTCCTAAATTAAAAATTCCCCATATTCAGAAATTCCAAAATTCTTAACATGATAAATTCTAAAATTCTTAAGGATGAAGATGGTGACATTCACTCTTGCAAGTTTTTTGCAAGTTTTGCCCATGGGCAATGACTGTCAATGATGGTTCTGAATTCAGGGTCCAAGAATAGTAAATTGAAATGTTTTATTTTGTGTTCTGGAAACCACTTTGAGTCAGGGATATTCAAATACACAGAACTACATTAAATCCTTGACCTGGTGCCCTGTTTATAAGGCTTTCTAGTCAGAAATTTACCAACACATTCAAAGTATGTTTACATGACAGCTGGACGTTTGTTTGCATCAGGTTTCCTATCTCTTTCTAACAAAAGTTTTTTGTCAGGCGACTTCTAGCCGGTCTTTTTGATTGACTGCCCGATATGTCAGCCAACATGCTTCGCAGGGTTGTGACAGCTACAGCTCGATCATTGTTTGCATCAGGACACTATGACGAGGAGTTCGTCATTTTTGTGTTAAATTATACTTTTTTCACTGGGCCTGGAAAGCCTTATACTAACAGGCTATCGCAACCAATAAAACAACAAATCACGGATTCGGCCCGTGAAGCCATAAGGCTTTCTAGTTACAAATTTACCAACACATTCAAAGCATGTTTACATGACAGCTGGGCGTTTGTTTGCATCAAGTTTCCTATCTCTTTCTAGCTAATGTTTTGACAAAGAACTTTGTCTTAGGGCTCTATACAAGGGTAGCAATCCAGATTTTTCGCGAAGCGAAATGTAACGCGTAGAAGCAAATTTTCGAAAAAAGTGCAAGATTTCAAACGATTGTATCTTTTTTCCCTCTCGACCAATTTGAACGTTTTACCCACCAAACGAAAGGGGAAGACTTACTTAATGATCTTAAAACATGTTTATTACAGTACTTATTTATTTAAGTACTTAAAAGTTAACATAAAACTACTAAAGAATAGCGAACGCTGATTGGTCAAGCGCAACCTTTCCCGAACACATTAATCAGATTCAAGTATCTAGCACTTAGCAAATTTTGCCTTGCCTCCTCCTTCCGTGGAACTGTCACGCGAGAATGTAGCACCATGGTTGCAACATGCCGTGCGATACTATTTAAGTTAGCACTTAGCCTCAGACAAATTCAGTGCCTACCGAGGTTTCATCCGAAGCGGACCTCGCGTTGGTTGTTTAAATGCTCACACATACATAATTTTCGGATCGTCGACGAGCCAACAAAACTCGGCTCGGTCGGTCCTGAAAAGTCATTCTATTGCTGGACGTCGACGAGAACACATCAGAAGCAGATGGCCTGGTGGCCCGGTAGCAGACGGCCTGGAGGTCTGGGAGCAGATGGCTTGGAGGCAAGGACCAGCTAAGACATGGTAGTCGCGGGAGTCGATCATTGGAACTGGCCACCACCTGGACTGGAGTGGCCGGAGGCCCCAGGGATGTTCCGATGGGGGGACATTTTCCAGACCGTAAGAGTTGGGGCAATATGGGTATCAAACTTTATGGTTTTTGCTACTGGACATGAAATTTGACATTTCGGCAGTAGTGGCCACAATCCGGAGTGGCCGGAAGCCCCGCGGATGTTCCGATGGGGGGACATTTGTCGGACCGTAAGAGTTGGGGCAATATGGGTATCAAACTTTATGGTTTTTGATACTGGACATGAAATTTGCCATTTCGGCAGTAGTGGCCATAAACCGGAGTGGCCGGAGGCCCCGGGGATGTTCCGATGGGGGGACATTTGCCGAACCATCAGAGTAGGGGCAATATGGGTATCAAACATTATGGTATTTGATACTGGATATGAAATTTGACATTTCGGCAGTAGTGGCCACAATCCGGAGTGGCCGGAGGCCCCTCGGATGTTCCGATGGGGGACATTTTCCGGACCGTAAGAGTTGGGGCAATATGGGTGTCAAACTTTATGGTTTTTGATACTGGATATGAAATTTGACATTTCGGCAGTAGTGGTCACAATCTGGAGTGGCCGGAGGCCCCGGGGATGTTCCGATGGGGGGACATTTGCCGAACCATAAGAGTAGGAGCAATATGGGTGTCAAACTTTATGGTTTTTGATACTGGATATGAAATTTGACATTTCGGCAGTAGTGGCCACAATCCGGAGTGGCCGGAGGCCCCGCGGATGTTCCGATGGGGGGACATTTGCCGGACTATAAGAGTTGGGGTAATATGGGTATCAAACCTTATGGTTTTTGATACTGGACATGAAATTTGACATTTCGGCAGTAGTGGCCACAATCCGGAGTGGCCGGAGGCCCCGAGGATGTTCTGATGGGAGGACATATGCCGAACCATAAGAGTAGGGGCAATATGGGTATCAAACTTTATGGTTTTTGATACTGAATATGTAATTTGCCATTTCGGCAGTAGTGGCCATAAACCGGAGTGGCCGGAGGCCCCGGGGATGTTCCGATGGGGGGACATTTGCCGAACCATCAGAGTAGGGGCAATATGGGTATCAAACATTATGGTTTTTGATACTGGATATGAAATTTGACATTTCGGCAGTAGTGCCCACAATCCGGAGTGGCCGGAGGCCCCGCGGATGTTCCGATTGGGGGACATTTTCCAGACCGTAAGAGTTGGGGCAATATGGGTATCAAACTATATGGTTTTTGATACTGAATGTGAAATTTGACATTTCGGCAGTAGTGGTCACAATCCGGAGTGGCCGGAGGCCCCGGGGATGTTCCGATGGGGGGACATTTGGCGGACTATAAGAGTTGGGGTAATATGGGTATCAAACATTATGGTTTTTGATACTGGACATGAAATTTGACATTTCGGCAGTAGTGGCCACAATCCGGAGTGCCGGAGGCCCCGCGGATGTTCCGATGGGGGGGACATTTTCCGTACCGTAAGAGTTGGGGCAATATGGGTATCAAACTTTATGGTTTTTGATACTGGACATGAAATTTGACATTTCGGCAGTAGTGGCCACAATCCGGAGTGGCCGGAGGCCCCGGGGATGTTCCGATGGGGGGACATTTGCCGGACCGTAAGAGTTGGGACAATATGGGTATCAAACTTTATGGTTTTTGATATTGGACATGAAATTTGACATTTCGGCAGTAGTGGCCACAATCCGGAGTGGCCGGAGGCCCCGAGGATGTTCTGATGGGAGGACATATGCCGAACCATAAGAGTAGGGGCAATATGGGTATCAAACTTTATGGTTTTTGATACTGGATATGAAATTTGACATTTCGGCAGTAGTGGCCACAATCCGGAGTGGCCGGAGGCCCCGCGGATGTTCCGATTGGGGGACATTTTCCAGACCGTAAGAGTTGGGGCAATATGGGTATCAAACTATATGGTTTTTGATACTGGACATGAAATTTGACATTTCGGCAGTAGTGGCCACAATCCGGAGTGGCCGGAGGCCCCGGGGATGTTCCGATGGGGGGACATTTGGCGGACTATAAGAGTTGGGGTAATATGGGTATCAAACATTATGGTTTTTGATACTGGACATGAAATTTGACATTTCGGCAGTAGTGGCCACAATCCGGAGTGCCGGAGGCCCCGGGGATGTTCCGATGGGGGGGACATTTTCCGTACCGTAAGAGTTGGGACAATATGGGTATCAAACTTTATGGTTTTTGATATTGGACATGAAATTTGACATTTCGGCAGTAGTGGCCACAATCCGGAGTGGCCGGAGGCCCCGCGGATGTTCCGATGGGAGGACATATGCCGAACCATAAGAGTAGGGGCAATATGGGTATCAAACTTTATGGTTTTTGATACTGGATATGAAATTTGACATTTCGGCAGTAGTGGCCACAATCCGGAGTGGCCGGAGGCCCCGAGGATGTTCCGATGGGGGGACATTTGCCGAACCATAAGAGTAGAGGCAATATGGGTATCAAACTTTATGGTTTTTGATACTGGACATGAAATTTGACATTTCGGCAGTAGTGGCCACAATCCGGAGTGCCGGAGGCCCCGGGGATGTTCCGATGGGGGGACATTTTCCGGACCGTAAGAGTTGGGACAATATGGGTATCAAACTTTATGGTTTTTGATATTGGACATGAAATTTGACATTTCGGCAGTAGTGGCCACAATCCGGAGTGGCCGGAGGCCCCGCGGATGTTCCGATGGGAGGACATATGCCGAACCATAAGAGTAGGGGCAATATGGGTATCAAACTTTATGGTTTTTGATACTGGATATGAAATTTGACATTTCGGCAGTAGTGGCCACAATCCGGAGTGGCCGGAGGCCCCGAGGATGTTCCGATGGGGGGACATTTGCCGAACCATAAAAGTAGAGGCAATATGGGTATCAAACTTTATGGTTTTTGATACTGGATATGAAATTTGACATTTCGGCAGTAGTGGCCACAATCAGGAGTGGCCGGAGGCCCGGGGATGTTCCGAGGGGCGGGGGGACATTTGCCGAACCATAAAAGTAGGGGCAATATGGGTATCAAACTTTATGATTTTTGATACTGGATATGAAATTTGACATTTCAGCAGCAGTGGCCACAAACCGAAGTGGCCGGAGGCCCCGGGGATGTTCCGATGGGAGGACATTTGCCGAACCATAAGAGTTGAGGCAATATGGGTATCAAACTTTATGATTTTTGATACTAGATATGAAATTTGACATTTCAGCAGAAGTGGCCACAATCCGAAGTGGCCGGAGGCCACGGTGATGTTCCGATGGGGGGACATTTGCCGAACCATAAGAGTAGGGGCAAAATGGGTATCAATTTTTATGGTAATTATGAATCTAGTGAATCTTGGGAAATTTGGACCAGACAATGTAATCGAAAATTTCAACAACCATCTTGCAAAGTTCTTTGTCATACTGGTCATGTGTAACATAACCACCTGCACCTTTTTTGTCAGGAGACTTCTAGCTTGTTTTTTTTTTGACTGACTGTCCGATATGTCAGCCAACATACTTCGCAGGGCTGTGACAGCTCGAGCTCGATAATTGTTTGCATCAGGACACTGTGACGAGGAGTTCGTCATTTTTGAGTTAAATTATATTTTTTCACTGGGCTTATTTCATCCGGCCCGCGACGGCTTTTAAAAATGTTAATGAAATATTCGATGAATAAATTGAGTGTCTAAATTCAAAACAACTAATTTAAGGTTATATTTTCACATATTTTAGCAAAAATGTGATTGGGTCCTAAAATGAAGCATAGATTGCTGATATTATTGTTTACAGCGATAAAGCTTATTTTTCTGAGTACATTGACCCTTTGTACGACCACAAAGAGTTTAAAATGGATTTTTAAATCAATTTTGAAAAATTAACCTCGCGGTCCTTCTTGACAGAAAAGCTCCTACTTGACAGCTCGTCCTAAGGGGACCATAGTTGATCCATCAAAAAAAAAAAAAAATGCTGCTTTGTAAAAAAAATGCATTAATATGAAAAAAAAGTGATCAGAAATGGTTTTTAATCACATAGGGCTTTAGTGCCCAATTGGGTCCTAAAATGAAGCTTAGATTGCTGATATTATTGTTCACAGCGATAAAGCTTATTTTTCTGAGTACAATGACCCTTTGTACGAGCATAAAGAGCTTTAAATGGATTTTTAAATCAATTTTGAAAAATTAACCTCGCGGTCCTTCTTGACAGAAAAGCTACTACCTGACAGCTCGTTCCAAGGGGACCATAGTTGATCCATCGGAAAAATGTTGTCATGTCAAAAAAAAATTTTGCATTAAAATGAAAAAAAGTGATCAGTAATGGTTTTTAATCGTGTTTTTTACCGTTGTACATAAAAATTGGCATAGGGCTTTAGTACCCAATTAGCGAATTTGGATTCGCTCATTCGAATGCAGTTCCATTCGAAATAACGAACCCGCTCTGTAATTTTATTTGTCTCTGTGGTATACCCTCGAGAAACGCTCATCAATCATCATCATTTTTTCAATGATATAAACACCAATGACGACGAACTGATGATTTAGTTTTGTTTTGAACAGTGACTGAAGTTGCATGTGCTGATGTGAAATAAACAAAACATTGTAAAAGGTCCTAAGTCAAAAATGTAAACAAACGGGATTTTCACTGCAAACGATGCATTTAGCCGAAAACTATCACTACATTTCGAGAAAAGTATAAAAAGTTGATTTTTATGTGAAAAAAATCCAGTTTTGCAAAAGGCCAAAGTTTATCACATTTTGTTTGTTTTCAATTTCCTCATAGACCCTTGGCATCAAACGGCCAATATGGAAACTGATTTGTTTTGTTTTGAAATCGTGTTAGGTCCAGGGACCAACACAGTGTCATTTCAAAACAAAAATAGAAACAAAGTATGGCCCTTTGTTTCAAATTAGTGGAATAGAACGACGAACGGTCCGAGCAGCCCGCTTGAAAGTCCAGCCGGTCCTGCGCGACTGGCAGGGCGTGTCTCGGCTTTGTCCACCGGCGGAAGTAGCAGGGGATGTAAAAATGTTGACGGTAGAAGTAGGCGTCCGGGTGGTGATCACAGCATCAATTCTCGGTACGGACAGTGCCGAAAATTACACCCCAATAAATCTCGGATCCAAAAACCCAGCAGAACCACAATTCAGACGGTCTCTGCTTTATCAACTACTTCATGGAAAAAACCGGCAACCGCACTTCGTCGACGGGCGTCACCAGCAACCCCAATTCGGCAACAACGACGTGTAACAAGTTAACCTATACCCAGCCAACAAATAAATACGCCGGGGATCAGTCCAGTTGACAACTTCCGGAACAACCCGGCAATTGTGTAAACCACCGATGACCGCCACGACGGTAAATACATCACGAGCAGATCCGACGACACGAACGCCAACACTTCGTTCATTTCGTCGCTGGCGCATCGATCCGGAGCGGCTGATAAGTCAGTGTTTGAATGGAGAATATGCTGGCCTCGGACGCGATCCAAAACACAATGCGTGGAGACCACCAACCGGTGCCAAGACTTACCCCGACAACCCATGTTACGTCGCCGTCCGCGACGTCTCCAATCAATAAATCAACAGTTGAGTTACTCTTCCACAAACATCAATTTGCTCAAAATAAATATTCTCTAGTATTTCAATTTCAACATCCAAAGTTAATCCTAAGGCTTTAGACGATCTTTCATACCTAAAATAACACAAAAACCACGTATAAAAACTTTAAAAAACAATTTAAAACACCGAAAAAATGTATTCGATGCAAAAGGCCAAACAGAATTCGCGATCAAAAGCTCAAAAATTCCGACAGATGGCGCAAAGCATCGAAGAATGACGATTCAGATTTTCGCTGTTCGGTTACATAGGAATGCAAACTTAAAATTGAATTTACAGCTCATAGAACAACTTTTGAGAAAAAAATCAAGTAGTACGATTGTTAACTCTTTGCCCTCTATAAATTAACGCAATAAAAAAAAAATTTGAAAAAAACTAATTTTGAAAAAATAATATTGTTTAAAATGATAGAGCATCAAAAGTTAACAAAGTATCAGCTCGAATTTTTGCTCAAAAGTTGTTTTGAACGCTGGAATTTAACAAAACAGAATTCGCATACATAACCTCAAAGGGCGGAAATTTCAATCGACATTCTTCGCTCTGTTCTACTACTCAACACTAGGTGTCGCATGTCGTTTGGCTCTTGAACGGCAATAAAGAAATTTGTTTTGGTTAGGGCTGTTTTGGCCACGGTACAAACAAACAAAGCATCAACATAAACAAGCTGTCATCGTGTTAGGCCAGGGGCCAAAATGGAAAGTGAAACTTTCCCAGTTTTCAAAGGAACTCAAGTGCAAAGGGCCAAAGCATATCTCGTGGAATCAAAACTTTCTGACGGGGCCTATGAAACTTTTTCATCAATATTCTCGATTATAATATATTTATTGGAAATTTTGACCACAAGGCAATACAATAGCAACAGTTTTCCATCCTTTAAGGGAATAAACTTTGAAATTACCCTAGTTTTATTGAATTGGGATTTGAAAAACTTTTCGCAAATTTCAACTTGATTTTTCTCAATGTTTTGAAAATGGACTTGGAACCTTTTACAATGTTTTGCTTGAATTAACATTAATTCAGTAACAACATTTCAAAAGGGCGAAACCTACGATCCTGCCGTTTCGGGAAAATCAACATTCAAAATTTTGCAATTCCGATCAATTCCTATTTCCACAAAAAAGCATGAAAACCATCATTTTTTTCAAAATTTAATAGAAAATAGCAATAATTTCATCATAGAGAGCAATTTGAAATTAATTAAGGTGTTTTTGCTTTTAAAAATTGAGAAAAACAAATTACGCCTTTTTGAAGAGCGTGCCTCCATTTTCGCCCCACCGTATTCGCCACCCACTCAACCAAAACAATGGTTTAGCCCGTCAGGTTACGCCACAAAGCAAATGTAAACAACAGATTCGCCCTTTTGGTTTTTGTTCACTTTTCGGGTTTTTAAAGAAAAAAGTGGTGGAACAACTATTTTAACATTGTGAAACGTTACAGTCAGTGATAATACAGTGATATTTGCAACCTCAGTGATAAAAAAATTGGTCTAGAAAGCCTTCATAAGGAGTCCGGTTCAGGCCAAGACTCGTTGAGCACCGTAAGTAGCAAGTTGGTTTGACGATGTGGTCTATATTGAAGTGACGTTCCTTGGGGTGTCCCCGCCGGAAGTGAGAGACATGGCACCTGACGACTAGGCCACCCCGCGACACCATCCTGCCTTCTCAAGCTTTGCTTAGCTTCAATGGTTACGGAGGCGATGATTTTGTACGGCATTCCTCCTAAACCTCCCTACACTAACTTTTTGTCCTGCAACTGCTCGACCCAGAATCCCCGGATGTCCCAAGAACCGGTAAATTATGGACCTTCATATCTAGATTGTGAATCCAGACCAGATCCGATACTACAATAATTGAAATTAAAAAGTTCGACGGTAACATTTCAAAAGGCATCATGTACATTTTAACACTTTCTGGGTTATTGTATATTCTGAAAGTACTTCTAATAAGCTACCTCTCCACCAAAAATGAGCAAAAGTTACTTCAGTAAAGTCTGTTTAATCATGATTTTAAATAAAGTAACATACACAAAATCTCTGCCATCAGCAGTTCCTGTTTATATAGCCCTGTCAACCTGTCAAACAAAAGACTACATGAACCTCGTGACGAAAAAAAAGCAACATGAAAAAAGCGCCATGTACATTCGGCAAAGAAAAACGAATCATAACAAAGCGCCCCCCTCAGTGACAGCAGGGTGATATCGACGTTGGAGATTTCAAAAGAAGTTATGTTTGTTTTTCTCAAATAAAATTACGGAAATAATGTTTTATTGAATATGGATGATCAAGTATCAACAAAAGCAACGTTTTTCATCGTTTGTTATTGTTAGGTTTGGAATAAGTACAACTGTTCAGGTTGGTGGTCCAAACTAGAATGATTTATTAATCGCCGACAGCCGCCTTTTATACCCAAATTTTAGCAATTCATGGCATACTCAGCATCTCCCCCCTAGAAGAGATCGTAGTGCTGGAAGTGCGATGGAAGGCGTCGTTTTCTGCCGGATGGTCCTCGTCCTGGGCTTACAGGTTCAATTCCTCTCTTCCGCACGATCGGCCTTGGAGCAGGCACATCTACGTTTGGTCTTGGAACGCAAACGTATCGCGGTCTGGATGGCCCTGGAACAGCTTTCACAGGTACCGGGTTTGGTGGACGTGACGGTCCTGGAACGGCCATCACCTCCTCAGGAACCGAAAGTAGATCCTCAGCGACTGTTGTCTGCTCGAGCGGCATCTCTTCAAGCTCCCCTCCAACAGGATCAGCATCTGCTTCAACTTCAGTTCGGTTCACGCCAAACTCCTCCAACAGCACGTTTAGTGGTAGGTTGGTCTCGGCTTGAACTACTGGTTCGTCAGCTGTTGTTCGCGATCGTAGTTGGTTTGCATGCGACCGAATCAATCCTCGACGTCGTGGATCGTCCAGTAGCACGTTGTACACCACCTGTCCTTTGCGCTCGATCACCACACCTTTGGCCCAATACTTGTCATTGCGAATGTGGATTTCAGCGTAAACTTCCTCTCCTGCCGCAAACGTGCGTTTCTTGGCTCCATGTTTGCGATTGAACTGTTCGTTCTGGCGTTGGTTGATGAGCGGCATGTCAGGTGTTGGTTTCGTCATCAGGTCGAAGACGGTGCGCACTTTCCTCCCCAACAAAGCTTCAGCAGGTGACTTGTTGTCGGGTAAAACCGCATTCGGCGTGTAGCGATAGGTTTGCAGGAAAGTCTGTAGAGCAGCATCAATGTCCTCACCGCAAATCTTCAAAAGAGCTCGCTTTAGTGTGTCGACAAACCTCTCTGCTTGTCCGTTAGACTGCGGGTGGAATGGTGGTGTCTTAATGTGCTCGATACCAAGCTCGCGGCAGAACTTGGCGAAAAGCTCGGAGTCGAACTGCGTTCCGTTGTCCGTGACCACGGAGACTGGACATCCGAATCTTGCGAAACACTCTCGTAGCTTGCTGACAGTGGTTGAAGCCGTCGAGTTGTTGACTGCGAAGATCTCTGGCCATTTCGAGTGTGCGTCGACGATCACCAGAAAGAACTTTCCTTGGATGGGTCCAGCATAGTCCAGGTGCAAGCGCGTCCATGGTTGAACTGGAATCGGCCACGAGGAAAGAGTTGTCTTGACTGGAGCTTTTGCCGCAGCAGCACAGCGCGAACATTTCCGCACGAAGTCTTCAATCTCAGCGTCGATGTTTGGCCAGTAGACGTAGCTTCTCGCGATCGACTTCATCCGCTGCATTCCCGGGTGACCAGCGTGCAATTGCTTCAGGACAGGAGCCCGTAACTTCTCAGGAATGGCGATTCGGTCCAAGAACATCACGCAGCCGTCCACTTCGTATAGCGATTCCCGTCGTTTGTAGAACTGCAGGAACTCTCCAGATGATGCTTTGGTTGACCATCCGTCACGAAGTTGCTTGAGTACGGCCTGGAGTGTCTTGTCGCGCTTCGTCTCTTGCAGGATCAGCTGATGAGTAACTGGTAGAGCAGCCACGGATTCCGCCTGGATGCTTCGGACGTCTTTCTCGAGCTGCAGACTGGCGATGACGTAGTCCTCGTCCGGCTTGGTGTGCTCGCCGATCAAACGTGACAGAACATCAGCGTACCCAAAGCTGTCCGTTGCCTTGAACTCGATCTGGAAGTCGTACAGCAGCAGTGTGAGCGCCCATCGCTGGAGTCGATTCGCCGTGTGAACTGGAATGCCCTTTTTCGTTCCAAAAATTCCCAGCAGCGGCTTGTGATCCGTTTGTAGCGTGAACCTTCTGCCGAAAATCATCCGATGAAACTTGGTGCAGGCGAAGACCAGGGCAAGGCCCTCTTTCTCGCCTTGGGCATAGTTCTTCTCAGCATCCGTGAGTGTCCGGGAAGCATGGCACACTGCTTTGATCGTACCGTCAGAAAAACGGTGTAGAAGAACCGCACCAATTCCTTTCTGCGAGGCGTCAGCGGCAACTATCATCTCCTGGTTTGGGTCGTAGTGGGTCAACAGCAACTCTGATTGTAGAATCCGCTTGAACTCCTCGAACGACCGCTGACAGGCAGGACTCCAGTTCCACTTGGCATCCTTCTTGAGCAGAGCGTCCAACGGATGGCGAAGCTCGTGCATGGACTTGACGAACTTGCCGTAATAATTGATCGCACCAAGGAATGAGCGCAGTGTCGGGACGTCGTGTGGGGCAGGCATGTTGACGATCGGCTTGACTTTCTCTGGATCAGGTCGAATTCCATCGGAATCGACGATGAAGCCCAGGTACTTGATCTGCTGCATGAAGAAATTGCTCTTCTCGATCTTCAAATGGAACCCATACTCCTGGATGCGGGCGAACAGGCGATGAAGCTGCTCGATGTGCTCGTCCAGAGAGTTGCTCGCCACGATGATGTCGTCCAGATAACAGCTCGTATCGTCCAGATCCGCAATCATGCTGTCCACGATGTGTTGGAACTCGCCAGGTGCAGGCTTGACTCCCGGCGACAGGCGATTGAACTGGAACAGACCCTTGTGCGTGTTAATTGTCAGCATCTTCCGCGACTCCTCATCGACATCGACTTGCAGGTAGGCGTCCGACAGATCGATTTGGGTGAAGATCTTCTTGTCGGCCAGCTTGGCGAAGATATCTTGAGGCAAGGGTAGCGGATGGTGGTTCGGCTCCAGCGCGTCGTTGAGTCCAGTGGAATAGTCTGCACAGATCCTCACCTTGCCGTTGGGCTTGCGTACAGCCACGATCGGAGCGGCCCACTCCGAGTACGAGACTGGTGTGATGATCCCAAGACTTTGAAGACGGTCCAGTTCAGCTTCAATTTTCTCGACCGATGCGTACGGAACGGGTCGCTTCGGGCGAAAAATCGGCTTGGCACCAGGCTTGAGGGTGAACGACACTTTCTTCTTGGTGCAGAGTCCCAGACTCTCGCTGAAGATGGTGCTGTACTTCTCCTTGAAACGGTTGACCAGTTCTGCCGACTTGGGATACGTTTTCATGGAGACCTGGTTGCACACCGCGTTGAACGGTACGTCCCACAGTCCGAAAAGCTCGATCCATTCAGCTCCAAACAGGTTCAAATCGTTAGTCTGAGATACGAAGCACCTCCCTTGCTTGACAACGTCGTTGAGGGTTATGGTACAGATGATCTCCAACTCCAGTCCCATGTCATCTCCAGAAGCGTTGACCACGTTGATGGACGGCGGATCGCCGGCTGGACAACCGAGTTGCTTGTAGACGTCCGCTGAGATCACGCTGATGTCCGCGGCACTATCCAACTGCAGTCGTGCTGGCATTCCGTTCAGCTCCACCGTGACGAACTTCCTTCTGCCTGCGATGCTGACCTGGTTGACGGAGTAGATCCCCTGCGCCTTGCCTGTAGTCTGCTTCTTTTTCTTCCGTCCGGATTTTGAATTGAAGCAGGCGCAGTATCCTTCACGATGTCCGACCTTCTTGCAGGACTTGCACTCGTGTTGGATGAATGGGCAATTCTTCGAATAGTGCATTTCCCCACATCTCCAACACGGTGAGTTCGGAGTTTCGGCTGGCTGCTGAGCAGGCGGGGCGTTCTTGGTCCTAGGTGGCTGTTTGACAGCTGATACGGTGGGCTTGGTCCTCTCGAGCATGGCGGTGTCCCGCTTCAGATTTAAGAGTCGCTGACATTCCTCGGCCAACGAACGCAGGGTCATCGGCGCAGCAGGATTGGCACTCTCGATCTTGGACAGCAGTGACGTACGAACGTCCGCATCTCTTGATGAACTCAGGCCGCACACGAACAACAGGCACTTGAACTGGTCCGCGTCGATCTTGTCCAGCTGGAACTCCTCGCACTTCTCGTTCACGATGCCAGCGTATGTGAAGTAATCGTCTGACGGATTCTTCTGTAGTTGCAGGCACTGGTACCGTGAATTGAAGAGCGACGTGTGACGACCGAAGATGGACTTCAGGGTCTTGACGGTTTCTTTGAAATCGACATCTTTCGGTTTGTTTGGTAAAATGTAGCTCAGATACTTCTTGTGAGCCACGGTGTTGAGGTTGCGTAGCAAGAGTCTGACCTTTGCCGGGTCGTCCAGATTTTGAGCGTCCTCCGCGAAAAGATCTTCGTATTTGGCGAACCAGGCTTCAAACGTGACTCCTGCTTCCGGGTCGTAGCAAAATTCCCGGATCCCGCTTGACAGGGACTCGATTACGAACTCGGTCTGGTTCGGACGGGTAGGGTGGACCGGTCTCTGCTGGTTTGCTGGCAAACTACCGTCCCCACCGCCGTTGTCCGCCGGTTGAGCTTCCGTAATTCGAGCAGCCGCAAGTTCTTGAAGAAGCTTTGACTGGTTCTCCAAAATTTTCAAAAGGTTTGCTTCAAACTCCGGAGACATCTTCTTGCGTAGGCTTGTATTTTCTTCGTCGCCAATTGTTAGGTTTGGAATAAGTACAACTGTTCAGGTTGGTGGTCCAAACTAGAATGATTTATTAATCGCCGACAGCCGCCTTTTATACCCAAATTTTAGCAATTCATGGCATACTCAGCAGTTATCATTAGAACATCTTATTTTGTTTTTATATAAAAATGGTAATTGAAAATGGATGCTCAACATTCAAATGCGTTTTTCTCAAAACGCATGGTTTGTACATGATGCTTTTTGAAATGTTGGCATCGAGTTATGTATTTAGGATCATACAAATCTTTGTTTGTTGTGAACTTGTGGTCAGAGACATCAGAAACATACATTTTGATCCATTTTGAGGATTGTCAGGTTAAAATTTACAAAATTATAACGAAAATTTTGTGTTTCTAAACATACGTCGGAACTTACAGAAAATACTACATTCGCCCCTCATGATTGGGTGAAAACACAAGGGCGGAAACTCACTTTGGTTTGTTTTGATTGATGTTGTTGATTCGCCCTTTTGTTTTTTGCTTGTAAAACTACGTATTTTCGGAATTTTGTGATGATGGAGGGTGTTTTAGAATCAGTTTTGTTCGCTTTATATGATTCTGACAAAAACTCAGTTTGTTTACATCTGAGGGTTTCGCCCTATTGAAAAGTTGTTACAGAATTTATTCAAAAAGGTATTTTAAATGTGAACGATCAGAACATCAAAATCATGGCGAAAGAATCCCTCCAATTCACCGACCTGGACGAGGACTCGCTGGTGCACATTTTCTCCTTCCTCAACCTGGAAGATCTGGACCGTCTGGCCCGCGTTTGCCACCGGTTCTACATCGTCATCACGGTGCATCTGTATTCCCGGCTGAGCGCCCGCCTGCTTCTAACCGGCCACCAGCCGAAAGCCGCCCACTGTCCCAGCCGGAACGTGATCGAGTTTGACTTCCGGCGCCGTATAAGTTTGTTCGAGAACTGGCGCTATGGACGGTACGCGGAGAACCAGTTCTTCCAGCATAGGATGTTGTACTTTTCGCAGATTATGCTGGAGAAGCGCTGGCTTTACATGAGCCATCGCGGCCAGTTGAGGGTTCACAAGAGGACTGCGGAGAGGGGGTTGTTGAGGGTGAAGCCGAGTTGGACGGTGGGGGCGGAGAGACAATCGGATATCAATTGGATGGTGAAGAAGGGCGAGGTGATCTTTGCTGGAAGGGCCGATGGGAGTGGGTTTGTGTACGACTGCCGGAAGCGACGGTACAGCAAGCAGGTGCTGGCGGATGATATCGTGACGGCGGTTGACTTTGAGGGGGAGTTGTTTGTGAGCACGGGTAAGTCGAGTTCGACGTGCTTTTGGACGGGGTTGGTGGAAGATGGGCAGTATGCGCTGGAGAGGAGGCTTGAAGTGGCGGACGCGTACCAAACGATAATGCTTAGTCCGGACGGAGGGAGCAGGTTGGCGGCGGGGAAGTACCACGATCGTGCCAAGAGCGCCTTGCGGTTGATAGATGTGGAAAGGTTTGTGTTTTTAACACTGTTTGAAATGATGATGCCAACAAGGACTTTTTCTTTCAGAGGTTTCTCAACCGTCCTGAACTCACCGTCCCGTGCCGTTTATCACCTGCTGTGGAAGGATTCGTGCACGATTCTGACGGGAAACTTTGACACAACGATGCGATTGGTCGACACGCGAACTGCCCAAGACGAAGCGATCTGGAGTGACCCCTACGACGCGTCCGTTTACTGTCTGGATTATGACGGAGCTTACGGAGTGCTCTGCGGCATGAAGCAGCACTTCCGGGTGAACCTGTACGATCTACGAGCACCCCGCCGCTGCGTCCAGATGTACTTTTCGCCCCGGAAATCGACCAACTATTCGCCGGTGTACAGCCTGGCCGCGGATTCGAGTCAACTGTTCATCGTGACCGATCACGATCTGCGAGTGCTCAATTTTGACGCCGACCATGCCGAAAGCAAAGACTTTACGCACGATCTGGATCGGTGGTTTTATTGAAGAAATAAATTTGGATAAAAGCGAAGACCTTCTATGGATTCGTCGCGGCACAGTTTGCCGAGGTTCTCGGCCGTCAGCAGCCGCTCGTTGGCTAGCAGTAGAGAAATTCCCACGGCGCGCGCCAACTCGTCGGCGCTGATCGAGGTGAGTTTTTCCACCAGTTCGACCGTCTCTTGCGATACAAGCTCGTCGTCGTGGTTGTCCAGCTGAAGTACCATCGTTCCGCTGGGAAACTGTCGTAACTTGATTGGTCCAAGCAGGAGTTTGCACGCTTCGAGAAGGTCCTCCGGTGAAAGGAGCTCCAAACCACGTGCTCGGTTCACGCGACAATAGGCGTCCGCCAGGGACATCATGCCACCAGATTCCTAAAAAAAAACAATTCAAAGTTTAAATTAAATCATTCATCAACCAGTCCCGAACCCTCACCGTAATCGGATCCAACAGCATCTCGCACAACTGCTGCGACAGCTTCATAAAATACTCCGAATTGCTCCTTGTCCCGTCCCTCGTCACCGGATCGTCAATTCCCAAACTCATCAGGTACGACTTGAACCGCACCGTTTCGTCCTCGGAAATGTCCCCCTGCCGTTCCCGAATCTTCGTGCTGACCACCTTCGAAATCGCCACCATATCCTTCGCCATCTCCATCAGCTTCCCCAGATCCTTAAACGCCAAACTTATATTCTCGTCCGTTTGCTTCTGCTTCTGGGCCATGTTCCGCTCGATTCCCATAATCCCCGTCCTCAGCACCCGTTTCGCCGGTTCCGACTTCTCCCCCTCCCCCTCGCCCTCCTCACTAACAGCCCAAATTTTCGCGGCCACCGTCTCATGCAACGCCTGCACAAACCCCGCATCCACCCCGTTCTTCCCGCTCAGCTTCACAAACTGCGCCACACTGTGGTCCATCGGGCCGGGGGCCTTGTCCGGCAGCGGCCCGGCCAGCCGCAGGATGATTCGCTTTTTGCGACCAAACAGCATCGAGCTGGCTTCCTCCTCGCCAAACGATTGCACGTACCGGAGGCGCAACGAGAGGGCGTTTCCGCCGCGGGCGATCTCGCCGTTGCGGCCCCACAGCAGCCGGTGGCTCGTCAGGACGACCTCGCCGTCGTCGTAGCTGGTCTGGGATTGGAAGAAAACATGTATTTGAATTTAATTAAATTTTGCAAAAAAGAAAACAGAAGAAAGAAAAAAGTTGAAATAGGTGTAGTTTTGTCAAGCTCTGGTTTGATAATTTTGAATAAATTCACCACTCAAATTTGGCTTATTTAAAGTTACAAACCTCACGCCATCGCCAAATTTTTTTTAAACTTTTTTTTAAATTTTTTGGATTTTTTAAAACATAAAAATTTAAAATTAAAAAAAATGGGTGTTGTTGAATTTTTTTTTATAATTCAGTTTTTTTTAAATACCTTGACACGACTCAACACTAGGAAAGGTTTCAGGAGAAAACAATACACAGTAAAATAACAACTAATTTTTGAATTCAAACTAAAAATAAAACAGTTTTTGCCTTAATGAAAGTTGATAGGCACACTTTAAATGGTTAGGCGCTTATACTTACATCAAACCCTACGTAATGTACCACCCCCGGCCGAGTTAAAATGCGTAACCGGAAAAGAAGGTGTGCATGCCTGGCACGAACACTCAAAGCGTGTTCTAGCGTGTTGCTCGTAATGACTCAGAGCAAGGGTGAGATGTAGGTGTAAGGGCAGTGCGTGTTCGTCGGGAACCTGGTGCATAAGATCGGTCAAGGCCCGTTCTTACACTGAAAATTGCGAATTGCGATTTCAGTTTTTTTTAAATATCTCGATTTAAATTTTCAGAATTTTTTTTTTTTAATTTTCATTTTTTTCCGAAATATCAAGAATTTTTTGTTATTTTTTTATTTTTGATTTATTTTAAGTTTTTTTTTTCATTATTTGAAGATTTTATAATTTTTAAAAATTATATTTTTTTAATTCTTGTATGGAGCGGCCGTGGCTGACTGGTCACGGTGTTCGCTTTGTAAGCGAATGGTCCTGGGTTCGATTCCCATCTGCTCCCAACGAGAAAGTATAGGAAATATAAATCTTGAAACTCTGAACATGAACGAAAAATCAAAGTCGCCCGAGTCGGGGTTCGATCCCCCGTCCTTTGGATATTGGTAAGCAAAAATGCTAACCACTAGGCCATCACGGCTTGGTGAGCGACGTCTGGAATTAGGAATACTGTTACTATCAAACTATATACGCGCTGGGTCCTTGTCCATTTGACAAGGGTTCGGAAGTTCTAAATAACGTTTGAATCCAATTGGTCCAAACGTTCTTCAGGGCGGGGCTTGTCGATAAAGCTGAAGTACCTCGCGCTCGGCTAGCCAGCGTAGAAATGGGTCACCGAAGCTCGGCAGAGCTAACACCTTCCAAATGCCTATGCGAGTTATTTGCATGTATAGAATGTAGATCTAAATATACCGTAAAACAGGGTGACTTTGATAGCCGGGGTGACTTTGATAGGTTTGCGATTTTTCTGCAAAATGAAGAGTACAATTTAAATACGTACGGAATGGTTCAGAATCATACTGACCGTGGTAGAGAAGTGTTCAAAGTACCTCAAGAAGAACTTTGCATAAAATTTTGAAATGTTTAAAAAGTTAGTTAACTATAATAAAGAAAATGTTGATGAAAGTCATTATTTAAAACTTCTCAAAGTGTCATGATTTTCTCAATGAACATGATTTTGAATCGGAAAACGGAATGCATTTTCGGGTTCTTTGGACAATTTTCCACTAGGAGAATGTTAAATAAGTTTGTAAATAATAAAAATTATGTGTCCTTGAAACACAATTAAAAAAAATCTCCAAATTTATAGGCAATTTCAGTTGAACAAATTTCATGTAAAATGTGAAAACTTGTGATTCGTGCTTTGTATTCAGTTTAAAATGCAATATAAATCGATAATTTTATAAACAAAACTAGTTTTAACAAATTTCAGGCAAAATTCCTACTTTTCAACAATTTTATGTAAAATTTATTAGTATTTTGATAAAAAGCTTATAAACTTAGTTAACTAAATATAAACATTGATTTTTTTTTTCTTAAAAACTATATCAGCTACTTTAGTGATGGTACATTTAACGTACAAATAAAGTTTGAACATCTTAAATATGATTTTAACAAGAAACACTATGACTATCAAAGTCACCCCGGAATTTAAACTAAGAATTTTTAACGTAACTATTTTTCTAAACACTATTGAAAAAACTATTTTTTCAAAAATAGTGCATGGACTTTGTGTGGTCTACCCCAGTACATGTTTTAAAAATAATAATCTTGAGAAAAACCTTACCTGTTGGAAAATATTTCAAAAACAAATTGAAATCCTATCAAAGTCACCCCGGTTTACGGTACATAGAAACAACTCAATTTGTAAGAAGCGACCGCGTGGTCCCGTTTGGTTGGTTGCACACACACACACATTATATTTTTTTAATTCTTGTGATTTTGTCAAGCATTAATTTGGTGATTTTAAATCAATCCATCACTTAATTTTGGAGTCACTAAACTATTTGAAATCTATGAAATTTTATATTTTTTGATATTCTTATCTAGTACACTCAAACCCCGATGGTTTGACACCAACTGTTATCAAACGAACGGGGTCACGTTTTAGTTTGACACACCTTTTACACGGAGTTCACACACACTACCAAACGTTTGTTTTGATAGTGTGCGTGAGCGCCGTGTAAAAAGTGACAGTTCGACGGTAACATTTCAAAAGGCATCATGTACATTTTGACACTTTCTGGGTTATTGTATATTCTGAAAGTACTTCTAATAAGCTACCTCTCCACCAAAAATGAGCAAAAGTTACTTCAGTAAAGTCTGTTTAATCATGATTTTAAATAAAGTAACATAAACAAAATCTCTGCCATCAGCAGTTCCTGTTTATATAGCCCTGTCAACCTGTCAAACAAAAGGCTACATAAACCTCGTGACGAAAAAAAAAGCAACATGAAAAAAGCGCCATGTACATTCGGCGAAGAAAAACGAATCATAACAAAGCGCCCCCCTCAGTGACAGCAGGGTGATATCGACGTTGGTGATTTCAAAAGAAGTTATGTTTGTTTTTCTCAAATAAAATTACGGAAATAATGTTTTATAGAATATGGATGATCAAGTATCAACAAAAGCAACGTTTTTCATCGTTTGTTATCATTAGAACATCTTATTTTGCTTTCATATAAAAATGGTAATTGAAAATGGATGCTCAACATTCAAATGCGTTTTTCTCAAAACGCATGGTTTGTACATGATGCTTTTTGAAATGTTGGCATCGAGTTCGTCACTTTTTAGTTTGACTTTGACCAACCAACGGGGTACAAACTAAAAAAAGTGTCAAACGAAAAAGTGACCAACCACCGGGGGTTGAGTGTATTCTAATTTATTTTAAATTAAAAAAATCGGAATTTTAAGAGTTTCTAAAATTTTTCAAAATATGTTTTTTTTTATTGGAACTATTTAAAGATTTTTAAAATTGCGTATTTTTTAAAATAATTAAAAAGTTCAAATATTGATTTTCTTCATTAAAATTTTGATTTTTTTTTCATGTAAAAAATCAGTTTTTTAATTTTTAAAATTTGTGGGTTTTTAGAATTATTAGCATTTTACAATTTTGAAATTTTTAAAACTTTTGAAATTTTAGAAATTTTTACAATTCTTAAAAATTATGAATTTATGAAATGTTTTAATTTTTTGAAATTGTAAAGTTGTAATTTTGTCAAGCTTAGATTTGATAATTTTTATAGAATCAATCGCTTGAATGGAGAGCACTTTATTCTATAAAAACTTATTTATTTCACTTTATTCTATAAAAACTCTGAAAATTTTATTGTTTTTATGTGTTTTGGATATTCAGATTTATTTATTTTTTTTAATTAAAAAATTTAAAATTCCTGAATTTCAAAAAATATAAAATTTTACATACTTAACAAATTTTGTGTATTTTTCTTGAATTTTTTAATTATTTCAAGCCTTTTAAAATTTCGTAATTTTTAAAGTGTTAAATTTTGTTTAAATGTTCAAAAAAAAAGTTTAGGGATTTCTAAAAAAAAATTAAATCTTACAATTTTTAAATTATTCAAAATTTGAAAATCAGAAATAAAATAAGTTACTTTTTTATAAATATTTTGGGCTTTTGAATTATTTAAAGTTTTTAACAATTTCAAAATATAAAAGATTTGGAATTCCCAAAAAAAAATCTATTTTTTGAAAAGTTTCAAGTATTTTGGATTGATCCATCACTTAAATTTGGAGTCGCTAAACTGTTTAAAATCTTTGATATTTTTAAAATCTTATATTTTTTTAAAGTTTTTAACACATTCGTAATTTTTTAAATTCTCGAAATATCACAATATTCGGATTCACTTTTTGAATTATTAAAAGCTTTTTAAATTTGGCGATTTTAAAATGTTTGAAACTTTTGAAATGGCTGAAATATTTATATTGTTGTAATCTTGGAATTTAAGTAATCAAATGAAATAATTGAAATTTCCAATAGTTTTGTAATCTTTGAATTCTTTTTTTTTATAAAAAAATACACTATTATTTAAATTATTAAATTTTAGATTTTTTTCAATTTTTGAATTAGCGTTAGCGTTTCTGAAATTTCGAAATTTTTAAAATTTTGAAATGCTTGAATTATTTAAAATTACTTAAACGAAAGCTTTAAATTTTTTTTATTACATTATTTTTATTAATTTTTTTTAACTTGAGTTTCGGTTATCCGCATTAACCGAAGGATTGTATATATGACTTCAGATAATCGAATCATGAACCAAAAAAAACCAAAACCAAAAAAAAGAAATAAACAATAATTTTTACAAGTATTTTGATGTTGTTTGGCAGATTTGCCGAACTCCACTATTTAAACAAATTTATTTTGCAAAAGTTTTGAGGTTTTGAGATTAATCTAGTTCAACTTTAACAAAATTATAACACTCACCTTTTCGTCACCATCGTACAGCTTTACGTTGCGGTCCTTGGCCACAAACGACTCATTTTCCGCCAACCGAGCCTGGCAGTACTCAAATCTGTTCATTGTCGAACAGAATCGTCGAGAAACTCAAAAGTTTTTCACTAAAAATTGAAATTTTCTGGCGCAGAACACGCAAAATTTCCTGACTCCAAAACGAAAACAATCCATAAATGCAAAACAGTCATCGATTGTCATCATCGAACCAGCTGATTCACCCTTCGGGAATGATTCGCGTTTCGCGCGATGACTGTCCAAAATGTCAAACTTTGACGTTTTGTGTGTTGTTTTCTGCCGTCCAAATTCAATCGTCGCTTTTTCGCAGTTTCGTGATTCAGTTTGCCGTGAAAAGTGATAATTTTGAGTGATTTTAGAGTTTTTCGTGAATGGAAAATTAAGTCAACAAAGTTTAAGCAAGTTCCCGATCGTGTTGGCCGTCTCGTAAAATGTCCAAATCGAAAAATAAGCAGCAGGTTAGCAAGAATGTGAGTAGCAACTTTCACCTCCTTCCCCGGTCGGAACCACCTGACCACCTTCTTCTGTTGGCTTCTTCTTTTTCGGATTATTTGCGTAAAAGCGCGTGTTTCGCTGATAATTTTTGTTTTGCCTCCCTCCCGGCAGGAGCAACGCAACGAGTACCGCAACTTCCGGGTAGTTTTCTTCTATTGCATCCTGATTATCCTGCTGCCGGTGTCCACGTTCTTCGCCACCAAGTACGTCCTGTTCGACGGGTATTTCCAGCTCTCGTCGGTTAGCAGTAACATCTACGCGGCTGTTGCAGCGGTCATTGCACTTCACATCGCCCTGGGATTGTACATCTACCGGGCGTACTTTGACAGTGGACCATCGGATCAGGCCACGAAATTGGCCCAGAAACAGGATTAAGCGAAGCGCTTGCACTCCGCCCATTTTTAAGTTCATTTTTAAACATTTAAGTTAAGCATTCCAACACCATCTACAACCATGGACAAAACGGATCTCGTCAAGGGTCAAACGGTCCTGCTCGAGCTGGACGGCGAGTGTGTCATCGGCAAGGTGCTGCACCTTGGCAGCGATCGGTCCTTTGTCCGACTGCAGAACGTGCGCGACTTCCAGAGCAATCAACCGATTCTCGGCAACCAAGATTACTACAACTCCGAAATCCGAACCATCAAAATCATCGAGCAAGGCGAACCCCCGGCGACGAACGACGACCAGCAACAACCGCAAAACGGCGGCTCCGCATCATCTTCCGCCGTGTCGTCCTCAGAAGCCGTGGCCAAGATAAACCTCGAAGACATTCAAACCATCTTCGACCGCATCGACAGCCACACGTTCATCCACCAGACGGACATGAAGTACCACGACGCGATCAAGTATTTAAAAACGCAAAAACTGCTTGCCCTGGCCGTGGAAGGTGCCGAAGGCGGACGCTGCGCAGAGAACCCATCCCTCCTCTCAATCGCCACACCCGACCGGATCTTCATCTTTGACATCATGTGGATGAGCGTCACGAAAGATTTGAAAGCGATTCTGGCGAATCCGCGGGTTCGCCGCGTCATCCACAATGGGCGACTGGCGGAGGATGTGCTCAAACATAGGTTTGGGGCGCCCCTCGGCAGGTGCTTCGATACGCTGGTCGCACACATTGCGACCACGAAAAACTACGACTATCAGAGCGAGATATCCGTCGAGAAGTGCTTGGCCAAGTACCTCAATCTGCCGGGGAACTTTTTCGATCCAAACGTGAGTATTTGGCGCAGTAGTTGTTTTGAAAAAGTAATTTAGATTTCTAATGAGACTATTTCGATGGCGCAACATGTTATTTACAGTTACTGTCGTTCTACGCATAATTGTCCCATGTTCAGAACAGTGCAACTCTATGTTTATTTTTTTTGAAAAGGTCTTATAAACATATAAAAAACAATAGCTTTTAGGACCTTTTCAGAACTGCTTCTTATAATTAATGATTCCGTAAAAGATAATATTTGGTGGGGCAATTGTGCGTAGTAGTGCAACGATGGGACAAACAGACTGGGTGTTGTTTTTAATGATTGTCCGAACAAAGAACTAGATTAAACAAAAATAAAGTTATTTGTTGATAAATCACAATTAATCGAGTGTCCCGACTCAAAATCGTCATCCTTGACTAAATTAGAAAAGAATTTGGATTGAATATAAAGTCTTCTAATAACCTAGTATAAAAGTTTATAGAACTTTGGAAAGTATTTATAAAACTTATCTAAACTTTATTTTATAAACCAACCATTTAGCTAAATGTCAATATAGGTCAATATAGGTCAATGTAATATTATTACAATTGCAAAATAAACATTTTTGAGAGGATATGACAAAGTTAGTACATATGAGGACTATTTAGAAAAAATAACCGCTTTTTTATTTTATTTCAAATGTTTTCATGTTTCAGACAAAACTTTTAACGGCGATTTATGATATTTGGAAAAAAAAAGTTAATTTGTATCCAGGGAGCTGCCGTGGCTGACTGGTTACGGTATTTGCTTTGTAAGCGAATGGTTCTGGGTTCGATTCCCATCTGCTCCCAACATAGAAATTTCGAAATTGATGATGAATATGAACGAAAAATCAAAGTCGCTCGAGCCGAGATTGGTAACGAACTAACGTGCCACCCCATACATATTTTTGGGGAAATTCTGACCGCAAATTCTCCAGCGAACACCAACTCCATCTACCTTCAGGTTCGCTGAACTAATTCTCTCTCCCACACGTGTTTTCGATATTGCGACTATGCTTCAATTTGTAATCTGCGTCGTTTCAAAAAAGTATGCGCTCAGAACGATTTTGGAGCGCGCTGTGTCAGCGTGTGTCAGTTTATATTGACTTCAACAATACCTACATTGCATGTAGGTAAGCATTGGAGCAAACCGAGAGAAGAGAGCTAGTGAAGAGAGGGAAGAGAGAAAAATCGGTCGACAGATTAGGTCTATTCCCGTACTTGCAGAATTGCAAAATTTCTGCAGAATTCTGCAGCCAGCATAAGTGCAGGCCAAGGATTGATACCTAAGAGCATGCAATGGCACTGATCTTGTTGCGTGCTCTTCGGTTGACGTCCACGTAAGGAACATCCTGGAAGGAGCGTAACTAACTACATCCGTAGTTCTGTTAGATCATCCGAATTATCTTGATCAGAACAGTATAGCTCTGGTTCCTTGCGAGTGTCCTATTTTCTTACCTCCACGTTGGCTTGGTTTTCATGATGACCTAGCTGGTGGCCTGTGGAAACGGATCGTAAACCTTCGACCACCGCGGGTCAGAGTCGAGACGGCTAAAAGAAAGGGGCGCGACAATGTGGGAAAGGGAAGTAATTTGTGATTGTAGACGGTATTGTTTTGATTCGCAGTATGTTGAGTCAACTGCTGTGGATGTACCTGAAACATCGCACAACGGGGTTTCTCTTCTCTTCATTCTCAGCTACCACCTATCTCCTATTTTTATTTTGCTCTTCTGATTCCCAATTCTTCACTGATTCTTCTATTTAATATCCAACATTTGATTTTAATTTTACTAACTTTTGATTCTCTTATCTCTCAAAGCTTTTCCACTCTTTTCTATCAATTGATACTGCTGTAACAAACTTTGTTTTGTTTTTTTTTCCTTAAAAATATACTTTTCCTTAATGTACTAGTAATATCAAGTCTATTTATCATTTGCCTAATCTTTTTTGATTTTATTGCGAATTTATTTATTTGAATAATTCTTTATCTGTCCTATAAATTATCATTACTATAATCTAAGCTTGTTTTGTATCTCTATTTATTAACTATTGTCTAATTTTACATCTAATACATCTAGCTTCTCATTTTTATTCTTTAAAATACGCTCATCATTCTCTTACTATTGATACTTGATTTTTATAAAATAAATTCTCTTTTACTGTCTACTGTTTTCAATCTTCACTCTTTTTTCAAACAAGTGAGACTTGAGCCGTTACTCAATTTATGCAATGGTTAAAGGATTAACACAAATATTACTATTGTATTTTTGGTAAACTTTTATAACATGCTTAGGACCAAAAATTGTAACAAAACACCGCGACAAAAGAAATAGCAACATATAAACACGACTCAACACTAGGAAAGCTTTCAGTAGAAAACAAAACACAGTAAATAACAATTAGTTTTTGAATTCAAACTAAAAATAAAACAGTTTTTGCTTTAATGAAATTTTTTAGGCACACTTTAAATGGTTAGGCGCTTATACTTACATCAAACCCTACTTAATGTACCACCCCCGGCCGAGTTAAAATGCGTAACCGGAAAAGAAGGTGTATATGCCTGGCACGAACACTCAAAGCGTGTTCTAGCGTGCTGCTCGTACTGACTTGCGATTGTCCACGCTCCATACAAAAAAGATTTTTTTTGTATGGACAATTGTCCACGAAGGGGGGGCGGGGGTACGAGATTCCCAAAAAAGTGTCCACTTGGTTTATGGATGGTCCCTAAAACTTTGGATATATATATGAGTTCAGAACACCAAACATTCAAAAGCTACAGTAAAAATAATAATAAAGAAAATTAAAGAAATTATAATTCAAAAAGAAGTAAAATTCAAAAACATAAATCAAACATTTTAAAACTCAAATATAAATAAAATAGAAACAGTCAAAATATCCAATCTATAAATCCCCTAAATTTTAGTTTCTAACTTAAAATATGACTCCAAGAAATGTGTATTTTTGATGATTCAGGATGGCGAAGAAATTAAAAGTTCTTGAATTTAAGAGGCAGTATTTGTAGATTCTACTCGGTTTGTTCTAGAGGTCGTCTCGAGTTGCTCCGATTTGGATGAAACTTTCAGCGTTTGTTTGTCTATACATGAGATGAACTCATGCCAAATATGAGCCCTCTACGACAAAGGGAAGTGGGGTATAACGGGCATTGAAGTTTGAGGTCCAAAACACATGAAAATTCTTAAAATTGCTCGCATTTCCGTAAAACTTCATCAATTCCAACTCTCTTAGATGCATTCGAAAGGTCTTTTGAAGCCCTTCAAAATGTGCTATAGACATCCAGGATTGGTTTGACTTTTTCTCATAGCTTTTGCAAATTACTGTTAAAAATTGATTTTTTTAAAACCTTAATAACTTTTGGCAACAGCCTCCAACACCCATACTCCCATAGGTCAAAAGTTAGGGAATTTCATGGACTATAAGCCTACGGTATTAACACCTCAATCTAATGTAAAATTTTCTGAGGATTCCGAATATGTCAAAATTGAGACCAAAAAGTGCCGCTATGGAGGCCTACAGGGCAAAAACTAACGTTGTAAAATGTTTGTTCTAGAAAAATCGAAAAACTATGAGAAAAACTGCGATTGGCCAAAAAGTTATTATCGTAGGCTTATAGTCCATGAAATTCCCTAACTTTTGACCTATGGGAGTATGGGTGTTGGAGGCTGTTGCCAAAAGTTATTAAGGTTTTAAAAAAATCAATTTTAAACATTAATTTGCAAAAGCTATGAGAAAAAGTCAAACCAATCCTGGATGTCTATAGCACATTTTGAAGGGCTTCAAAAGACCTTTCGAATGCATCTAAGAGAGTTGGAATTGATGAAGTTTTACGGAAATGCAAGCAATTTTAAGAATTTTAATGTGTTTTGGACCTCAAACTTCAATGCCCGTTTTACCCCACTTCCCTTTGTCGTAGAGGGCTCATATTTGGCATGAGTTCATCTCATGCATAGACAAACAAACAAGTTTCATCCAAATCGGAGCACCTCGATACGACCTGTTTCACATCGGTGAAAAACTCGCTCTTAAGAATTTAAGAATTTAAGAATTTAATAATTTCAGAGTATCAGAATTTCGTCAAAATTACATCAATTTTTTTGGTTTATATAAGAATACGAATTGGTAGCACCGTTAAAGGTACAATTCATTTTTTGCCAATTAAATTTAACTATTATTTTAAAACACATATTTAGTATATTCCCAGCTATATTCAAAAACAATTGAAGACCAAAGATGATTCCTAAACAAATATTTATTTGAAATTATTAAACTCAAAATAAAAAGTGTCGTTTAAAAGTTTTTAAAAACAATTTGTTATAATACAGTAGTTGTTCGGTAACTGGGCGTTGTTTAACTGGGCTGCTTTTTAACTGGGCGCTCGATAACTGGGCCGTAGCCCAGTTAAAAAGCAGACAAACGTCAAAAAACCAAAACAAACCGAAATGCCCGAGGGGTTAATGGATGCAAAAATCATGATCAATAAATAAAAAAACATTTTTTAAATTTATATTCAATTTCAAGTCACAATTTCAGAAATATAAAAAGTAAGCTTTGCAAATGAATTTGATTAACATTATTTTTATATTTCACCAGGAAAATATTATGCATTGGTTGTCCCCTCGTTATTTTTCGTTCAGCCCAGTTAGCGAGCAGCATTCGGTGACTGGGCTACGTTCTCAGCACAGTTACCGAACAATCACTGTAGTACAATTTTTTTGGTTGGGGTACTAGCCCACTATGGGGTATTTCCATATAAGCGAGCGGCCAAAAATATTTTTTTGCTTTTTTGTGACTTTTTTGTGTTGTTTGTACTTAGTATAATGAAAACAAATGAAATTTGATATTTTTCCAAAAAAAAGTTTAATTTTTTCATATATTTGAGGCCACATGCATTAAAGTGGTGAATTTTAATATTCTTGCTCTGTCTATTTGATGCACGGAATGGCGGTTTATGCTATGTTAAAGTTTCTGATTTACGTTCAATCTCCCTCCCCTTTTTCTTGAGTTAAAATCCACCTCTCTTTGAAGACACCCCCTCCCCCCCCCCCTCCCCCTCCAATTAAAATTTGATTTTTGCGGTGTTTTAAAATTTTAGACAGTGATCCCCGTGCACCGCGTTCAACCGCGTTCTCTGTTTTCTGTACTCGATCAAACAACAGCACTGCGTGTGCACGCGTACAAGCAAACCTAAACTCTGCCGTGTACAGTCTGTACGCGCACACGAACCTCGAGTTTAAAACCGAACCTTGCACCCTGGGTACAAACCTCGTGCAAGCCGACGACGCAGAAAAGAGACAAAAATAGTTCCCTCACGCTCCCTCTGCTGTAAAGCGGTGTTTCATTCTCCGCTGCAGTCACACTACAGTGTTTTCCACAGAGAGAGTGAGAAGCAGTCATTTTTTCGTCTCTTTACACGCTCTTCGCTCGCACGGCGTTGTACCCGAGGTGTGCACCCCGTGTTTACACCGCGTGTAAACTTGAGTGCGCCGTGCGGGAAGAACTCGAACATGGCAGCCTGGTGTGTTTGAGGTTCATCTGCACTGAAAACTTGTACGGCGTGTACGGCGTGCGCGCGTTTCGGGAAGACTGATTTTAGACGGTTTATTTTATGGAACATTGTATGGATTCTCGTCCACGTTTTTGGTTGATCCACTTGCAAAATTCACGTTTTCCACGATAAATTCTTCTAAATCAAAATCACTATGTAACCTATTGTCGTTAGATTACTTAAAATATGAACTTCTTCTATGGGCTTTTGTATACCTCGTTTTGAAGCTACAGAACAACGTGCGTAGTTTTTCCTCTGTGGTTTTTCCCTGAGTTGATCATGTGATGGTTTTGCAATGTTGTAATTCTTACAAATATACTCGAAAGCAGTTCTCACGTTTTCAGAATAGTGCTTCGTTATATCGTACAGGGACACTACGGTATTATTATCCATACACCCAACTGGCAGTCGCATGATTGTGATGCATGGCGGCATGAAAGTATATCAGAATCTGCATGAAATCTGTCCTCATGCATTTTTTGCGATATAGGAGTATGACATTTTTGCCCGTTACCGACAATTATCGACATTACTGACGGCTTTTGCCTTCCTCACCTCACTGAGGCAAGGCTATAAAATCACTCAAAAATTGAACTTTTTAAATAAGCCTCCCAGATATACCTTTACGTATACATATCGACTCAGAATCAAATTCTGAGCAAATGTCTGTGCGTGTGGATGGACGTAGAATTTTTTTCTCACTCACTTTTCTCGGAACTGGCTCGACCGATTTTGTCCGGATCTATGTTTTTGGATTTGTCTTCAGGTTCTTTAAGTCTTTTTTAAATTTCATCCGGCTTGGTGCAGTACTTTAAAAGATATGTTCGAAAAACTGTTTTGGTTGATACTAAAAAGGGTCATTATTTACATAATTTGAAAGCTCCGGCGGATAGCTGTCGGAACTTTACGCTCAGTGCACGCACACAAACACTGCAGTGCTTTCAAATGGTTCATTAAATTTATCATACCTAGATGGCAGCACTCAGATGTATAGTGTCTTTACTAAGTAAGCGTTAGCCAAAGCTTTCGTAGTGTGTGGTTGCAAGGCTTTTAGGAGGAAGGCAGCAACCACCTTCCGGTGGATTAAGTAACGTTTTTGGTTGTATTTCACAAAAAACACTTAGTAGAACGAGGATTGAACCACCAACTTCTTGGTTATTGATCCGACACGCTACCACCGCGCCATGGACGCTTGATGAAAAGTGAGTGAAAGAGCACCAACATATGCTTCTCTTTGGAGTGTTGCTCGGAGACGGGCCAGCTTTATATGTGTTGGTGAGAACTGCAGATCGCTGAAATTTTTACACGCGGGCAAAAATGATCTACGGGCTTGCTGCAAAAAATGTTATAAAATATGACATTTTCTGCAGCAAATCCAATGTTGCAGATTTTGAGATATATTTTTCCTTTGGGTGTACTTTCAAAAGAACACAACAACGAACTGATACGAATATTCGACGAATCGTTTCTGTAAAATACTTAGAATAGGAATTTCTAATTTTATTAAACGTACCTAAGTACCAACAAAGTCATGAATATCAAATCAATTTCAAAACATACACAGCAGGGGTACGGTATTTCTGCATCCGCAGGTAAATAATGTGATTTTAACCAAGCGTATACGCGAAATCATTAATTTCCTTGCATGAATCAAAATGTTCAAAATGGCATAACTCAAAAAGTGCACATAAGTGCACTTTGAAATTTGGAGACAAGTTAGGACATGGTTCAAATTTTAAGCTGCAAAATTTTCAGATCGCACAAATGCACACAAAAAAAGTACTCCATTAACAAAGTTGAAAAAAACTAAATTTTGAATAAAAATCCATCTTTTTCGATTTTTATTATTTTTTAAGCCTGTAAAAGTGTGTTTTGTAAAATATTATTGAAAAGTTGAATCAATTACCTTTCTGAATATATATAATGATGCAGGAAAAAATACATAAACAGCTACACAGTACAACTATGAAAAATAATCATTTTTTTGTCAAAAAACATGTTTTTTCTTACCATTTTTGCCTTTGAAGGTCTGCAATTCAGTGAATTTTGAACCTACAACTTTCAAACTCCGGATTTTTCTTAGTTAGAATGTTTATTTTCGAAAAAAAATACCAAAAAAATAATTAGAGTATGTCGGTTTTTCGATTTATGGCCGCCTGAAACCCCATAGTGTAGCCGTGCCTAATAAGAAGGACGTGTAGATGAACATTCTCAAGCATTTTTGAAATTGGTTTATCGTAAGTAGATCGAATACCAATGCAAAAAGAGCTTTGTTTACCATTGACTCTTACGCCTTTTTGAAAACTCACCCGAGAACTTATGTTAAATTAATTAAATTTTTCAACACCGGCTCCGTGGCTTAATGTTTACGGCTTCTGCCTCACAAGCAGATGGTTCAGGGATCAAATCCCGGTCGGTTCCTTTGAAATTTGGAATCATGAATTTGAAATTTGAATATGAACAAAAACGAAAATGAATCAGGTTGGATTCGAACTCACGCCTTTGGATTGGTGGTCTGGGACGCTAAGCAGTCGGCCATCAGAAGGTTTACACTCTAGCAGTGAAATGATCCGTAGTGTTGAAACATGTTATCTTCTCATATTAAATACGCGCTGATCCCTGATTTGCCTGAGGGGATTGGAAGTCTAAAAATAGATCGAGTTTCCTTCAGATGCTTGCTTCTATGTTCAGGCGGGGCCGAACAATGCCCAGCGACCTCGGAATTGGACCGCAAGGAGCTCTGTCATTCTGAAATGGGTCGTTGGAAGCAGCGCGAGGGCTATCACCACCTAATACCCGGGACTGAGATAAGTTGTATCAGCATTCGGCATATACAAAAGTCTGATACAAACTATACTTTCCCATAATATCGCTACCGGTTAGCGGGTATTGGATTGGATCACACACACACACACAAACACAAAGTCACGTTAATAAAATAAACCACAACTATAGCACCACAACACTATCGACAAATTTTAGCATTGACAAATTGATTGAATTTCGATCGAAAAATCCCGAGCGCGAGTCGAGAAATTACGATCGAGTGCTATAATCACCACAGTTATTCTTACGTATTTTTTTTAACGCCCCAACACGATCTCGCGATTGGTACAACAATAATCATTGCACGCACTTTTTGCAGATCACCTTCGCGGACCGCCCGCTGACCGAGCCGCAGCGCAAGGCGGCGGCCAAGAACGTGGCCTTCCTGCTCACCCTGCAGGACTACTTCGTGCACGAGGTGATGCTGGAGCCGTTCTACGCGAGCTGCAACCGGTACGGGACGAGCCTTTCGTCGAACGCGGACGCCATCCACACCGTCATCAAGCTGAACAAGGGCCGAAACGACGACCTGCACGACATCGAGCGGTTCGAGCTGAACGTTGGCGGGGAGGAGCTGGGTGAATAGTTTGTTAAGCGTAAGTGATTTTGCTTTTCTTTTGTAGTTGGAAGATTAAATTGTAGTCATGATTTGAGATGTGGGTTGATTTACTTCAAGATGACACGGTCCTTTGTTTTAGCGCGAAGCAAGGGTTGTTCGGACGCAACAAAGAAGTCAAGAGCTTAAGGTTACTGAAACATTTTCCATAGTTTTGTTTTTATTCTGCCTCTATTCACTCTCTACAATTGATTCTTCATTTTTTTCATCTTTGCGGTCCAATTGAAGTAGCCGTTTCCTAGGTCTCTTTTTGTTTTGTAGTGTGTGGTAGGATTGCATCGGCTGCAGTTTTTGAAAATTAAACCGGCGCTCTCGGATTTGTTAGGTACAAAAACATAAACGCGAAAAAATGGTGAAAGAAAACATTCCCGTTTAAAATTTCACTCGCTAATGTTGCTCATCTCGACACCGCCTCTTGATTACTGCCGATCCATGCTTTGCTCCACGTATTTTTAAAAGTCTCGCTTATCAACAATCTGCCTGCCGCCTTTTTTCGATTTCCCCCGATTACATTTAGCAAGAGTATAGGATACAATTAAAGGATAGTATGTGTGTTTGTGTATTTAATATAAAGTTGGTGTGTGTTGGTTTTGCAACAAATTAGGACAACGCAATCTATCCGGCCATTTCATCGTCTTCGGTCTTCTTTTCGGCGGATTTGCCGTTTTCCTCTTGGGCGGCCGTCGTGGATTCCGCTGGTTTGTCTGCCGTGGGAGTGGTCGCCTTCTTGTCGGCGCCGGCATCGCTCTTGTGGGCATTCTCGAGGGCTTTCACAAACTGTTCCAGGTCGCCACTGTTGGCCGCGGCGACGGCTTCGGCGTTCAGCTGGAACTGCGACACCACCGGTCCAAGCTGGCCGGACTGCAGCGCGTTGGAGAACATGGACAGGGCTTGCTGGAACTGGGGCGAGGACAGGGTTTCCTTCAGCTGCTGCTTCTTGTTGTCGTCGCCTTCGACCTCGGGAAGATGTTCAACGAGCGCGTCCACCATTTCCTGGTTGGCAATCACCGAAGACAGCGAATCCGAGGTAACGGCCGAGGCCAGGTCAACGTTGCGTCGCTGACCGCCGGAGCCAGCTGCCGCTGCGGGGCTCATACCGGCCAGGTAGTTCTGCAGGTCGGCCAATCGGACGCGGTTTCCACCCTCACCGCCGCCGGTGCCAGCTCCAATGGGCGTGGCCGTGACTGCAGCGCCAGCGTTACTGCTCTTGGACGATTCGGAAGCATTCTTGCGGGGGGCACGCGGCGTCGACGGCGATCCGGCGGTGGCGGTCGTGGGCGTTGTGACGGCCGTGCCGCTGCCCGCGTTACTCGACGACAATGTGCTCCGGCTGGACGGAGTGGTGGCGCTGGTGCGGCTGCTCGAGTTGCCGGAAGACGAGCGGCTGCTGCAAGGGGGGAAAACAATCAACACAATTTTCAACAAATCCGTAAAACAAATCCTCCACCCAACTCACCTCATCGACCCCAGCAGACTGCTCAGTCCACCCATCTGACCCACGCCGCCAAACAGCTGCATCAGCTGCTGCTGGGACATGTTCTGCATGATGTACTGCAAGTCGCCGTTGTCGCTTCCACTGCCACCCCGGCCCGAACCCCCACCCAAACTGTTCGACGAGGGCGGATTGTTGATGACCTCGTTAATCCGGCGGCACCACTCCTCATCCTTGTCCGTCTTGGGCTCCTGCATCCAAAAGAACAACCGCCGGCTCGAGCTCTTAAACTTGAGCAAATACACCCGGCCCGTCTTGACGTTGTCGATCTTCTTGAACTCGCAATCGTCCGGAAACACGATCAAATCGTCCTCCACGTTCCCGGTCGTACGATCCTTCCAGCAAAAGTGAATCAACCCATCTTCCGCCTGGTACACGTACACCAGCCCCTTCCGGTTGTCCGGGTGGACCATCTTGTTCACCAGATTCATCCGCCCAGCCCGGAACTCCACCAGGTGGCGATTCCCGCCGGAACTGCCCCCGAGGGCACTGCTGCTGCCGAAAATTGGTCCACTCATCGTACGAATTGCTCTGAAAAACAGCAGAAAAAAACTCAATTTTCCCCTTACAAATTGGCAACACGGAGAAGAGAGCTCCCTCCGCAAAAAAGCAAACGTCATCCTGTCGATTCGACGGAGACTGCTCCACTTTTCCCCCCACAGACAAAATCAATGCCATCGATCTTCAGTGGCCAGCAGAAAGTGGTCCAGGCTCAAACCTGGGACCTTTGCCCTCCTGCCCCAAAAAAAATCTTGTTTCCTTCCAAAACAAGCGCTCCGAAATACCTTGACCAAGATTACTCACCTTGCTTTTGCAGGATTCCGCTGCTTCTCAAAAACTGTGTCCTGCACAAAAACGGCTCAAAGCGGAAGTGGTTCCGTGCGCGGGAGACAATCTGTTTCCAATTTGCGGGATTTTTAGATTTGCTGAAATCGAAATCGCGCAACGATCCACTGTGGCGTTTGGGGCTGGCTGGCTGGTTTCAAGAATGACAATCAAAATTGATGGTTCGGGACTTGGTTTGAAGTTTGCTGCGGCGGCGATGGTTGTTTTTGGAAATGCTTCAGGTTTTTTGTTGATTCGCAGTTGGCAACGCGACCAAGGTCGAAAACATGGAGGTGGGACACGGGTACAGTCAAATTTCGCAGGTTGGACAACGATTGTGCGCACTCAATTCCCGGTGGTTGGTCACTTTTTCAAAGTGACAAAGTGAAACTAAAAAGTGACGAACTGTCACTTTTTACACGGCGCTCACGCACACTATCAAGACAAACGTTTGGTAGTGAGGGTGTGAACTCCGTGTAAAAGGGGTGTCAAACTAAAAAGTGACCCCGTTCGTTTGACAACAGTTGGTGTCGAACCATCGGGGTTTGAGTGTATTTACTTCCTTTTTCATAATTGGGTACTAAAGCCCTATGTAAATTTTTATGTACAACGGTAAAAAACACGATTAAATACCATTTCTGATCACTTTTTTTCATTTTAATGCAAATTTTTTATTTGACGGGACAACATTTTTTCTATGGATCAACTCTGGTCCCCTTGGAACGAGCTGTCAAGTAGGAGCTTTTCTGTCAAGAAGGACCGCGAGGTTAATTCAAGCAAAACAATGTAAAAGGTCCAAAGTCAAAAATGTAAACAAACCGGGTTTTGCTTTGCAAACAATGCTACGAGTCTTAAACTATGGCTACATGTCGAAGAAAGTATTAAAATATGATTTGCCATTGCTTCTAAGGGTCAATGTGGAAACTGGATTGTTTTGCTCTGGAATCGTGTTTGGCCCAGGGACAAAAACAATGTCTTTCAAAACAAACACTGAAACAAAGTATGGCCACCGACACCGACGTAACACTCCTTGAAAAAAATAATTTGAATTCTGACCCTGAATGAAAATAAATCTTTCGCGCAACACTGCTTCGCTCGGGTGACATTTTGACATGTTGATTTGTTTTGATGCTGTGTTGAAGCTGATGCAGATTTTTTATTGATTCCGTTCGCAATGGGAAGAACCTGTTTCTTTCCCGGTTGCAGAAGTCGTGACGGAAACTTCATCTCGTTTCACGCGTATCCTGTGGACTAGCCGACGTGAGTAGAAATTATTGCTTCAAAATCGATAGAATGCGATGAAAAATTTCTTTTTTTTAGGTTAGGTATCTGGAAAGCTTTTTGCGGAAGAGAAAATGCTACCCACAGGAACTTGCTATGTAGCGTGCATTTCGACACTGCTTGTTTTCGTGATCCTTCCCAACCATCGAAAGGGTAAGACTTTTTCCAACTTTTTTTAGCTTCATAATTCTGACTCAAACAAATAACTAAGATTTGAAATTAATGATTCACACTTTCTTTACAGAGAGATTGACACCGCGATGTTGGACTGATCGGACGAAACATTTTGAAGATCTGCAGAAATTTGATCAAGTGAATTCCTGTATTGCTCAATAAAATACTCAGCAAAAAACAATGAATTGCAATCAATAATCGAAATATATTCAAATACTAATCACTAGAAATATACCTATTTGGGAAAATGAAAATATTACTTTCTCAAAATCTTCTACTTTATCCCGCAAATGCGATTGACAGTTGAAAACGTAATTTGCGTTATATTTTTATTCGATTTAAAATTTTTTTTTTTTTTTTTTTTTTTTTTTTTTTTTTTTTTTTTTTTTTTTTTTTTTTTTGCGGATCGAGGTGGGATAGCCAGGATCAAGTCAGTCCAAGTCCGGTTGTGTAAAGGAACGGTAATGGTCGTGTCAATCACATGCGGATCGCTCGCACTCCATGGGAGCGGGGATTGAGGACATGATTGGGTAGGTTAAAATGAGATTGTGTTTGTGAGAGTATGTAATCGTGTAATGATGTAAATAAGCTAAATCAAAACTTCGTGCTCAATCGCCGCCCCCAATGTTCATTAAAAACCCCGTTCGCACGAGCTTCCCAAAATCAGCGCTATAGGTTTAAACTGTCGAGACTGTTAAACCCCACAGAACTGACTCCAAGGAACCCTAGCGAACGGAGTACACTATCCACGCACAAATGGACCTTTACTAACCGATTATTAAACCATCCCAACAAACGCAAAGTTATCAAAATGAATTTATATGTTGAGGTTTACAATCAATCAACGAAAGTAATTAATTATCAGAAGCAAAGAAAACAACAGAAAACAATGTTTAAAAGCTTAACAGGCCCTCGTCTTGTCACGTCCGTCATAAGTCTTGTTTGCTGAAAGTTTAAATGGTTAGTGTTGTAGTTAATCGTATTCAACATGACCATAATAGGCAGGCCTGTAATACGATTACTTTACTGATTTGTTACTTAGCTTTTGAGAGGACGACCCCGCAACCGCCGTCAGATGTCCTAGATCACCTTCGCCAGTTGATGTCGGAATTGGTCAGTAACGAATTTGACCTGGTCATCCTTTGACCAGCTCCGCTGATGAGGCTGGGTACCTGCAAATATTAAACAAAGGTGGCGGCAGTATCTTTTTTCTCCTAATTTCTAAGGAACGAACTCATTAGGGACAATAAACCCTACAAATCTTCTCTAAATAATAATAAAAATAAAACTGAAGCTCATGGTTAAAATAAGTGTGCCTAAACCTAAATGCACTTCTAAATTTCTAAATGGTCTAGCTTAATTCCGCTTAACACCTAACATTTCTAAATTGTCTGTTGAACAAGCAAAAGGCTTATGTAACAACAGAAAGTATTCTTTTTAAAACCTGTTATAGAAAGTAATGTGGAGATAACAAACAGATAAATATTGTAATGTTGAAAATAATTATCCTAAATACTCTAATCATTGATTTCAAAATTGTATGGCAAGCAGGGAAAAGAAAATCTTAAATTGTGGTTCAAAGTAAATAGGCCCGGAATAAATTAAATTATTAGTTAATTAAATAAAAAAAAATGTAACTTATCGGAGATCTATACTAAAGAAACCTATGATGTATTCCAAATTTAAAGGAAATAAAAAAAAATACTAGAGAGCAAAAGATGAAAACTAACTGCCGACCTGTCGCGTCTGTCAGTAGTCCTGTCGTACATTACAAATAGAAACAGACACTTCGACCAAATCAACTATAATTTAAATCCAATTATTCATCTACGGAAACCTAACTAACTTTAATCAACAACCTAAACTAAACTGCCTGAATGTAAATTTAATCTCAAATCCTTAAATGTTTTATTACAACGCCAAATAAGGTAAAGGACCTTTTTAAACCAGCCTTGCCGCTTCCAAAAACCAATAAACATAAATGAACAGTTCATAAGTTTGCACACAAGCTTTGCAAACAAGAGTGTATCTCTATAATACCTTATGTAAACTGTCATTTAAGTGAAGGAGACACACTCTTGTTCACAAAACCCATGCGCCCTTTTGAAATGTTAGGCTCCATTTGATCGTCAAGGCTCCAGTAGACCCTCGATTCGCAACAATGGTAGATACAACCATAATCCGTCAACCGTTAGTTCAACAGATTAACGAATTTTGTCCGATGTCATTACATTATTGATTGACCGAGACTCTATGGAAATTTTGACATATCAAAATAATACACAGCTTATAATATACTTATAGATCTATGTTTTCTGCAGCCCTACCAGGCCTAGAAGAGGCATCTGTTTATTGTGAGTAAGCGCTTGTTTTCAGAGTTCATTTTTTCAATTTAAAAGGGAGGGGAGACTATTTGCTTCAATGAACTCCTACTTAAGCCCTGGGACCATCTCTAACACTGATCACTCCTAGCTAGGAATTTACACCTAGACACAATGTAGAGATCCGATCGCAAGTGTTGGCCGGATAATTGGGTAATATTATCAATATTTAATTTTATAATTGAGCCAACCCGCTAGCGGCGACAAGATCCTTACTCATGCCCAAGGATTTTTATTCGATTTAAAATTAAACCATTTATTTAAGCTGATTGGACAATTGTTTTTAAACGTTCAATAAATGAATTGAAGAACAAAAAATACACACAGATGCTACAGGACTATGCACGTGAAACAATTGAATTCTTGATCAGAACCTTCATCTCCTAATCTGCTTACACTCAGACAACGGTTTTTGATGAGCTCGGAGTCATTGATCGTGTTAATCAGAATATCTTTAGAAGAAAAATCATTCACCTTTCTTAAAAATCACTTTGATTTAACCTGTTAATATGTTGGGCTGGAAGGAATCAAGCGCTGATATTAATATCACAAATGTTTTTATTCTCGCACAAAAAAATCGAGTTTTCTTGCTTAAATAGTCAAAATAACCAGACAGTCCAAAAACATAAAGTATTTGTAAAAATGAAACTCATAGCGACCAAAACACACCAAACAAATAAAATTTCACTCACAGTTCTCGACTTCAAAATCAGCTGTTCGAACAGTGGTGCCAGTTTGAAAGAAACTTAAACAATATGTCAAATATGACAGCACACCTCACCGGACTTACCCGGGGGGTACTTCAATGATAGACAACATTTTATCAGCGAGTGTTACGTCGGTGTCGGTGGTATGGCCCTTTGTTTCAAAATCGTTAAAAAAAACCAGCGGCCGGGACGGAAAGGAAACGTGATGCCGTGCAAGTTCAAAGAGCTACTTCCGGTTGCGTCGGAAAGGACGACCTCATCAACCTGCAGGTCCACGTGAACACCGAAACGCTGAACACTATGCACAGGCTGCGCGGAAGCCAGCCCAGTACTAGCGGGAATGGCATGGCGCGTTCAATTTCTTCTCGGTTTTATCCACCTGTGGAAGTAGCGGAAGAGGTGAAAATTGTGGCGGCAGAAGGAGGCTTCTGGTGACTGGACGCAGCAGCAATTCGAACCATTCGTCTCGGTACGCCAGTTTTACTCGGCCAGTATGGAGAAAGTTTAAACCAGTAAAATCCGGTGAGAGGAGAATTTTGAAAGAGCATATTCCAATACGTTTAAAATCCCTCTTTCAGATCTCAAAATCCATCAGTACTACAATCCTGGCTCCAACCCGTTCACAAAAAAAAACAAACCTGCGGCCTCGCTTTATCAGCAACGACGTGTACCTGGTGATCCTCCTCCCGCCAACGATTACGCCAGGCATCAACCCAACCGAAGATGTCCGGAACAACCCGGCAATAGTGTCAAGCGCTGATGACGACTGTAGTAGTGGCCACACGAGCGGGCCGACGACATGAGCGCCAACACTTTGTCGCCGGGCATCGATCTCTGGAGCGACGGATGCGTACGTGATCATAAACACAGGTGGCTGTGACTGCTCCGACGAGAACGAGGAGTGTGTTTGTTAAGAACCGGTAAAGGCAGCTTCCGTGGAGAATCTGCTGCCGGAAGTAGCGGCGACCAGCACAAGTGGAGTGCGTGGAAACCGCAATCCGCCACCTCGACTTAACACGGTCGACTGACTTACTCACGTTCCAACGCCGTGCGCGTGGTCTCCAAACAAGATTTACACAAAATAAATGTTCCCCGGTATTTCTGGCCGATTCTTACACTTTCAAGAAGTGCGTCACTAGAAAACTCGGAATATACTGTTAGATTAATAAAAAAAGCAAGCGAAAACAATGTTTGAGGAAAAGGGCTCAACGCGAAGGTATGATTTGTTTTGGTTTGGCCCGCGTGGCCAAAAAACAAAAGAACAACAAAAACAAAGCCTGCCGTCGTGTTCAGCCGTTTGGCATGGGACCAAAATGGAAAATGAAACTAGCCAATGTTTACAAAGGTGCTAACACGTAAAGGGCCTAATCGATCCCGCATGCTGCTAACTTTTTTTTGAGGCCTATGAGATTTTAACATTGATTTTCCAGGAATAATGAAATGTTTGCAAAAAAATGAATATAGGGAAGTATAGTAACACTAATTTCACGCATTTTATTTGAATAATCTTCACAATTAGCTAAAAAAGTTCGAAATAGGATTTGAAAAACTAACCGCAGATTTCATCCTTGTTTTTCTGAATGTTTTGAAAACTGAGATTGGACGTTTTACAATGTTTTGCTTGAATTTTTCAAAATTGATTTAAAAATCCATTTTAAACTCTTTGTGGTCGTACAAAGGGTCATTGTACTCAGAAAAATAAGCTTTATCGCTGTAAACAATAATATCAGCAATCTAAGCTTCATTTTAGGACCCAATTACGTAAAGGGACTGTAACAAAATATTAATACACATTTTTAATAAACATACACGTGGTACCCACGAGGTTCAGCTGGTTGAGGACTGACAAAAACTTGCGACTCTTATCATGACAAAAACTCGCGATTCTAATCACGATTTTCTATCATGCCATGTCGATAAAGCAGTGGTCCTCAATCAGCGGAACCTCCCGAATCATTTTGACAATATTTCGTAGCATCGCGGGACACATGTCCAACATAAATAACAATTATCCTAACTGTAACATTCCCAGAATGTCAACTGTATTGATGGTTGGTTAGGGCAACAATGATCATGTAGACAGCAACAGCCTACTATGATTTGATCACTATGCTACATCTCTCGTGGTGCGGTGATTAGCGGCTTCGGCTACCAATCCCTAAGTTGCTACGGGGCGCGGGTTAAAATCTGCTTTGATCTTTATTCACAGACAAACAGACGTGAAACTGTTTTCTATTCCATCGCCAACGAAAACGGTCGATTTAAATTCAAACAAGCTAAAAAACATGGATGCCATAGTACCACAACGAGACACAATCGGGAATGATGTCGCCACCGTACACTTTGACGTTTCTTGAATTGATTGGTTGTGTGTGTGAGCGCGGGAAATTGTTGTCAAAAATATTCAAATAAAATCAAACCGGTTTTCTTCAATGTTTTATTCGGATCGAGTGCAATGCCGCACGAAGCTGACGATGTACAGAACACTGATTAGACCGGTAGTCCTCTATGGCCACGAGACCTGGACGATGCGGCAAGAGGACGAACGTGCCTTTGGAGTTTTCAAACGGAAGGTGCAACGAACGATCTACGGTGGAGTGCAGGTGTCTGACGGAGTGTGGCGGCGACGCATGAACCACGAACTGCACGCGTTTCTTTAAGAACCGACCATCGCCACCCAGGCGAAGATCGGGAGGCTCAGGTGGGCCGACCATGTCACCCGAATGGACGAGAGCCAGCCTGTCAGACTGTTATTTGACCGCGCTGAACCAGCTGGCGGAACAGGCAGAAGAGCAGGGAAACCGCGAGCTCTGTGGGGAGATCAAGTAAATTGTGATATTCGGAAGATCTATAACCTGGGAAATTGGAGAGTAGCAGCACAAGACCGAGAAAGATGGAAGCGTCTTCTTGCTACAGCACGCGTACCTGGTGCGCTATGCTGATTGGTATGGTATGTATTTATGAAAAAAATGGCTTTTTTAAATAATCCCCTGTAAATTCAACAATTGCTACAACGATCTATCCTAACCAGTGATCCCCGTGCACCGCGTTCAACCGCGTTCTGTTTTCTGTACTCGATCAAACACCAGCACCGCGTGTGCACGCGTACAAGCAAACCTAAACTCTGCCGTGTACAGTCTGTACGCGCACACGAACCTCGAGTTTAAAACCGAACCTTGCACCCCGGGTACAAACCCCGTGCAAGCCGACGACGCAGAAAAGAGACAAAAATAGTTCCCTCATGCTCCCTCTGCTGTAAAGCGGTGTTTCATTCTCCGCTGCAGTCACACTACAGTGTTTTCCACAGAGAGAGTGAGAAGCAGTCATTTTTTCGTCTCTTTACACGCTCTTCGCTCGCACGGCGTTGTACCCGAGGTGTGCACCCCGTGTTTACACCGCGTGTAAACTTGAGTGCGCCGTGCGGGAAGAACTCGAACATGGCAGCCTGGTGTGTTTGAGGTTCATCTGCACTGAAAACTTGTACGCCGTGCGCGCGTTTCGGGAAGACTGATCCTAACTATCGAAATAACACTGTACAAAGCATACTCGATAAATCGAATGGCATTCCGTCGGATGGGGAAGTAAAACGTCGGCCCGGCCTTAGTTGTTTCTAGGCCGTTAAGCCATTCCAGGTGTAGGAGTCGTCTCCCCCTGATATAAGTACGAACAACACACCAAACCAAAACCACCAAATTTAACAAGGTTGAAAACCACGTGCTCAGAAATCGTCGAACAATGAGGTTGAAATTTCATTATCAGTTTGACAGCTGCTTTTTTTTCATTTGAGTGCTTTTTAATTGGGTCCTAAAATGAAGCTTAGATTGCTGATATTATTCGTGGTGATTATTGCATTCGATCGTAATTTCTCGACTCACGATCGAGATTTCTTCAAAAATTTCAAAAATTTAAAAAATTTCAAAAATTTTAAAAATTTCAAAAATTTTAAAAAATTTAAAAATTTCAAAAATTTCAAAAATTTAAAAAATGTCAAAAATTTCAAAAATTTCAAAAAAATTTAAAATATTAAAAATTTTAAAAATTTTAAAAATTTTTAAAATTTTAAAAATTTTAAAACTTTCAAAAATTTCAAAAATTTCAAAACTTTAAAAAAATTCAAAAAAATCAAAAATAACAAAAATATCAAAAAATACAAAAATTTGTAATACTGTTTTTTGAATATTTTTTTATTTAAACAAAATATTTAAAAAAATCTAAGTTCAATTTTTTTATATAAAAAAATAAGAAAAATTTCAACAATTTCAAAAATTTCAAAAATTCCAAAAAATAAAAAAAAATCAAAAATAAAAAAATTTCAAAAATTTCAAAAAATTCAGCAATTCTAGCAAAACAATGCAAAAGGACCGAAGCCGAAGTGTAAACAACGAGTCTATCCTGCTCATGTCAGTTGATGTTTACATTCGGAATGAGCAGGATAGACTCTTTGTTTACACTTCGGCTTCGGTCCTTTTGCATTGTTTTGCTAGAATTGAAAAAAAAATTTAAATTAAAAAAATTTTTTTTTGATGTTTTTTAATTTTTTAAATTTTTTGGAATTTTCGAAATTGTTGAAATTTTTCTTATTTTTTCATATTAAAAAAATGAAATTAGATTTTTTGAAATTTTTAAAAAATTTGAAATTTTTAAAAAATTTAAAATTTTTGAAGTTTTTAAAATTTTTGAAATTTTGGAAATTTTTGGAATTTTTGAAATTTTTCTTATTTTTTCATATTAAAAAATTGAACTTAGATTTTTTAAAATATTTTGTTTAAATAAAAAAATATTCAAAAAAAACGGTATTACAAATTCCGATCGTAATTTCTCGATCCACGATCGAGATTTCTCAACTGTCAAATTACGACCGTAATTTGTCGATGGTAAGTCGTAATTTGTCGATGGTAAGTCGTAATCTTACTATCGAGAAATCTCGATCGTGAGTCGAGAAATCTCGATCGTGAGTCGAGAAATTACGATCGTAATATTACGATCGAATGCAATAATCACCACGATTGTTTACAGTGATAAAGCTTATTTTTCTGAGTACAAAGACCCTTTGTACGACCACAAAGAGTTTAAAATGGATTTTTAAATCAATTTTGAAAAATTATCCTCGCAGTCCTTCTTGACAGAAAAGCTCCTACTTGACAGCTCGTTCCAAGGGGACCATAGTGGATCCATCGAAAAAATGTTGTTTTGTGAATATTTTTTTTGCATTAAAATGAAAAAAAGTGATCAGAAATGGTTTTTGATCGTGTTTTCACCGTTGTACATAAAAATTGACATAGGGTTTTAGTACCCTATCCACATACGTTCGAGCAGACATTCAAACTAGCCATTCGAATTACCGAATTAGCACTGTACTGCATTCACTGAAAGATCATTCCCACCTTTTCACAATCTTGGTTAATCTTGACACGATCCGGCCCTGGCAAGCAGCTGTCATTGCTTGCAAAAACAACCGACGACGGCTCGAACTGTCATAACAAAAGCGCATCGCGAAGGAAGACGGAGGCGAGCGCGGCATCTTTTCAACACGCTTGTGAAATTGCGATCCAATTTTGCTGCGAAATTTCCACTTTCAAGTCGTTCTAACTCCACAACCCAACCATGTCGGACCCCAGCTCCAAGGACACGGTGCTGAAAACCGCAATGATTTACGTTTGCGGCGGTAAGTTTGATACCTGCTGAAACGGTAGAGGTAGTGGAAAGCATGTGTTAATTCTATGACCTTTTAAACAGAATGCCACCACGAGAACGAGATGCGACCCCGGGATCCGATCCGTTGCCGAGAATGTGGCTACCGCATCATGTACAAGAAGCGAACAAAGCGATGTAAGTTTTTTTTTTGTTTTTGCATTCTAAAGTTATGAAATTAGCTGTTGGAAAGTAATGGGGAGTGTGGGGTGAAACAAGCCTGATATCTTTTTAATAACTTTTTTCAGTGGTTGTCTTCGATGCTCGTTAAACTGATGGTGGTTCGAGAATTTGTGATGTTTGGATTATTCAAGTGTGTGCGACTTCAACTTCAATATATTAAAATAAGGTAAAAATATTCTTTTTTGTATTTAAATTCCGAAAATTCCCGATGCAATGACTGTCATTTAGATATCAAAAGGGAAATTTCTTTCAAGTTACAGAATACTGTATACTTAAAGGACTTTATTATCGCCTTACTTCCTTGCATCATAATCTGTTCTGTTTGTCATTCTGTACGTGCCAGAGTGTGTAGTGGAAAATGTTATATTTCTAGCGCTAAAATAGTCTCACAAATAAATAGATACAATCTTATGATTAGCAAAAACAGCATTGCTTACGGCGATAACACCAGCACGGAAATAGTCATCTCTCTAAACTGCAAACACCTTGCTCCTATCGGCAGAAATCGTTCCCTACTCCCACATATAGAAAAATACGATGAATAATTACAGCAGTTGAAGGGGTTGGTCACATCAACGACGACGACGAAAAAACTCACGCAGAAGAAAAATCACAACTCGATTCCCTGAGAAGCTCGCTTAGCTCAACTCAAACCCGGCCCCACTCTGGATCGCGTACAGCAGCTTCTCCCGCAGCATGTCTTCCTTGTCGAAGGCCGGCAGCTTGAGCAGATTCATGCAGGTGCTGGCCGAGGGCAGGCGGTCCGTGTCGCCGGCATTCTGGATGCAAAACGGCGGGTCCAGATCCTTGAAACCCAGCAGCGGAGGCCGCGAGCAGCTCGTCACAAACTTGAGCAGCTGCCGCCGCTGGATGTCGTCAAACTCCTCGACCACCTTCCAAAACAGCTGGATCGTGTTGTGTTCGAGGGTAAAGTCTCCACCGTAGCGCGTGTTCTGCCGCAGGTCGTGCACGTCCACGGGGATTTCCGCGCCCGATATCAACACCTGGAGCTCCTTGTTGCTGAACATGTAAAGCCATTCGATGGGTAATACGTTCGCGAGACCCTGCCGGAAGGCCAGACACTGCGAGCGAATTTGCTTGTTCAGCTTAAAGTCCGCCATCAGCTGGATGTACTCGAGCCGATTCGACGAGCTAACGGTTATGTTGGCTCCGTTCGGCTTCAGCTCCTCAACCCTCGTTTCGCCCAACTCGTCGCAGACTATCGTGAAGTCCAGCCCGAGATCCGCGACGTCCCCTTCGTAAGCTTTCAGCGACATCAAGTTCCTGAAAAAAAATTCAAAAATCAATCCAAACTCACAAAACATCAAACGTTCAAGCTCTACCTGTGCAGCACCGGATCCAGCGACGCCAGCTGATGAATGTCCACGTCCGAGTGCTTTCCGGCCAGCTTCGAGAGGAAAAACTCCGCCAACGGCAACTCCACCAGCAGGTTCTCGTACAGTGCCTTGCCCAGAATGCGCCCGATAAAGTAGTAATGTCGCTGGTAATCCTCCACAATCTTACCGACGCTCGGATTCGGGTACAGCATGTTGTCCTTGGTGATCCTGAATGCCACAAAGACGATTGGGTCAAATCTACTCTGTACAACAACAACAACAACAAGAAACTCACATGAAGAAGCCCCGGTGCGGGTCGAACGCGGTCTTGAGCAGCTCCGATAGAAACTCGCGAAACACTCCGCCGCCGTCGATGCCGGCCTCGCGCATACCGGCCGAGTTGACCATCTCGATGCGGAACTTGGGGCGGAGGTCGGGCTCTGGAAGAGGGAAATGAAAACGATTATTTTGGTAGCTTTATTTAAATTATTGGTGTAAAATTATTGTTGTACCGACATCTTACAGCTGGGAAACCAGCTCTTCTTTTCATGAAAAGGATAAAAAGACGATTCCGCTCAATAATATAAAATTATTATAAATTTGACAAAACATTGAAAAAAAAAATTATTCAAGTTGTTTTTATCTACATTTTACGATCCGGACCAGTTTTTCACTTAAAACTTTTTTCCAAACTTTTGTCAAAGTTATGTTCACTGGCCATCTGAGAACCGATTCCAACAAATAAAACATGAAAAATGGCTATTGTTAATTTGACGATCAAAAATGTGCAAATTGAGCCAAAAAGGTTGGGCAGGCCTGCTCTACAGCACGGCTTTGGCGATCTCGATAGCGAGATTCCTACTCGAAACTAGGTGTCCGAAGGCTTGAAACAGTGAGTCCAATCCAAGCCTCTTTTAACACCTAAGTTTCCATACACCCTGGGATTCGAACTGACGGCCTTTGGATTGTGGGAGCAACTGCCGACCAACAACTCTGCGGACACATTACATTTCAAGTATAATTTTTGAAATGTTTAGGCAAAGAGTATCACCAAATCCTTTAAATGATGGTACCGCTAAAATTAATTTAGGTTTGAGACGAAAGCATTGTAATTAAGTTACTAAAAAACTTGTTAAACCCCCTTTTAGACTAAACCTTGAAAAAAAATATTTATTCATCTGACAAAATAACCAACCAACCGAACATGATAGGCTAGTTAAGAAAATTTTGATTGTTAGGTCAATATGACCCATCAGTCATAAAAGGTTTGAACTATGCATAGTTTTTAAATATGTTCAAACTGCTTAGTGCATCTCCAGCGCTGGTGGCAAACATCGAAGCAAATCAAATTTACACCCGACGTCAACCCCACCGCGGTACCTGTCGCGGTTGCAAATTTGCTCTCAGTTCTTCGAGATTTTACTTTGCTACCCGTTATTCAGCCGGGGAAAAATATTCAGCTCGGAAAAATCGAGTCACACACGGAAAAATAAATAAAAAATATTTTTTTACAAATTTGGAAAAAAATAAAAACGATTTAAAAGCTATTTTTTTAAACTACATTTTTTTTTATTTAAAAAATGAAAAAATATAAAAAAATAAAAAGTTTTGAAAATTAAAAAAAAAAACAAAAAACTAAAAAAAAATACAGAAAAATAAACAAAAATCAAAAAATGTCAAAATTAAAAAAAAAACTTACATTTGTTGATGGAAGCCAAGAAATTAGTAAGGCCGTTGCGAATATTTTTCAAAGTTTATGTTCCGCGACTCTGATTAAAGTCGAAGGAGAGAGGGTGGGAGGGGGGCAACAAATAAAAACGTAACTTAATCCACCTTAAGTTGGTTGGTACCTTTCTCACATTCATGTTGTATTTTCAAATTAATTTAAGAGTTTTTTTTAATATTTTTTTTCATTTATTTTTTTTATAATTATTGTTTTTACCAGAAAAGCAATTTTCAATTCTTGTTTAAGAGGCAGTATTTGTAGATTCTGCTCGGTTTGTTCTAGAGGTCGTATCGAGGTGCTCCGATTTAGATGAAACTTTCAGGGTTTGTTTGTCTATACATGAGATGAACTCATATCAAATATGAGCCCTCTACGACAAAGGGAAGTGGGTTAAAACGGGCATTGAAGTTTGAGGTCCAAAACACATGAAAAATATTAAAATTGTTCGCATTTCCGTAAAACTTCATCAATTCCAACTCACTTAGATGCATTCGAATGGTTTTTTGAAGCCCTTCAAAATGTGCTATAGACATCCAGGATTGGTTTGACTTTTTCTCATAGCTTTTGCAAATTACTGTTAAAAATGGGTTTTTTTAAAACCTTAATAACTTTTGACAACAGCCTCCAACACCCATACTCCCATAGGTCAAAAGTTAGGGAATTTCATGGACTATAAGCCTACGGTATTAACTTTTTGGGCACTCGCAGTTTTTCTCATAGTTTTACGATTTTTCTAGAACAAACATTTTACAACGTTAGTTTTTGCCCAGTAGGCCAAGAAGACGGCACTTTTTGGTCTCAATTTTGTCATATTCGGAATCCTTGGACAATTTCACGTAAGTTAGAAGTATTGGAGTTGTAATTTTGATTTAAAAATTAATTAAATAAAACATTTTTGAAAAAAGAAATAGATCTTATTTACCCTGTGATCAATACGTCAAATGCTGTATCAAGTAGGCGAAAACTTGTTTTACCCCTAATCTGACAAAATGCTAAATAATATTTTAATTAATTCTAAATGGCATTTTTTCCAATCAAATTCAAAATTCCAACACCTCAATCTAATGTAAAATTTTCTGAGGATTCCGAATATGTCAAAATTGAGACCAAAAAGTGTCGCTATGGAGGCCTACAGGGCAAAAACTAACGTTGTAAAATGTTTGTTCAAGAAAAATCGTAAAACTATGAGAAAAATTGTGATTGGCCAAAAAGTTAATACCGTAGGCTTATAGTCCATGAAATTCCCTAACTTTTGATCTATGGGAGTATGGGTGTTGGAGGCTGTTGCCAAAAGTTATTAAGGTTTAAAAAAAATCCATTTTTAACAGTAATTTGCAAAAGCTAAGAGAAAAAGTCAAACCAATCCTGGATGTCTATAGCACATTTTGAAGGGCTTTGAAAGTATATTTGAATGCATCTTAGAGAATTGGAATTGATGAAGTTTTACGGAAATGCGAGCAATTTTAAGATTTTTCATGTTTTTTGGACCTCAAACTTCAATGCCCGTTTCAACCCACTTCCCTTTGTCGTAGAGGGCTCATATTTGGCATGAGTTCATCTCATGTATAGACAAACAAACCCTGAAATTTTCAGCCAAATCGGAGCACCTCGATACGACCTGTTTCACATCGGTGAAAAACTCGCTCTTAACCAAATTCCCAAATAAATGAGAAAGGGTGGCTGTAATTGAATTTATAAGTGCTGATATGCCAACATTAGGTGCACGATGGAATTTCATGCTGTCCCCCTAGTCTTAGTAAACAATGTCTTATGAGTTGTATATTTCAGTAAAAAGTTCGTGTAAATCTTTGTCGAGACAAAATGATCTTTTCAGCAACATAATTAATACAGACTTTTTCCAGAAGAGACGCAGACACTGCCTCAACAATGTGCCAACCGGGCGATACGAATGCTGCGTGACTCTCGCGCGTAGGCAAAAAGACCCGGCCTTTGAGGTTATGCAAAAATCACCCTTTTTTGTAGCTGCAAAAAAAAACCTTTTTCATGGCATAACTTTAAAAGTACTTCACTAAACAGAATAAAATTTAATAGGGTCTTAGGGGTCCCCAAAAGGAACAGAATAAGGCGGATCCGTCCAAAATCGGTTCAGCCAGTTCTGAGATAATCGTGTGAAAAAAGCCATGTCTACACACATCCCCACAGACATTTGTTCAGAATTTGATTCTGAGTCGATAGGTATACGTGAAGGTATATCTGAGAGGTGTATTTAAAAAGTTCATTTTTCGAGTGATTCTATAGCCTTGCCTCAGTGAGGTGAGGAAGGCAAAAAGTTAAAAAATTGAAATTATAGGCCACGGTTTCAACATTTGATGAAAAAAGACATAAAATTTTAAAAATATTTGCAACAACCTAATAAAAAAAAAGATTTTTTTTTAAATAATATTAACGAAAAAACCAAAATTCAAAAGGAGACAAAATGGAAAATGAATCTACAACAAATTTAAACAGATAGAAAATCTATCATTTTGAAAAACATAATTTTTAACTCTAAAAATTTCGGAATTTAAGATTTTTTTGAATTTTGTTTTTTTTTTTAATTTCTAATGTTTTGAATTTTTAAATTTTTGAATTTCTTATTTAAAAAAATATATGTATTTTAAAGTTTCTGAATTTTTTTTTGAATTTGTTCATGTTTGCTCTAATCAACCAGAGCAGACATCAAAAAATCTCTGAAACACGCATTCTAAACTTTGCTCCCGGCTTGCCGGTACTTGTCGGGTATCAGAAAATGATTACTCGACAAGTACCGACACATTTTTTTTCTACAGATGAACAAGAGATTAAATTTGGTACCTGCTTTGCTATTGGTGGAAATCAAATCGGGTAGCAAATTGTTGAACTCTCGACATTTTCGAAAAAAAATCATTGAAATTTTTAATAGGATTAAAAAGTTTTATACACTTTTAGCATTTCTAGGCATGAATCAACGCATAAATATTGATTTTGACATATTGGCCTCCCCTCCCCCCCCCCGCGGTTGGCTTGTTTCGGTGGCAAATTTGCTACCCTAGCGGTGGAGATGACGGAGTTTTTTCAAGTTGGCAAATTTGATCTCGGTATTCATGAGCCGGGTGCAAATTTGATTTGCACCCCAGCGCTGCAGATGCCCTTAGAACTTCCAGGCCAAGTTTGCCCTTCCCACGCGCTGGCGTGAACTTAGACCAATCAAAAAGACTTTAATATTAACAAATTACAAATATTTTTTAAAGTTTTCATGGACATTGTTGAAATTTACACTGTAAAGGTTTGGACAAAAATTTTGCTTGATCGCAAACTTGTTTGCCAATTTCGTAAACTGTTTGTAAACAAACTTTTGCAAAAACAACCAAGACAGGAAAACTGTCAAACGTCGAAAAGGTGCTTGTTTAGTTTGTTTGTCATAGTCTAATACTAGTATAATACCTCATTTATCGAACAGGTACAGTTAAATTCAAATTTTAAGATTTTTCAACCAGAAAAAGTGGATATGTGGATTTGGATGGATTTTTAAAATGGTTTTAAATATTCTAATATTTGTTTAAATGTTTAAAATCTGTGAAATTTTCAAGATGCTTTAAATTCAAATTCAAATTCGGTTTTATTGGTGAATAATCAGATACAATAAGTTCTTTTAAGGTACAAAACAGAGTTTTGGAGTTCCTTTCAGCTGTGTGTTACATCATAATCCATATTGGAACAATTGTTGCTTGTAGTTAAGGGGTTACCGAAAGTAAGAAAAAGTTAAGAAAAAAACTTACTAAAATTGCAAGGGAAAGGGGATAGAAATAGAAAAAGCTTAAAACTAGATCACAGTTTTTTATCCTTTATAGATGTGCTTAATCATCAGCTCCCCGAGGGCCAGAAATTGCTCCGCCTTGTTACGGCAGGTCCGAAACCGCGTCATCATCTCCCCCGCGAGAGCAAAGAACTCCGGCAGGGTAAAGAGATCTTCCCCGGTGACTCCTTGCTGGGCCGCATCGCCGCTACCGGCAGCGACCACGCTTGCAAACGACCGCCCCCATCCAGGAGGGAACGCTGGGTTGTCCGTTGGAACCGTACACTGGCCAGCTGCAGGAACGGCTGTGCTCGTACTTCGTTGAGAAGGGTGGGATGCTGCTGCTGCTTTCTTCTTCCTCTTTTCCTGCTCCTCGAGGTAGGACTTTCGCGCGACGCATCCGCGGTAATTACTGGTATGGTTACCGCCACAGTTCGCGCACTTTACGCGCGGCTTGGTTTGTTCTGCGTTTTCCCCCAAGTCCGCCTTTCGTGGCAGTGCGCACACCTCCGAGAGGTGTGACTCACCGCACTTCACGCAGCGGGGCCGGAGGTTGCAGTTCCGCGAGCCGTGGCCGAATTTCTGGCAACGGTGACATTGCGCTGCGTCCGTCGGATTTTTGGAGTAAAACCGCCAGTTTACCCAAAAACCGTCCAACGCCTTAGTCCGCCGCAGGTCTTGAATTTTGACGGTGCCGCGGTCGAAGTACAACAGGTACAGTGTGTGTGTACCTGTGACGGTTGTCTTCCGCGAGAGGACTTTTATGTCTCGCGGCGTTATTCCGACACCCGAGAGGTGCTCCTTGAGGACGGAGATCGGGCGGTCTTGATACCCCTGCAAGACGATCTTAACAGCGGTCTTCTGCACGGGGTCGAATGTGTAGAACTTGAAGTTTTGACGCTTCAATTTCTCCACAACCAGGTCGAAGTTCTTTTGGTCAAATGTGAACACTTGCACTGACGATTTACCTATTTTGAGGCAGTACACGAGGCCTTCCAGCTGCTCGTCAACATCGTCCGCCAACGTGTCCAAAACGAAAATTGGTGGTGGTCGTCGTTCCTTCGGAGTAATTACTTTTTTTGGCGAAATAACTTTCTTCCGTGCACGACCATCGTCGTCGTCGTCGTCGGTAGTGCTACCGTCGGTGTTGTTGTTGTTGCTTTCCTCGTCACTCAGTCTCGCGAACTTGTTACTGGTGGGAATGTTGGCGGATGTTGAAGCGCCATCGGTCGACGGATTGCCGGAAGTAGCTGAACGGAGCCTTATAGGGCTGCGGCCCTGGACACGGTAATTAGGGTGTAATAACTTGGGGTCGAATCCTTTGGCGCACACACTCCCCGGCGCGATGGCGGTCGACGCGGCGTTGGTTTGTTTACCTTTTTGCACACGGCCGGTAGACGAACTTCGCGGGTTTTTCGAGGCCGCACTCGAACTGCCACGGCCACGGCCGGCCCTTGGCATGCTGTTGGAGCAAACTCGCGGCTAATCACGGTAAATTACGGCGAAAAATTTCGAAAAAACGATAGAGCACTGAGCACTTGACTGCTGCTTGCACTCGTGCGTACACGGAGGTGTGCGAGGATGCTTTAAAAAAATCAAAATTATCGAACTTTTTTTAATTGATTAAAAGAAAATCTTTTTTTTTAAGGAAATTTTTAAAATATTTTTTGAAAGCATTTTTTAATTACTTTTCCATTGTGGGAGATCAGATTCATTTCTATTGATTCAAATTCCTAAGCTAAGTGAAATTTTTGCAGGTAAAATAATTGTAGATAGGCCATTAGCCGTAATTTGCCGATACCAAATCGAGTTGTCGATGGTAGATCGAAATTCATATCGACTCACCATTCATCGGACTCAGCTTGTCGAACGCGTCCTCGTACAGATGTGACCGCCGCACCGTAAGCTGAATGGACGGCCCTTGCAGGAATCCCTGCAAATCGCCCTGCGTCCTCAGCTTGTCCGCCGCCACCAGGCCCTGAAAGACGCCGACGCGCGTGTTGAACGCCACCACAAATGGGATCTCGCGCAGGATCGTAATCGAGCGAATCTGCTTGGTGGACAGTGGCGGCCCATCCTCGACGTCCTCCCGCGTAAAGTCCCGGATGGGTTGGAAGGGGCGCGGTCCTCGGCGTCGCGACAGATGCAGATCGGTGGGTTTGTCCAGGGGCAGATTCAAATTCTGAGCCGTCCAGTGGCCTTCGGGGCAGAACGTTCGGCGCAGGTCGCGGGTGTGGATTTGCCGGAGCAATGAGACGCACACTTTTAGGAGGTGTGGCCACACGTTTTTGCTCTGCTCGTTGGGGTCGCACTTGAGCCGGTAGTGGGAGGTCGATTCGTTGTTCAGCGAGGTGAGCATGGTGCGGTAGCTGTCCTTGAGGGAGGAGCGGGTTTCCGGAAAGGCCAGCTCGACTAGCCCGAGGGAAATCTCCTTGAGGGTGGTGCTCAGGGGGATGATCTCCGGGATGGTGAAGGGCATGATTTTGCTGACCGTTCCGGGCAGTACATTTTCCTGGCAGAACTCGCCATCGTGCAGGGTGGCGATGAGGCGACCGAAGAGGGCGCAGAACGAGGCCAGGATGGGGACGATGCGGTCCGAGTCGTATTTTGCTGATGGTTGGGAGAACGAAGTTGTTTTGAGATTGTTTTGAGGTGCTTGGGCGCATACTTACAGATGGTCAACCCTTTGGACAGCAGCGAAATCGGCGACGAGAAGCCCTGACTTGCGGTTTGCGCCGTCAACGTGTACCACAGCGATCGCACAAACTGCGGCTTTGAGGCGAGCATGTACAGCAGCTTGTACTGGTAGACCGCGAGTCGATTGTACGTCATCAGGTTGTGGCAGATCAGACACAGATGCTGCACCACTTCCGGCTTGTCCAGGATGTCGTCGATGAAGCTTACCACGTACGAAACTCGCTGGTTGTCGTTCAGCATGGCGATCACTTCGGAGAGGGTCTGGTTCTCGCAGTTGGTCAGCATGGGAACGTCCTCGGAGTCCGACTCGGAATCGCTGGAATCGTCCTGCCGGGGCTGGTACGTTACGAGGGCGAGCCGCGGCAGTTTGGTGAGGTTGCTAACCATCGAGGAGAGCACCTTGACGTACGCGCTGTACAACTCTTCGGTGTTTAGTTTGTCTGGAATTCAGAGATAACATTGACTCAAGATTATATAAATCCGATGAACAAATCTTACCAAATTGATTCTCGCCCAGCTTCATCACGGAGTACAGCAGAGAGCTCGACAGCTGCAACGATTCCTGGTCTGGATTCTTGCGTGCCTTTTTGCTGACCGGAGTGCTTTCGGCGGTGACCCCGCCACCATCCATCTCATCATCAATGTCCACCAGGATCGTGTTCTGGTAGTCCAACCGTCCCTGGTACTCTTCGGCAATGAATCGAACGAGGGAAATGTACGGAAAATCGGTGCTGGCTGCCAGCGCCGGCACAATGTAGTGCTTGATCTGGGCGGAAAAGTCCGGCGACAGGATGTGGACGCTGAACGACTGCAGGATGCTCGCGTTGAAGGCTTCGTTTGCCGTTGGCAGCAACTTGAGCGGTCGCAGCAGCATCTGCAGCAGTGCTTCGGCAATCGGGTTCGGAATCGTCGTCGTGTCCTCGTCCACCGGGGGAATCTTCTCCTCGATCAGTCGACGCACGATCCGGAAGTACTTTTGCCGAATTAGGTAGCAGAATATGGCCTCCAGATATGTTCGACTGCTGCTGCCAGTTCCGGTTGTTGGCTCTTCGGGGATATATTTGCCCACGTACGCGTTAGACGAGTAAATCTCCAGCATTCTCATCGGAATGGTCTGGAAAACATCAACGTTAGTGACTCATTCAAACAGGAAACTTCCAGAATACTCACCGGCGAATGTTCCGGAACAAATATCTGCTGCAGGCACAATCCCAGCAGCTTCTTGATACGATACGTCCACATGGGCTGCGTTGCAGCCGCCTCAAAGATCTCCTTCGGATTTTTGATCACATACTGGCACAGGAAGATCTGCAAAACGCAACAACAACATTAAACCAAAGTTCAACGACCCCTCCCCTCGAACTCACCAATCGATCCCCATCCTTCCCGTTCCGTCCGTGATAGAAGAACACGATCCGCTTCGTCAGATACTCCAGATCCTGCAGATTCCTCACGCCACACGTCCTCCGGTACTCGTCGAACCGATCCCTCTCCCTCCCCTTGACCGCCTGCCTCTGGACAAAGCTCCGCACGGAACTTTGAATGACCGTCGCGCCGTTCTGCTGCCGGCGGGCATCCTCGCGCTTCTGCCGCTCCTGCTGCGCCTTCCGGATGATCGTCAGCCGGTCCGACTTTTGCGACGCTCCGCCGAAGTTCTGCTGTGGACGGCGAGGACGGAAGTCGCCGTCAAAGTTGAACATCTCTCACCCTTCTAGTATTGTTGCGCAAATACCGAAACAACTTCCGGGAAGGACACAACTAAACGACGTCACGTCACGTCACGCACGGCGCTCAACTATTAGTGATTAAGACAACGGTGAACTGCACAAAAAATGCAAAATAACTTGGTTCGCATTGAATGCAATCAGCTGTGGATTTCAGCAAATTTTTCGTGATGTCGTTTCTTTCTGTGCCAAGATGACATTTGGAAATTGAACCATCAACAAAGGAGGACGGTGGCGCCACTTTGCTGCAGTGGTGGGACGAGGAACTAAATAGCTCTTGAGGTGACAGAAGGGAACATCAGTCAACAGTGGGCATCCAAACATTATAATGAACTGAAAATACGGCACACTTTTTATTCAAGTGTCCAAACACTTGAAAGATTGAATAAAGCCACATCATTGATCTAATTGGTTTGTGTTTCAACATCAATCCAAACCACTATTAAATTCACTACTGTTTGGGCGATTGACTTTTTGGTATTTTTGGACACGTTGTTTTTATTCGGGTGACTCAAGCTTTTCAAGTGTTTTGCTCATGAATTTGCCCCATACTGCCTTAAACTATTCAAAGTGATGAGGAAAACACTTGAAATTGATCTTAAGATCTACCCAAAACAGGCACTATTCAAAGTCAACGTGATTTTCCACTTGTATTTAATGTGTTTCACTGATTGATTTTAGCGAGACTTTTATCAAAGGCTAGAACGAGTAGCACAAAAAACTCTCCCGATTTCAACTGGCCGGCCGGCGCAGTGGTAGCGTGCACGACTAGCAAGCGAGAACCTGTATATTGCTTGTACGTACTATTATTTTTCAACACCGTTTAAAATTCAAGTGTTTGGCTATTGAAATTACATATTTCATTGTCAATCACCGAAATTTCAGGTGTATTGCGATTGATATTTGAGTGCTCTGTACAGCAGGATCAGATCATGTGCGAAACACTTCGATGCGCTGTGAGAGTTTTGCTGTCAGTCAGTATATACACTGAAAGTCAAAAGTATCCTTTTTTCAAGTTCACCCGTCGTCACCCTTTTAAAAGGGTATCGAAAATGTAGGGGAGAGTGGGGAGACTTGATCCCCTTTTTTTGTATCGCACATAATTCTGTCAATTTCTCACAAAACTATGAACTTTTTGAATGAATTGAAAGCTTAAACATTCAACTATGTTTGGCTGATAAGGGTATTTCATCAGATAAACTCTTCGAATCATGCCAAGCGTTTTAAAAAAATATTTTAAACCGGCATTTTCAAAATGTTGAGGGTAATTTGAACCCCCTTTCAACATTTTAAAGAAATCTTAAGCAAAATGTTTATTATTCATCCAAACTTTGAATTTTCTATAAGTTACAGCAATATCACATTAAACCCGTACGTTTGTGTTTAAAATATAACAAGTATAGCATGCAAAATATTTCAAAACTTAAAATTTTCTTTTTTAGACCAAAATTGAGCATGTTTACAAAAGCTGGTTATTTTTGTTTACAAAATCCCAAATTTTGCGTTACGTAATAAAAAACGCTCCCAAAATGTATGTGGAAAAACATCGCTTCAGGATTTTGGCAACAGGTGGCGCAAGTCTCACCTAAATTTGTTCAAGTGTGAGATTCTTCCAGGAAATTTAATATCCTACAACTTTGTCTAAGGGTGCAAGATGATCCGAGTTGATTCTGATGAGTTATTAGCAATGCGACGAAAAGAAATCGGTTTATATACTTGAAAGTATATAAGGGGGTATACAGGACGTATCTCATACTACGACAATTTTGGGTGAGACCTGCGCCACCTGGCAGAAAAATACCGCAACGATGTTTTTCTGCATACATTATTGCGATTTTCCCCATATAAACTTCAACGATTAAAAGCGACCCTTAAACCTTTAGCGATTTGGCTCAAAATTGGCACAGATAGTTATTTTTGCCGGGACCTGTGGTGTAGGGGTAAGCGTGGTTGCCTCTCACCCAGTCGGCCTGGGTTTGATCCCAGAAGGTCCTGGTGGCAAATTTTGAGACGAGATTTGTCTGATCACGCCTTCCGTCGGACGGGAAGTAAATGTTGGCCCCGGACTAACCTAAAAAGGTTAGGTCGTTAGCTCAGTCCAGGTGCAGGAGTCGTCTCCCTGGGTCCTGCCTCGGTAGAGTCGCTGGTAGGCAGTTGGACTAACAATCCAAAGGTTGTCGGTTCGAATCCCGGGTTGGATGGAAGCTAAGGTGTAAAAAGAGGTTTGCAATTGCCTCAACAATTAAGCCTTCGGACACTTAGTTTCGAGTAGGAATCTCGCAATCGAGAACGCCGAGGCAATGCTGTAGAGCGAATAAGTAGATTTTTTTGATTTAGTTATTTTTGCCTAAGGAATCGAGTCAGAGGGTATCTCTAATTTCGTTTTTTATTGTAACCCTAACAAAAACGGAATTTTTCGGACAAACTTTTACTTTGAATTGCTATATTTTGAAATCGGTAAGGCCGATGCAAATATTTAAAAAAGTTTTTGTCCCTCGGCCCTGGCCGAGGTCAAGGGGGGGGGGGGGGCAAAAAAATAAAAAAAAATAAAAATTTAAGTAACAAGCCATAATCTTCACATTTAAATGAAAAAAGTGTTTTAAAATTCATTTTACACTAGTTCAGTTGTTTTGCAATCATTAGTTTTCAAAAAATCTAAGATCTGACAAAAACAAAAATTGTATCGAAAAAAAAGATTTTGCATCGAAAATTTTCAAAAAATCTTAAGATTTTTTAATAAACCCAAACATGCTAAACATGATTTTAAACGCAGGAGAATGTATTTTAATTTGATTTCAGCTGGTTGCACTTGAATTTTCATAGAAATTTTGAAGTTTATTGTAAAAATATTTTTCGGGCCAATTTTGAAGGGGGGGGGGGGGGGGGTGACAAAAACTTTCAAAAATATTTGTACCAGCCTAATCAAAAATTTTTAATTGCAAAATCACTATTGAGCAATTCCAGCTCGAATCAGAATTTTTTAGTACTTTTGTACCCGACCCTCATCAAATTCAATGAATTCTTCCTAGTCTATATAAGCCTTTTTTGTAAATGGAGCCAATTGTACTCAAAAATAACATTTGAGAAGGGCGTAAGTTATTTAAATATTTTTGTATTTTGTAATTTAAATATTGCTGTATCTCGAAGCCGTTGCTTCGTATCAAAAAGTGGTCAAAGGAAATTGCAGGTCCATAGAGATATCTACGCGCGAGAGTATGTTAGTTCGTAACAAAATTGACACGCAGACATAGGCAAATCGAGTAGAATGATTCGTCTGTCAAAATCAGCTGTGTCCTTTGTTATACCACGAGCACGTGGTAAACAGCTGGTTTTTACAGGCGATTGATCTACTCGATTTGCCTATGTATGTGTAAAAATAGTATAAACAAAATCAGCTGCTTGGAATTCAACCAATCACAATTGATCAAAACCAAAACAATACTTTGAATACAAACACTAACACAGAATTATGGTGTGCGTGAGAGAAACCGTGGAGATCTCTATAGAGATCTCCACGGATTCTCTCACGCACATTATGTTTCTGTGTTAGTATTTGTATTTAAAGTATAGAGTTATCTACGTGCGCATGTATTGCGTGTACGTACACGAAAAAAGTGAGGTTAAATTTTGTACCAGCCAGCAAAACAAATGGTGTGCTAGTGTGCGTGAGATCGGGCTTAGATAGCTCTATTGTTTTGGTTTTGATCGATTGTGATTCGCGATTAAAAGCTCAAAAATTCCGACAGATGGCGCAAAGCATCGAAGAATGACGATTCAAATTTTCGCTGTTCGGTTACATAGGAATGCAAACTTAAAATTGAATTTACAGCTCTTAGAACAACTTTTGAGAAAAAATTCAAGTAGTACGAGTGTAAACTTTTTGCCCTCTATAAATTAACGCAATAAAAAAAATTTGGAAAAAAAATAATTTTGAAAAAATAATATTGTTTAAAATGATAGAGCCTCAAAAGTTAACAAAGTATCAGCTCGAATTTTTGCTCAAAAGTTGGTTTGAACGCTGGAATTTAACAAATCAGAATTCGCATACATAACCTCAAAGGGCGGAAATCTCAATCGACATTCTTCGCTCTGTTCTGCTACTCAACACTAGGTGTCGCATGTCGTTTGGCTCTTGAACGGCAATTGGCTGAATTCCAAGCAGCTACTCGATTTGCCTATGTCTGCGTGTAACTAAACTCCAAACTAACACACTCTCGCGCGTGGATATCTCTATAGAGTTATCTAAGCCCGCTCTCACGCAAACTAGCACACCATTTGATTTGCTGTTCGGTACAAAATTTAACCTCACTTTTTTTCGTGTACGTACACGCAATACATGCGCACGTAGATAATTCTATGGACGGGAAAAAAATACACTGAAAGAAAAATACACGCCACTTCTATGAGATTGTTTTTTTAAGTTTACAAGTTAAATTTTAAGGTGATGTCACGATTTTTTTCGTTCAATTTTTTTGAGGAAATAGCTGGAAATAGCCTAAGATGTTGCAAAAAGACTCACGAAAAATGCAGGATGCTATGTCTCTCCTGAAAAAATACATAAACCAAGGAAATAGGACGAGCTTTCCAGTAAAAATATTTTCGAGACTGAAAGCCACAAAAAACTATTTTTTCAACATTTTTGTTTTTAAAAACGCTGAAGAGCAATTCCAGCTCAAATCAGGAATTTTTCTGGTGCTTTTGTACCCGACCCTCTCCGATTTCAATGAAACTTTGTAGACATGTTATCCTAGGCCTATATAAGCCATTTTTGTCTATGTGAAGCCAATTGTACTCGAAAATAACATTTGAGAAGAGCGTAAGTTATTTAAATATTTTTGTATTTTGCAATTTAAAAAGTACTGTATCGTTGCATTGTATCAAAAAGGGGTAGGAAATTGGATGGGCTTTCTGAAAAAATACACTGAAATAAAAATACACGCCACTTCTATGAGATGTTTTGATTTTTAAGTTTAAAAGTCAAATTTTAAGGTGATGTCCTCGGTGATGTCACGTTTTTTTTTCGTTCAAATTTGTTTAGGAAATAGCCTAAGATGTAACAAAAAGACTGACGAAAAATGCAGGATGGTATGTCTCTCTTAAAAAAATACAAAAATCATTTACTAAAACTGTTTTTTTGAAAAATGATCTAAACGTCAATTTAAAAAAAAAAAAAACCGATAGTGGGAATCGATTTGCCAGACAAAGGTTTTTTGGAGGTGTTTGGCAATTTCTATATGACAGACTTGATTTTTTCAGTCTCGAAAATATTTTTACTGGAACGCTCGTCCCATTTCCCATAAGTTTGCCTTTGGAACATTTCTGCGAACAGGGGAAGTATACTCGTTTTAACCTAGCGTTTGCGTAAATGAGCTATTACTTTGAGGGAAATGTGATATTCCATCCACGTGAAATGAAACCCTTTCAACATTACAGTTTTTTTTTCATCCGTTGTATTACGAGTTCACATTGACCAAATACAGTTATTGTACGCCAGTAGATAGTTTTATAATATAATCAGTTTCTGGTCGGTTGGCTCTCCGCTGTATAAGTGTATTAGAAGTAGATTCGTCCCGACTTTTTCTGTTTGTTTCTTGTTTTCCTCTCTTTATGACACATTGATTTCCTTCTCTCCTACTGACCCTATCACTTATCAAACTAGCTTGCGTGTGAGTGAGTGTGTTTAAATGTCCTTGTGCACGTGTTGCATCGAAAGAAAAAACCCTTAACAAAATAATGTACTTTGTGGCTCAAATCTAAAACGTAACTTTTGCGTTATTTAAAATTATATAATTGGTGGGTTTAAAATTATAAAACTCTCTCGTTTTTGTGTGTGTGTGTTTGTTTTTTTGTACGTTCCTTTGCGTTTCTCGAGTGGGATTTTTTTCACAGGCTGAAAACATTGCACGCCCTTTTTTGTGTGGCTAAGCCGAACCTAATTTCATAAGTGATTTTAAGTGTGTTTTTTGTTTGCGTTTTTGGAAGTTAAGAAGGAGAAATTTTAAAATATAGTTAGTGAGCTTTCAGTTTGATTCGAGTAGTTTTTGTGCACGTTGAATCTCATCTTCTTTTTTGTGTGTCGCTTCCGCCGATCGATATACGTAATATATGTTTTTTTTAGGTATATAGTTTTTACATACTGTTTCTTGTTGTAAAGTAAGTCCTCGTCTGTAGTTTGAGTTGTTCAGAAAAAAGTTTGTAGAATATATAATACAAATAGCTACCTTAGTACACGATTACAAAAGAAAAGTCCAACTCACCCTCTCTTACTTTCGTCTCTTGGTGAAACACTGGCTGCGGGGCTTCCGTTTGCGCTGTTTGCGTTGCTGCTTCTTCACCGTCTTTTTCGCCCCCGGTTTTCGGTTTCGGTGCATCAGCTTCTGGTGCAGGGCCAGCTTGTACCGGCGCGCGAACGCTGCCCCGCAGTGCTGGCACCGGTCGGTGGCCGCACCTTGACCGTGGCGCCACCGCTGGTGCAGAATCAGCGAAGTCTTGGTGTGATAGTGGCAGTTGTCCGGTGCCACGTGCTGGTTCTGGCAGATTCGACAGCACAGCCGCCGCGTGATCAGGCGGATCATGTGCTTGTCGCGGATATCGCCAACGGAGCGCTCCGACGACGGCGGTTGATCGACCTTGCGCGGGGCTTGCTGCTTGCGACGTTTCTCCTCCTTGATGAAGATCACGTCTTCGTCGTCGTTGGGCTTTTTGGCCGTCGTCGCCGTGGAGTTGAGCGTGCTGATCGACACTTCCGTGTGATTGCGCAGAAACTCGGCCAACGAGAAGCTCTTCTCGGCCACGATGACGCGGTCCTCCCGGCGGGGATCCTTCTCGACGCCGAGCACCGGCTTGCAGAACGCCGCCGTTAAAAACATATTCTGGTACGACGGTTTCTTGTACATGACTCTATCAAAAATAGCTTCGTTTATATTCTTATTGTTAACGCTACTATTGTTATTGTTGCTGCTGCTGTTGTTGTTCCGTTCAATTCCGTTGCCGGTATCGCTGGCGGCCGCAGCCGCCGCCGTAACGGTCAAATCGATAACCTTGCCCCCGACGGCCACGCTTCGGTTCGGTTGCTTCTGGCCAAGGTTCTCCTTGTCGTTGCGGGAGCTGCTCTTGCGACGACGTTTCGCATCGTTCTGGGCCTGGTTTGTACTATTTTGGTTCGTGTTCTGGACTATGGCTGGTGGTGGTTGTGGTGGATGACTCGCGGGAGGCGAACTGAGGATCGACGACGCCGACTTTTGCTGCTGCTGGAGTTGCAGATGCTGCTGGGCGACGGCGGCCGTGGCCAACAGCTGCAGCAGCGACAGATGCTCCTCGGACAAGTGGTTCGGGGTCGCCGTCGTCGACGCCACCACCGGAGGGGACGTCGATGGTGAACGGGACGACGCCGAGGACAGTGGTGGAGAAGATGGTTGATCGTTGCTGCTATCGATGCTGCTGCTGTTGCTGTCGCTGTTGTGGTTGGCGTGATACTGGCGATGGGTTCCGCCTCCCGCGTTATGAAAATCCTGCGTGACGGATGTTTTGTTGCGGCCGAGGGCCTGCATGCTGAGCAAGCTGAAAAGGAGAAGGAAGAAAAGGTGGTAATCAGTATGTATATGTTTAAAACTAAATCAATCAAAAATAAATTTATTTTTATAAACAAATTAACAAATCTGTTGAAATAGCTATTTTTTTAACAAGACGAGTTTAAAACAAGTAAACAGCATTATAAAATAAATCGCAAACAATCGTCAAAAACAACGGGTTGGAAAGACTTATTTAGGACGTTGTCAATTTTTTTATGACTTTTTAAAATAAGAATCAAATATTCTGTAATTCTGTTTTTTCGGAATAAAGTAAAAAACAAATATTGTTATCGCAAAGAACGTAAACTTTTAAAAATATTAGAAGCAGCCAATTAAATTTTTAAATTTGAGGATCTTAAAAATTTTTTTTTTAAATTTTAGCGTTTTTTTACACCTAAACTGCCGTTCTACTCATAATTGTCCCATGTAAGTTTTGGACGATTTTGACTTTATGACATTTTTAAGTTTAGTCTGATGTGTACTTTAAGAAAAACACATAAAATCTGGTACTTTGTTCGGAAACTCATTAAAAACAACACCAAGTCTGTTTGTCCTAACGTTAAACTTATACGCATAATAGGGCGAATAGGAACCCACGGGACAATTATGCGTAGAAACACAGATATCGGTGGAAAAATTTCAATCGCTTTTTTCTCATTTGCATTTTTTGAACATGGGACAATTATGCGTAGAACGGCAGTAAACTCCTAAGCTCCAGAAAATTGGAAGATACCATATAAATTTTCCCCGTTTTCTCGAGCTTGGGAATGTAGGTGTTAATTTTTGATGTTTTAACAAAATTTAAATTCTGGGGAATTTTGAAAAAAATAGATTTTTTTTAACTTTGAATTTTATGTTTTTGATTTGAACCTTTAACTTTCTAAAATTATTTTTTAATTTTTTTTTTCATTTTTTGGAAGTTTTAAAACTTTTGAGATTGCAAATATTCTAAACTCTGAACTATTTTTTTTTATTTTATGAATTTTTAATTTAGGTATTTTAATTTTTAAAATTTAGCATTTTATTTTGAATTTATACCGGTAATGTAATATTAATGATTTAATGATTTTTTTTTTTAATTTGAAGCTTTAAAAGTTTTAAATTTGGAAATTTTATTTTTTTTTTACATTGTTCCACTATCCATCGCGCTGGGCACAACATTTTTTTTAATTTAGATTTAAAATTTTAAAATTTCATTTAAAATGTGAATTTAAGATTTTTTTGCCTTTCTTACTAAAGAAAGGTATAGGTTTTACTTTAAGCCAGGACGTCATTTCCATCTTCGTAAATATGTCGTTTCAGCATGAATTTTAATCGGAAAAATCGCCAAAAAATCACACTGCATCGATTTTCGACGCTCTATCGATTCACCTTGACAGAACTCGTCTATCTCAAACCCTCGAATTTTGAGAAAATAAATTCCGTGGAGGTCGAGTGATGTTCGTATGTGGTAAAATTTGGCAAAATTTTGTGTCGCGCCGTTCTCAGTTCCCATAAATCCGATTTTGATTCTTCTAAATGCAGATGAAAGCTAGCGTGCTGAACCTGGGCGAGTTGCCGAGACCTTCGCCAACATTTTTCGTTTCTAATTTTATTCGAAATTTCTTTCTACATTCATAGTACAGACCATGAGTAAGCATCTGAAACAAATTTGACATCTATCGGCAATCCGGATCAATTTTTAGAACGATTTACGACGCTTCGTCGCCAAGTCGACAAGTTGTCAAGTTGAGCTTCGAATACTTGTTTTGCTCGACTTATACTCGTTTGTAGTAGCTTGTCTACCGATGTTTCCTTCAACATGAAAGATATCGTAGCTTCTCGTTTTTTTTGTCCTGTCCGTTTTGCATATCTGTCCAATGTTTATGCTAAAACTTTTGTGACATAGGACATTCATCCGGCTACAATCAATTTGTTTCCCGTTTGCTCCTAAAATCGCCTAAAAGTAGATTCCATTTTTTCGTGATTTCATAAGTTAATTGAACAGGGTGCAATTTGGCGCCCTCAGCAGGGCCCAAGAGAAACATTGCATTGCTCTATAACTTGTTCCGTTTTGATGATTCTTTCCTCTTTCTAGATGTTGCTACGTTGCTGGGTCGCTGTTCGTTTTATGCATCGCTAGCATACAATGACCGGTGTAATGGTATATCAGGGTCCGGTCTGAGTTAGAAGTAAATATTTTTTGTTCGCTGCGATAATTAAATTTATTGCGGCTGGAGTGGCTATTTATTGCCAAATAATCAAAAAATAAACCCGCAGTAGGGGTGAAATTAGGTCAAAATTAATTTTTTATGGACTTTGCAATTTCACAGTCTTTTCAATGAAACTTGATCCTGTTTGAAGGGTTTTGTAGGAGACAACTCAAATAACGTTTTCTGAAAATGTCACATTCTTTATATGTACGGTTAAACATATTCTTTTGGTGAAAATTGCGTTTTTTATTTCTTTTGGAAAACATATCATTTATAATACTTTGCTTTCGTCATATTCTTTTGTGCTGACGTTATAAATAAACAAAGTCGATGTTATGAATTGAAAGAAGTTCTATCATTGTTATATTCTTTAGTAAGAAAGGCTCTATCTCACCCCAGGTGGGATTAAATCGGGTTTTTGTTTATGAATAGAATTTCGAATTTTAGGATTTAGAAATAGTATTTTTTTTATTTTGGCCTTTTTTAATGTTTTAAATTTGAGAATTTTTTATACAATATTAAAATCTTGGGAAATTTTGAGACACATTTAAAATTTGCTAATTTTTAATTTTAATTTTTTAAATTTTGAGTCTCCTCCTTAAATTTTCTGAATTTTGCAATTCTGTAATTTCGGAAAATGAAATTTTAAATTTTTGAATTTTGAAATGTTTTGTTTTAATTTTAGCGTTTTTTAATTTGAGAATTTTAACAATATTTTGAAAAATTTTAGAAACTTTGAAATTTTGAATTTAGATTTTTTGAACTTTGAATGAAAAATTTTCTGAAACTATAATTTTTATTTTTTTTTATATTTTTGAAGTTTTTAAATTTGGCAGATTTTGAGGGGGGTCCCTCATAAACTGGGGCGACATAAACTTTGAAAAATATTTACAACGGCCAACTCAATTTTTAAATTTTAGGATTTTGAAATCTTTTTTTTATTTCAGATTTTTTTCAAAAATATTTGATTTTTTTGGTACATTGAGGTTTTTTTTAAATTTTGAATTTTATGTTTTGGATTTTAAAAATTTCGAATCTTAAGTTTTCTGAAATTCATGTTTATGTTTTTGAAGTTTTTTATCTCTGAACATCAAATTTTCAAATTCTTGTCTTTAAAATGAAAAAAAATTAGATTTAGGTATTTTAATTTTAATTTTTATCTATTTTTTGAATTTTTGATTTATTTTTAAGTTCTTGATTTTTGTAAATTTCCGAAACTTTGAATTATTACTTTTTTTATTTTAAATGCTAGAATTTATTTTTTATTTTTTAATTCTAGAGTTTTGTAGTTTTTTTAAATGGAGTACGCAATTTGAGTGGTAGTTTGACTCTTCGCTCCATAATAAATACATTGTTCCACTATCAATCGCTTCGTCAACATCTTTTAATTTAGATTAAAAACATAAAAAATAATTTAAAATGTTTGAACTGTAGAGTTTTTCAATTAATAATTTTTTTTAAATAATTGAAAGTTAAAATTTATGATTTTGAAATGCATTTTTTAAATTTCAGAATCTTTAACAAAATTTAAATTTTGGGGAATTTTGAGAAATTTTTAAATTTAGATTTTAGGTTTTATATTTTTAAAATTTTATAACAAAAATTTTCTGAAATTATTATTTCTCAGTATATAATTTAATATTTTTGAAGTTTTTAGTTTTTTGATCTTAAATTTTTTAAAATTTTGATTTTTAAATCTTTAATTTTTATAAATTTTATTTTCAAGTATTTAAATTTTTAAAATATAAAATTTTGTTTTAAATTTGTCTAATAAAAAAACAAGAACCGCTATCTTATTTTTAACTGTCGAATATAAGTATGACCCTTAAACTGCCGTTCTACGCATAATTGTCCCATGTTCAAAAAAGTGGAACTGAGAAAAACGCGATTGAAATTTTTCGATCGATTTCTGTGTTTCTACGCATAATTGTCCCGTGGGTTCCTATTCGCCCTATGTGTCCCTAATCGCCCCAGTTAGCAATTTATCACCCTTATTTGTAATTATCTTGATATACAACTGGTAAACAAGACATAATGCTTAGTAAAACTGATGATTCCGTGTTAGAAAATACTTGGTGGGACAATTATGCGTAGAAGTTTAACGATGGGACAAACAGACTTGGTGTTGTTTTTAATGAGTTTGCGAACAAAGTACCAGATTTTATGTTTTTTTCTTAAAGTACACATCAAACTAAACTTAAAAATGTCATAAAGTCAACTTCGTCCAAAACTGACATGGGACAATTATGCGTAGAACGGCAGTAAACTACTCTAAACTGATTTTTAAATGTCTAGATCCAAGATAACTGCTAAAATGGCGATGATGAAATATTGAGAAAATGCGTTTAGTAATTCAATCATATTTGTATTTGAAAATGACCACACATGTTTGGAAAAAAGGCACCTTTTTCAAGTTATACCATGTTTTGTTTTTTTTTGCAACTTAAAAATACGAAGGAAAAGCACTGCAGCCAATTTTCGTTTTTTGACTTTGTTTATCGGGATTTTTTCTAAAGTTGTATTTTTTGAGAAAACAGGTATTCTAATCTAATCTAATCTAATCTAATCGAAAACAAGCGCAGCCAGTCTGAAGAAAGCATCCTGGAAGAACTTGTAGTTTTTTAGAAAACAGGTATTACTGATAAAAGTCTACAAACTCATGAATGCATCTCAGAATAAAAAAATCATATTGAATAAACATTTTTAATGTGCAGAAAAGAACGGTATCAACAGATTTACAAAACCTTTTTTTTCAAAATTCTAGTCAACTCAAGATTAACACGGAGCGAAACAAGAACACACAAAACCAAACCAAGACTTTACCAACAGACCAAAAAAACGCTGCAAAAGCGAACCAAAAAGCGAACGAACGAAAAAAGGATCAACCACGAGCAAGCAACGAAACAACCAACAGAACAACTGCGCGCACACTCCATACCGGGCGTAATCTTCCGAGTCGCTTCCGTCCGCCTCCAGATAGCTGTACAAAAGTTCGGATCCCCGCTTCCGGTGCACTTTCGCTATCCAGTGATGTTGTTGTTGCTGTTGTTGCGGAATCTGCTGCTGCTGCTGGTTCTGATTCTGATTATGTTGAAGGTGATTTTGCTGCTGCTGCTGATGGTGATTGTGAGGGGTGGTCACCTGCCCAACCCCTCCACCTAGCCCGTTTCCCGACACGACCGTTACGGTGCCGCCGTTGGCCGCCAGATGCTGGTTGATGGTGTCGATCAGGTTGGACGCGTTGCTGTTGGTGAGGATGTTCCCGGTCGACGGGATGGCCGATGTCGACGTTGTCGTTTGGTACAGGATGGTGGTGTTGGTACTGCTGCTGTTGTTGACGACCGATGTTCTACCGCGAGGATCGGATTGGGGTCGGTGTCGTCGGGGGAAGGCATATTTGCGTTTCAAAGAGATGGGGAACGGTTTCTTTAAATTATTAATTTGGTTAGACGATGGGTTGAAGACAGTCAGTTTGGGGGGTGAAAATTTCGAACCAAAGATCAACGCCAAAAAACAATTTCTACGACAAATGGCTACCAAAAGAAAAGAAACGCTGAACGAAAACGCAACGCTACAAAACTCTGCTCACCCGAAGGAATTCCCACTGCTGGTCGGGTTGTTCCCGTGGAGATTGTTCGGAACGAAGGTGTTCCCAAGGCTTCGGAGGACATTCCCGGTGCTGCCACCGCCGATTGGCGAAGTGGCCGGCTTCACTGGTTTGGCCGGTTCGTTAGGACTAGCGTGTCAAACGTCAAACTTGGCATTAAAATCTAAATTTAGGGAGTGATTAAGCGAAACTTACTGTGAGTCCTGCATGTGAGCGTTCAGCTGGTCCTGGTCCTCGGCGAAGAAGGTGCACTTGCTGCAGGCCTTCTTGTTGTGCACCTTGAAGACGTGCGTCGCGAGCCGCTCCGAGCGGGCCGCCTTGTAGTCGCACAGCATACACACGTACGGCTTGGTGTGGGTGTTGAGGTGCCGCTTGAGGCCCCAGTTGTCAGCACCTGGCAAAGAGAGAAAATTTGAGATGAGTTTGCAATAAATCTATAAAAATAGAACATAATTTTTGATGATATTAATAAGTAAGATCTTTCCATAGCATCACAGCTCGTATGGCACGCCGACGAATTTATTATTTCCTTTCACTTCGTACAAGAATGCTTCAAGCTCTCCCCCGCAACAGTCCCGTCCCGACAGCTCGACGCTTTATCCCTACACCTGCTCCGACTCCTACTCCGTCCCCTCCTCCTCCGCCTGCTTCTTCCACAGCAGGTAACCGGTGGCGTATCCTGTCCCGGATCCTGCCGCAGCAGCGGCGCATCACTCGAACATCCCGTACAGCCCCCAATCCCACCACATCCTCCACCGGCCGCCGAGTCAAAATGTCCGCACTGCTTGAGCGGACACTTGCAGACCTTCCGCGGCGTCGGACGGCACGCGTCACCCATGCCACACCGCGGCCGCGAACTCGGCCCCGCCGTCGCACCACCCGTAAAGTGCTGACATCTCTGCAGCGGGCACTTGCCGTGGCACGAGTCGCAAAACACGTGATCCGCTGCGGCCATCCGAAGCAACGCATCGCTCGAAGAACCCCCGTAAGTCCCGCCGGCATGCCTCAGCAGAACCTGCTCGATCAGCGTGTCCGATTCGTTGGACGAGTCCTTCCGGGCGCCTTGCTGGTACTGCTCAACGGAGGACTGTTCCAACGACGAACAGTCACGAACACTGCGGAACGAACTCGCCGTTGACCCCGCGCTCATCGCCATCGTCTGGTACGACACCGGATCCTCAAACTGGGTTGCCTCGCTGATCTTGCCGAACCACGGCATCGAGGACGTCCCCACGCACTGGTCCAGTGCGGTGCTCTGCAGCAGGGCCTCCTCCTTGCAGCGACTGCACCGGCACTGAACAAGCTTCGGAGCCTGCACGGCTATGGTATTCTGCTGTTGCAGTTTGAGTTTGCGCTTCAGTTCGGTGACCAACCTCCGCAGACGTTCCTTGTTCGGGTAGCTGGAACTGTTGTAATACTTGCTGCAGATTTGGTTAATGTTGCAGTCCGAGTAGTCTCGCGAGCCGATTATCTCCTGCGTCAGGTGGTACAGGAACAGCGAAAGTTCGCGCTCCTCTTCGTTGCTGGAATTGGGTAATTTTTGACGATTTTCGAAAATTGCTAAAGATTTCCAACTTACGATATGGTTTCCATTTAAAAACTGTAAAATTTTGCTTATTTTTGTGTATTTACATTTCAAATTGACAAATAAAGTTGGAAGTTTAAAAAAGCAGCCTACTTGTACTTCGTGCACTTTCCACTTTCGCAAAAAAAAGGTTTTTTAGTGATTATTCTAGAGTTTTATTTGAAAAGTCCTATCAAACACAATAGCTTATATGAACTAAAAAAAACTCTAGATTTTGTTAATTCTTTTCCTACTATCTGATGATGTTGGTATCATAAGCTAAGTTGTAGGGTTATAAGGTTATAATCAAGTCTATTCGGAAAACCAGATTTAACAAAATGTCAAATCAAAAAAAGAAAAGAATAAGCAAAAAAAAACAGAAACTTGAAAACGATGCACTTAAATAAAAAAAATAACACAAAAGAACTTTTCGATTGCAAACAAGGTTTCTTTTACCGTTTGTCACACCCACACCAATCGCTACTGAATACTCTCTCTTTGCTCTCCCTCTCACTCCGATCGGGTAGTGCAGCGAATGGCTCGGAGAGGCTGATTGCGCTATGTCGATCAAAGTTGACTCGAAATAGTCTGCGATCCAACTGCTTTAAATCAATATTATTGCAATTTTATTGATAACACAACATCCAAGACACATTAGACAGAAATTTCCGCAAAGCCAAATATAAATTGACGGCAAACTGTGGTAGTGCAGTGAGCGCCTCGACGGTATTTTGTTAGATTCTCCCCTCGCTGATCATATTCACTTGTGACTCGGGTCGACGGACGGAGTAGATTTGTTCGGCGATGAGTGAGTTATTTTCGATCATTGAGCCGAAAATCAGGACCCTTAATTGCAAATTCAAGTAAACCCCCGGCAAAAAAAAGATCTCAACTTAGTGAAGAATTAGGCAGAGTTTATCAACTCTTAGATGTCAGCATTTTTTGTCCATTGAAGCGTAAACAATCGTCAAAATCGACTTTTTGTAACAAAAAGTAAAAAAAAAACTTTTTTTTGCTGTAATCAGATTTAATAATTTGCATGCAGTACCAACTGATGCGCAATTATGAATAGATTTTTCTTTATTTTTCAAAAAATGAGTTTTTGGTGTAATTTTCTCATTTTTTTTTTTACAAAAACGGTTCTTTGAAAATACATTCTGCAATGTGAAAACATACAAATTCAGCTTTTTTGTGTGACCCAATCTCACCCTCAGACCCAATGTCACCCCTGATGACGGTACCATATTTTAGAAAATACTTTTATTTTTAATTTCGGAATCACGACGAAAAACTTTACATGGATCTTTGCTAAATTTGAGTTTTCTGTGTTAAATACATAACAAAATTTTCACAAAATACAGAGTGTTTTTTGAAAATACTCAAATTTTTATATTTAGCCATATGAGTATCAAACAACCGGGAATTTTCCATAGATTTGCAAATGCATTAGATTGTATGTGTAAGTAGTTAAAATTGTCAGGAAATACATATTTTTTTAATACTCAAATTTTATTAATTAACAGAATGGACATAAATCGACCCAACCAACATTTAACATGGAATTGAGTTTTGATTGTAAAAGACTATATTTTTTGAATAAAATACCGCACTTAAAAAAAAACTAAAAAGTAGAATATTTTCTAAAATATTTATTTACCTTGAATTTTTATGATTTGAAAAACAAGTATAAAACGACTCAAATTTTCATAATTTGCAAAAAGGGAATCAAACAAACATGAAATTTTCAATGGATTTTTACTGCATTGGCTGTTAAAGTTTAAAATACTCAAGCTTAAAAAAGTATTCAAAAAAAGTTAACATATATTATCGCATCATTCTATTTTTTTTTAAATAATTTACAAATAATCTGAACTCGATTATACGAAGACCTCGGAAAAAATCACTTCGGATAACATCGACCAACAAAATTTCTACGTAGACTCAACTCGATAGAAAGCATGAACTTTGGGGTCCCCAGAATCACGTGCATCTTGAATTTTTCAAAAATAGTTTGTTTGGACCGAATGGTTTTTCTCCAAAGTTTGTATGGAGAATTTGACTAAAATGAGGTCGCAGAACTCGAATTTGGTGTTTAAAATAAGAAAATTTCCGAAGTCCTACACAAGCCTTCCGGTAATCGAATTTAGGATAATCGAAATTTCGGATATTCGAGGCTTCGGACTGTATTGGAAGTAGGGGAAATATGCCCATTTTAAGCCTAAAATGCGGTCGTGTTTCTTGAAATTCAGTTAATCCAAGTACACCAACGAGTAGAGCAACTTTCTGTGAACATTTCTGTTTATTTTCACTTTTATCAAAAGTTATGCTATTCCTTTTACAAGCATTTAAAAAAAAATATTTCAAAAATGCATTCTAATCAGTCGAGTGCATTGGGCCACGCCCATTTTTCTATTTTCAGCTTAGTTCTTTTTTTCTTCCAGCGCTCTTTTGGGTCTGCTTAGTGATGCCAAAATTGATGAAATTTTTAAGCGAACACTCACGAAAAGGTGGCCACCCTTTGTTCTTTATTTGCCTTCGCTCCTCGCTCGGTTTTCTTCAGCCTTCGATTGAAATGGGTAGTCAAAATTGAAACGTCAAAAGACTTAGCGCGTTTGTTTTTTTGATGGTGCTTGCTAATTATTTACATTTTTCGGGATTATTTTTCAAGTGAGGTACTAACTAATTGGCAAAAGACCATGTTGCCGGTAGTTGGAAGCAATTTTATATCTTAAGCACTTTGAAATCGTTAGCGTAAGTGAAAAGATATTGATGGCGACTTTCGTTAAGCAGTTGACCTCTCTTCTTGCGTGAGGGTGTGTGTGCCACCAAAATGATGAGAAATGGTCTCGCAAAATAGAAATTATGATCAAAAGTGCATTAAATTCGATCTTTTTGGCCAGTAAATGGCATGAATTTGCGTGCTTACTCGAGGCGGTGCTGTTGCTGGTAAGTTTATAGCCCAAATAGTGTTTTTGGAGCTTTATTCGAGCATCAAACTCTCCATATGATGAAGACTGGTGTTTGATTAGAAAGAATTAGAAATGGACAATTTATCTCAAAATATTGAATAAAAAAGGCAAACAATACTCATTATTATACTCATGTTGTGTTTTGTGAAAAATAGAATATATATCCATACAATATTTTGCGTCGTTTTATAGCCATGTGTGAACAAAAAAAACTAATAAAGATAGGTATTCTGTAATAATTTCAATAAAAAAAATTTGGTCATATTACATTGAAATTCTCGAAAATAGCTTCATAATAGGGGAATGGCCACGTTTTCCACATTTCTCCATCGAAATGGACTACTTTATCGACTTCATTTTGCTGGGCGAGACTCAGCACTTTTCCACTCTTGCACTTAAAAAATCCAGATGGCAGCACGATGTAACGCCACGTCCCTATTTGCAACACGGGTATCAAAAAGTGTGAAAAGATCGTAGTCCCAACCCAATGATCTGCTCAAACCCTCCGACGCCGTGCCAACCAATCTGCGATGCTATGGAAAGCTTGTACCACACCCAAGTTCAAAGTTATGGTAAAATACTGGTTAGTACATTAAAAATGTTCCACTTACCGCTCCACGGACAGTAGCAACAGGTGAACCGCTTCTCGCCCTTGTTCTTCTTCGCGAAGGATTTATCGTCGACCAGGTTGGCGGCATTGCTGCCGTTACTATTCCCCGCACCTTCAGCCCTCGGCTGCACTCCCTTCTCCTGTTTGATAGCTACGATAGGTGGGGCATTTACTACTATTTGCTGCTGCTGCTGCTGCTGCTGTTGCAGAACAGGCTGGTGTTGCTGCTGCTGGTTCTGCTGCTGCTGATGGTGGTGCTGAATCAGGCCGCTTCCGTTCAGCGTGACAATGTTGTGACTGTTGATGACGGCCGTGACGGTCGAGCCGTGGGACGACGATTCGATGGTTGCGGTCCCGTGGTGACTGCTGGGAATGCTGAGTTGGGCCGGAAAGTTGGCCGTCGGAATGTTGAGGGTGCTGACCACCGGGATAACGGTTACCGGTGGGGACACGAGCGTGGTTGGCGGGGGTGGGGCTGGTGCCGAAACCGGCGTGTTGCTGCTGCTACTGCTGTAGTAGGGCTTGGCGGTGCTACTGGTCGGTGTTGAAGTGGAGCTGACCGCGGTTATGCGGCGGGTTTTGGCGATTTCGTAGTCCATGTCACGGTGCATCCGCATAAAGTGCTTCTTCACGTGATCCGCCCGGTTGAACTGCTTCAGGCAGGCGTAACAATGGAATGGCTTCTCCTCTTTGTGAATGTTCTCGTGGCGCGTGAACAGGTCACGCCGATCCGTGGTGTACGGACAGCTTGTGCAGGCGTAACGCTTTCCGGTGGCAGCTCCGACGGTCGCCGACGAGGGGCTGAAGTTGCCTTTGCTCTTGTCGGACTGCGGAATGTTGAGAGTGCTGCCACTGCCGGTGGGCGAGCCATCCAGCGGTTCGACCTTGGGCTTCTTGCCCGACTTGTGGGAGTACGAAGTGGACGAGTGTTTGCCGCCACCCGAGCTCCACGACTGCTCGCCGGAGGTTTGTTCCTGCTGCTGCTGCCAGCGATCGTCACTGGTCACGGCGACAAGATCTGGAATTAAGAAGAGGAAACAAATATTGTTGTAAGAAATTCGTCAAACCTCACAAGATCTTCATTTCGTGCCGATACGTCAACGTGTTCGCGTATTGGGTACCTAGTTCAAACTCACTTGCTTTCGCGGGAAAGTTGACCGGATTCAGGATGGCCCCCGGCGGAGGGAATCCGTTCTGCATGAGTGCAGCCAGGCCGAACGCCGTCGTCAGATGTTCCTCCGACCGACCTTGCTGCTGCTGGCCCTGGTCATTCACCGTCGTAGTCTCGTAATCGATCGTCGTAATGTTCCGGTCCGAAACGAGCGTCGTAAAGGACCGCTCGCCACCCTCGGGAGCTGCTGCGGGGGCTCCCGGAGCAAGCTGCGCAACCTGGGCGATCTGGGTGTTGTGCGGGTAGAGTCCGTGGGCGGACTCCTCGCCGTAAAGTTTGCGCGTGATCTCCTTGAACATGTCCTCGTACGCCTCAACCCCGGCGGCGGGCTGGGACGACGTGGTGGGTATGAGCGTGGTCATTCCTTGGGCACCTGGGGAGGGGGCTGGGTGCGATCCCGCTGCCCTCCTAGAGCAGTGGGAGTGCGACTGCCGATGTGGTGGGGTGCCGCCTCACCAGGGGGCACTTATCTGGAAGAAGGATTGAGAAAGAGAAAGTTGTTAAGATTATTTAAAATGGTTGAAACAGCCTATCGTTGCTGTCAACAGTACAATTTAATGCTTTTTAAACGTCTCCATTCATGGGTGGAAATTCGCATGCATCAAAAAATCCCCCCAAAGGCAAAGTTTTCCCCCCAAAGAAATCCCACACAGCTAGTCAGAGTTCAGCCGCCCTCATTTCTGTACACAGAGACACGGGGAGATGGCATAGAGGCGCTGTAGCGTGGCATTTTCATTCATAACTTTTGATAACACCACGTTCATCCCAAACCGCCCAGAAAACCCCACAACCCAAACGCCGTGACGTGACACGACCAACAGGTTTTTTGCTAAGCACCCCCATGCTGCTGCTGCTGGGGGGAGGACCACGTGGCCACAGAGTAGGCCCACCAGAACGAAACACTTTGGCACGTTCAGCGTGACGTGGCTGTTCACCACGTGGGCCGCCCCCGGTCGGTCGGAAAAACGTGGGTGGCCACCCACATCATCATCACCACCAGCACCATCATCATCATCGCGCGCCGTCATCATTATTAGAGGGAGAAGCAGAGTAGAGAGCTGAACACAAAAAAAAAAAAAAAAAATCGTAACCTCCGCGCCCTACCCGTCCTGCTCCGGAAACCGGTTCCCCGGCGCGCACACACACACACACTGAAGCTGTGGGTTTGGTGGATGAAACTCGACCCACCCTTGAACAAACCCCCCACCCAACTCCCACACTTGGCCCACTACCATCATTTTTTTGCTGCTGCCGGGTGATGAAAAATTGTTGAATGGGTGAAATGTGATTAGTACGGCACCCGCAGCAGCAAAAAAGGAGAGTTTATGGGTGAGGAGCAGCGACTGTCCCCGGCGCGATGGGTCCCTCAGACAGGAGGCCATTCATTGGTGACCGAAGCCGGGTGTACCTTCAACCTGTTGATCGGTGGGGATGTTTTGGGCTGACACGGTTGCGAGTTATTTAAAAGTAATTTCTCAGACAACAATAAAAAACACAAAACGAAAATTAAAAAAAATAAACATTAAAAAATAGAACGACAAAAAAAATAAAAATTAAAAAAAGAGAACAAGGAAATAACATTTTATAAAAAAACATAATTAAAATTAAAATGAACCTGATTAATTTCAATAACTTTGAACTTAATTTATAATTATTTAAAAAATAATTAAAAACATGTTTTAAAAACTGGTGGAAACTAAAAAAAATAAGACTTATCTACAAATCTAAAAATTTCAGAATCTCAAAAACATAAGAGCAATTCTCTCAGATTTCAATCATTTGATTTTTTTGGTGCCTTCGGTATGCCCAAAGAAGCCATTTTGCATCATGAGTTTGTCTATATGATTTTAGCATAGCATAGCATAGCATTGGTGTCTACCCGTAGTTGCAACTCTGTTATTGACCAGGACCTCCAAGAATTGCTCCGTGGACCACAGATGAAGAGTAGGAACCAATCATCACCACTTCGCAACTCTCAAATGTCCCTATCATGCTAGCCAATCACAGCGCCGGCCACGACCAGTGGTAAGACACGGGGGAAGTGGATAGGAATTTTAGTCCGATACTTGAGTGATGAAGACCGCTAAATCAGCTGCGTCTTCGACAAAGTATCACGTGAGGTTTGAGGGTGTTAGTAAGATGGGTGTGAAGCCAGGATTCACCGTGGTAAGTGATGCGGCCGGTCAAATCTATTTATAGTCCTTAATTCTTCGTATGTTCTTGGATTCATTTTTGGAAGCTTTCCAATTCGGTTCACCAAGCTTTTTGTGGTGAATTCTGGTCGTGTTGAAAGTTCAATATTCGCCTAACAATTATGCAACCAATGTCGTCCTTGAATTCAACTTGCATTCAATATTGCATTTTCCTGTTCTTAGGTTCACACAGATTCCAATCAAGTTTCTTGGATTCTTATAGCATTCTTAATCCTTCTAGACAACTAAGCCTCGATGGTCTGGTGGTTAGCATTTTGTCTGCTGACCCAAAGGACGGGGGATCGAACCCCGCCGCCGAGCTAATGAATTTTTCGTTCGTATTCAAGTGTTCATAATTCCTTCTTTCCATAATTTCTCGATAGGAGCAGATGGGAATCGAACCCAGAACCTTCCGCTTACAAAGCGAACAGCGTAACCATTCAGCCACGCCTACCCCCCATGAGTTTGTCTATATGATTTTCCATACAAATTTGGCAGCTGTCCATACAAAAATGATGTATGAAAATTCAAAAATCTGTATCTTTTGATCGATTTGGTATCTTCGGCAAAGTTGTAGGTATGGATAAGAACTTATACTGAAAAAAAAATATACAAGGTTAAAAAAAATTGATGATTTTTAATTTAACTTTTTGTCACTAAAACTTGATTGGCATTTTTTGATTTTTTATCTGTTGCTATGTTGATATTTTGCCAACTTTTCAAAAAATTTCCAGGTTGTGCAAAAAATCTTTGACCGACTTATGAAATCAATACTGATTTTTTCGAAAAATCAAAATATTGTTCGCAACATTTTTTTACAGTTTTGATTTTTTTAAATTAGTGCACGTGTTTGCCTACACTTGAAAAAAATATTCTTGAAAAGCTGAGAAAATATAGAAAATATTTTGTTTTTTGAACTTTGTTGATTCGACCTTTAATTGCTGAGATATTGCCATGCAAAGGTTTAAAAACAGGAAAATTTATGTTTTCTAAGTCTCACCCAAACAACCCTCCATTTTCTAACGTCGATATCTCAGCAACCAATGGTCCGATTTAAAATGTTAAAATATAAATAAAAAAACATGTTCAAATATGAAACATTCGTAAGTTTTTTCGATCTTTTCGAAAACAATATTTTCAAAATTTTCAAATCAAGACTAACATTTCAAAATGGCGTAACTTTTTTAAGAAACAAGTTTTTAAAATATCAAAATTCAAAGACCGTACTGCAGGAAATTTAAAAAAAATCAGTAAAAATTTTAGAATCTCAAGCATTAAAAATTAAAAAGCAAATCAAGATCTCAAAAACCAAAAAACATCAAAAAGTTTATGTTTAATGAATTCAAAGCCAAAAAAAAACAAAATATACTTTGACGTCATCCACAATGTTTTTTCCTGTTTTGTGCTTTTCATAGTTTTCCTGTCTTTTGTTCCGGAAGAAGACTAAACTTTTCAATGATGTATGTATGTGAGGGTCTAATTCGACATAAATTTATTTTCAAATACATATTTTTATATTTTGAATATTAATGCTTGTAGCAATTTCCCACGAAAAAAGCATGATTCGAAAAAATAGTTGTCCGTTCGGGCCCAAATTTGTACTGGGAGTGTCTTGGCCAAAATCATTAGACCCGTGTTTTTTTTAGTTTGGAAATTAGGGCAACCCACGCCGTGTTAGGGTGATCCAAAAAATGGCAATTTTGATCGATTTTAGCTCTCTTGGACGCAAATAAAATTGGTGTATTAGACTTTGAAAGAATTTTTTTTTCAAAAACTAGCCTAACATTTGCAAAGGTCTCATGAAAATTTAAAATGCTGTTTTGAAGGTCTCGGGACCAAGGAGCCTCTATTTTTATCAGATTTCTCGGGAAAAATTTCATAACGTATCAAAAACCGGCCAAGCGGGAGGCAGGAAAAAATAACTTGTTTTACAAAAACTGCGATACTTTGAAAATTTCTACAGTATGTAAAAAAAGTATTTACACCCCTTGAGCACTATGCACATTTTGTGATGAAACATGTAAACAATTTAAAGTTTGACAGGAACCTAGTACTACGTTTTGTTCAGAAACTCATGCCAAACATTTTGCTACAAACAGCTCATAAAAAGATGATTTCTATAAAAAGTTATATGACAAATACTATTACGAAAATAAAAAAGGTGCAAAAAAAGTTTGTACACCTTTCGAAAAATTATCATAAATAATGTTATTTGTTGACAAATCACCATTAATCCAGTCTCTCAACTCCAAATAGGCATCCTTGACTGATTAAAAAAATAATTTGGATTGAATATAAAGTTTACTAACTACTTAGTATAAAAGTTTATATAACTCTGGAAATTCTATATAAAACTTATCTAAACTTAATTTTGCAAACTTTTAATTCAACTAAATGTCAATATACTACCATAGAATTGCTAAATAAACATTTTGGAGTGGGTATAACACCGTTTTGGGGGTATTTGTATCGATAGAATAGATTTTTCGTTGGAATTTCGTACCAAGCCGGAATTACGTCGTCGGAAAATCCGCCGGCATCCGAACCGGTCCACAATTCTTAAGTCAACCTATGTGGCATCGGAAAGGGCATAAAATTTCCGATCTTTTGATACCCATACATCTAGGTTTTCTATAAAACCTACGTTTTTAAATACCTGGGCAAAAAGTAAGTTTGATCCACGAGAACAAAAATTACGAAATTCCATACATTTTTGGCAGATTGCTCAAACAAAACCGTAACAACGTTTTTACCTAGGCATTTAAAATCGTGGGTTTTATAGAAAACCTAGATGTATGGGTATCAAAAGATCGGAAATTTTATGCCCTTTCCGATGCCACATAGGTTGACTTAAGAATTGTGGACCGGTTCGGATGCCGGCGGATTTTCCGACGACGTAATTCCGGGTTGGTACGAAATTCCAACGAAAAATCTATTCTATCGATACAAATACCCCCAAAACGGTGTTATACCCACTCCAAAATGTTTATTTATCAATTCTATGGTAATATATTGACATTTAGTTGAATTAAAAGTTTGCAAAATTAAGTTTAGATAAGTTTTATATAGAATTTCCAGAGTTATATAAACTTTTATACTAAGTAGTTAGTAAACTTTATATTCAATCCAAATTATTTTTTTAATCAGTCAAGGATGCCTATTTGAAGTTGGGAGACTGGATTTATGGTGATTTGTCAACAAATAACATTATTTATGTTAATTTTTCGAAAGGTGTACAAACTTTTTTTGCACCTTTTTTAGTTTCGTAATAGTATTTGTTATATAACTTTTTATAGAAATCATCTTTTCATGAGTTTTTTGTAGCAAAATGTCTGGCATGAGTTTCTGAACAAAACGTAGTACTAGGTTTCTGTCAACATTAAATTGTTTACATGTTTCATCACAAAATGTGCATAGTGCCCAAGGGGTGTAAATACTTTTTTTACATACTGTATATTCTTTTATTTTCGAAAAATCAAATCTCCCAATCTTGTTAGTGAAACTCCACCATTTTGTGATATGTTATGTAAATTTTTCCGCAAACTCTGTCAAAAATAGAGGCTTTTTGGGTCCGAGAACTTTAAAACAGCATTTTCAAATGATAGTTTAGATTTATGAAAATTTAAACTTTTTGTTCCTTAAAAGCCTAACTCATCACCTTTCATTCAAAGAGAGATTAAAATTGCGCAAAGTAGGATTTTGGAAAAAAAAAAAAAAAAAAAAAAAATCGACGATAATAGTAGGTCACTCTAATGGCAAAAAGCGGGTCTAATCATTGCAGCCAAAGAACCTCCTGACCAATTTTTGGCTAGATCTGACAATTTTTTTTCGAATCGTGCTGTTTTTGTGGGGAATTGCTGATTTTAAAAATCGTATGAAATTGAAATATTTATAGTTTACTTGTATGCAGCAACAAAAAACCGCTTTAACAACTGATACAAACCATACAAAGTTAAGAAAAAAAAATCCGGTGCTGCGAAAATTGAAATAATTTAAAATAATAGTACATAATGTACATAATTTCCCTAAAACTTTCTGACTTTTTGGAAAGCTGCTGTTAAAGGAATCTAAAATAAGATAATTACAGAAACTGTGAAGGTAGTAAAAACGCAATTAATGATAGATTTAAATTAAGACAATCGACCTTTAAGAATTAAGATTAATAAGGTTTATGGATGGTTCCTTATGATGAAATCATATTTCAAATAAATTAACCTAGAAGTTTGATTTTCTTTTTAAATAATCAGATTGGAATGCATTCATTACGCTCTTTTAAAGAGGTTTTGAGGCCATAAAATATATTTTATTTAGATTTCAAAGCGTTTAGAAAATTTTGAAAGATTTAAGAAAGAAACAAGACTCACATTTGATCACATGGACCAAAGTAGTCCTCGAAAAAAAATCCAATAGTTCGTTCAAACAACATAGCTTTTGAACAGTCGCACCAGCCGCCCTTGTCCTCCCAGTTCACAGCCCGTCGCCACGCAAACCCCACGACCACCACCCCTAACCCCACCACCCAACCACGAGGCAAGCACATTTAGTGTGGGCGGAACTCGTTAGAACAGCACAAAGTAATGCGCCTCGTGGTGGCAGCAAACAACCGCCAAAACTTGTTCAGAGCGCGGCAAGCAAAAAAAAAATCTGAAATTTCAAGTTCACCATCACCGCGAAAAGCCTAAGCCCAGAGCATCAGATTGGAGCGTGTGTAAGAGAGCGAGAGAGGAAACAATGTGAGCAGATTTGAGAGTCAGCACACCAGCAAACAACTGTTGAACACAGAGATTTGCCTTACTCCCTCACATGTGCGTGATCATACACAGCAAAGTACAACATTGTGTATTAGTTGTGACTGTGCGAGATTTGAGTGTTTGGTAAACAAGTTACAAGTGTTGTTTAACGACGAGGTGAGTTACATGGTTTGGATTCTAAACTTTAGAAAATTCAAAATTGAAAAAAAAATTAAATGATTAAAATTTGAATTACAAAAAATCATTCTAAATAAATTTAAGGATTGATTCTGCAAAAAAAAAAACTAAAAGAACAACAACAAGTCAAAGAGCCCAAGAGGAATAGATACACTCGCACATTCAGATAAAACAAGACACTGCAAAAACGCATCTAAAACTCTCAGCTATCGCTCTCTCCCCGGCTTGGGTGGTGGGTGGTCAATGCGCGAGTGGGCGTTTTACCCCACATTGCTTGGCCGCCCACTTCCGACCGCGCTGTTGTTGCTTTATTATCATCATCATCGTCGTCGTCGTCGCCGTGAACGCCAAGAGTGTTGAAACTGTAACTGTGTGATTGAGTTTTGTGTGGACGTATTTTGGCTTGATTTTTTTTCTGCTGGGAGGGCAGTTGAAGTGAAATCTGTTTCAAAAGTGACACAAATGGTTGGAAATTCATGTTGAAATGCAAAATTATAAATTAAAATAAAGCATTTTTCTAAGACTTCTATCCAGGCCTGCAAAATGTTTCCAACCCAGCGTACACATGAAGCAAACCAAAATGTCAGTTCACTGCTAGCATGTGACTGTAAGCCTACTGTGTCCGTTCAACCACTGCCGCCTGACTCGTGCCGGTCGGCTGCTGGAGAATGAGACGTGAAAAAATGAGCAACACTCACTCAATTCGTGTCGTATGACTGACTAGTAAAATCCTCTCTAAACACTATTTTGACTATTTTTAAACAATTGAATAGTTCTAGACTGTGCAAAACACTTAAAACAACCTTAACTTATATTCAAAATTGCATTTATACGCATAAATAGCAACTTTTTGTATAAAAACTTGTTTCTTTATGTGTGTGCGTGCAACGTCGAATGAGCGTTGGTCGACTACTGCCCCGCATTGCAGCTGCTCAGTGAGCTAGGGCACTCACGACTGAGTCGGGTTTGTTTATGTCACGGTTTTGCGGTTCAGTGAATAGATCTGAAAAAAATCGTGTATGCGTCGCCGATTTTCGCGTCAGGACCCCTGACATTTTCAGCTCTGCTTCTATTAATTCTTTTGTATTGTCTAAACTTAGCTTGATTTGTAAATGATTTAATTACATATTTGTTTCAGTTGACAAATGGTAGGCAGCACGGAGTGACTTTACACTGTAAAAGACATAATTATATAAATCTAAAAAACAAGTTTAAAAATTAAAAAAAAAATAATTAAAACTGTACACATCCATTTTATCATAAATTAAGGAGAATTGAATTTTAAAAAGATAATCGTCTGCATTTCATTTTTCACTTTCGTTTCGGATAATCTAAACTTCAGATAATCGAACCACAATTTTTGTTTTGTCTAAACTACTCTAATAGTAGTTTATGCAACAAGTTGAAAAAAGAGGATTTTTTCAGCACGAGTCGTACATTTCTCCAACGAGGTTCACCGAGTTGGATAAATACGAAGAGTGCTGAAAAAATCAAGTTTTGCAACGAGTTCCATACAACATTTTTTGCAATTCCACACTGAGTGAAATTTTATGTCAAATTTTCATGTATTTTGTCAATAAATCGTTTAAATCAAAAAATGTTGAAAAGTGTTACTTTTCGAAACAAGTGCTGAAAAGTTCAACTTTTCAGCACCCATTTCAGTGCTGAAAAGTAGAACTTTTCAGCATTTATTTTGAAAAGTGTTGCTATTCGATTCTGTTATTTTGGGTATAGAAAAGTGGGCTATTTCGTCGTTCAAGAATGACAGGAAAAGTAAGTAGTTTCACGACGGAATTGCAAAAAGTGATTTATAATATTTAAATCCAAGATGGCGGCCAAAATGGTGGCAATGAAATATTGAAAAAGTGCATTTCTCAATTTAACAGGCAATCAACCATTCAAATGTGAATGAAATGGAATCGCAGAACTCGAATTTGATGTTAAAAGTTAGAGAATAGAAAAACATTTTTTTTTGTTATGATTCGATCATCCGAAGTCCCATACAAACCTTCGGATAATCGAACTCCGGATAATCGGATAAAATTTTCAAAGAAGTTTTCATACTCCCGAAAAACAAATTGTTTTCGACTACTTTTATTTGGATAAAACTTTACATTCAATTTGTCCAAAGAAAAATACTTTTCATTATTAGTTAGTCCTCGCAGATCTCCATCCAATTTAAATGTTGGTGAAGCTATAACATCACGTGAATAAAATAAAAGTTCCTTGAGAACTTATTTTCTGATCGATTTTGTGGTTTTCGAAAAAGGTTTAATAAAAAGACAAAACAATTAATGCAAAAAAATCCGTACTTAAATTTACAAAACTGCAAAAAAAAAAAAAATCCATTTAAAATGTTGCACAATGACACACAAAAAAGTTAATTTCACATATTTGCAATCAAGAAACAGTCTACAAAATGTTGATGAAGTTGAACTTTTGTTTGAAACATTTGTTATTTTTCACTTTCGGGTAACTAGACTTTATTATCCGAAGTCATCGACAAATTTCGTTTCATATTATCAAAATACAATTTTGATATACTCTTGACTTATTTTGGGGCGTTGAGCTAAAAAAAATAACCTAATTTGTTAATCCAATCAAATAGTAAAATAGTAGTTTATGCAACAAGTTGCAAAAAGGATTTTTTTTAGCACAAGTCGTACATTAAATACGACGAGTGTTGAAAAAATCTAGTTTTGCAACGAGTTGCTTACAACATTTTTTTGCAATCCCGAAAAACGCTTTTTGAATGGAATTTTATGTCAAACATCCATGTGTTAAGTAAATTCACCGTTCAAAACAAAAGATTATTGAAAAATTTTACTTTTCGATACAAGTTCAACTTTTCAGCACCCATTTCAGTGGGATTAAAAGTAGGACTTTTGAGCACTGGTATTAAAAGGTATTAATTTTCCATTCTGTTATTTTTGGTAGGGAAAAGTAGGCCGATTCGTTTCTCCAGAAGGACAGGAAAAGTTGACAGTTTCACAGCGGAATTGCAAAACAGTAGTTTATGCAACAAGTTGCAAAAAGAGGATTTTTTCAGCACGAGTCGTACATTTATCCAACGAGGTTCACCGAGTTGGATAAATACGAAGAGTGCTGAAAAAATCAAGTTTTGCAACGAGTTACATGTTTGAAAAAAATCGTCGTTTATCGGAGTCACATAGATTTTCTTAAGAAATAAAAAAACAGTTTTTTTTCTGATTTAACTCGATCATTTTAAATCCCACACAATCTTGAACCATCAAAGTCATGTTGTCACTATTTAAATAATAGTTTTATTTATTTTTAAAACTTGTGTTTGGGATTTGATTATCATTTTTTACAATTTTTAAAGAGACATTAAGGCTGTGTGCATAATCTTCAAAATTCAATTTTTTTATGGAAATTGAAGTTTAATTTTAGTGCATTTATAATCATATCTAGCATGTTTGGAATCGATTAAAAATGTTTTGATTTTTTCGGAATCTCCAATGCACAGTTTCACAAGATTTTTTTTTTGCGGAAATATGCAGTTCAGAAAGTATTTAACGGAATTATTTATTTTTTTACCATTATGATAAAGAAAGGTTAGCACAATTGTAATAGTCGCACAATGCAACAAAAAGACAACGAAACAGTGTAAAAAAAATAGTTGTTAATTCAAAATATTTCCCAACCAGAAATTCCCCCAATTTTCTACCCGTCAAAATCACCACCCACAATGACCGTAAACCTCATTATCACTTGACTCATTCATTGAATTATGGTTCTCCGCCGTCCGCAATGATGCTGGTCATTCCTCTCGTCGTCGCACTGATCCACAACTTTTATATTTTTTTACAACACCACACTTTTCACCCGTTCCTGTTTGCGGGCGTGTGTCGTCGTTGTTGATTCATTCATCAAGCGAAACTCTTCCTCGCGCGCGACCTCCCTTCTTGTAATTCACCCAGCTCAAATCAGGGGGGAAAAACCACGCTTCGGTTTATTTGCCGATGTACGATTGTCGGCTGAGACAAAGAAAATCAATAAAATTGCAATTTTTGGAGTGCGTCGATTTACCTCAACCCTTTTTTGTTCGTTTTGTTTGTTGGGCACATTGGAAAACTTACTTTTGTGAAGATTTTCATGTTGTTTCATTTTCACTGAATTTTCATTTCGAATCAAGTCACTTTTAAAGACACTATCATTCAAATATCAAGTTCAATTACACTAAATCACTGCAGTTCACCGCAAAACAATCACTAAAACCTCACAATTTGTCTCAGTTTCTTCCCGAGAGCAACATTTCTAACATCACCACCCACACCCAGTTGCAAAACCCAGCGCAATGCTATAGTGTGGGTTGGTTGGGTGGGATTTTTCTCTGACTCAAGCAAAAACGCGTTCCGACCTTCCCTTCGTCCCGGCAGCTGGAGTTCGATTGCCAGGCTGGGCGACCCCGGAACGGGCCACCCTCGTGGAACTTCCATGGCGAAACGAGCAAGAGAAGGGGGAGGGGAGTGGGGTCTGCCCAACCCAACCTCGGGAGGGGATCCCCCGCAAACGGCGCAATCGCTCTCTCCCTCTCTCGTTCGCTCTCTCTCTTTCCACAACACACAAATACTCGTGTGCCCAAGTAACGTGAAAACGCACATCGCTTTGCGAATCGGAACGAATTGAGGGGATATTTATTGACTCCTTTGCCTTCAACTTGACGATGGGAGTGGAGGGTGGAGTGGCTGACCATCAGGATTCGTGGGGTGGACGTTGGTGCGGAGCGTTGTGGAAATAAGTTATCAAGTTATCTTGTTCTTTGAAAAAAAATAGTTGCAACGGCCTAAACACTTTTTCACTTAATTCAATAAAACTTGATAATTAAAACCAAAAATTAACTCTGGGATGATAGTTAAAATTACATTACAGTCCAGACGCGATTATCTGAAGTTCTCGATCAAATTTCAGTTCAGATAATCGTTTTTTTTCGTTTTTTCTTGTTGTTGTCTTATTTTAGCTGCGTTTAGCTCAAAAAAGGCCCCAAGCTGCCCATGATTGAAAATTTGACTTTTGTGTCAAATCAAGTATTCCGAGAAAAATGCATTTTTATCGTATTTTTTTTTGACAAACCAATTTCCCATTAGAATTTGTTTGGTTTTCCGCATCAACAGTCAGCATTTTAGTAAAATACAAGTTTTAGAAGATGCATTTGAACATCCTCTATCGAAACGAAAAACGAAGTTGACTTTATAGCTGTCGGCCACCATTGCTAGTACCAACCACTAGTGTCTTCCTTTTATCTACAAGGACTTCGCCGCCCTGGGCTTCTAAGTGTATGAAAGTATGGCACGGAACGACGGCGCCGAATACCCATATTTACACAAAGAATTTTGGAGCGCCCGCCGCGGGATTCGAACCGGCGACCTCTGGATTGTGAGTCCAGTGCGCGGTCCGATTGATCCACACGGGCGGGACATCCTCTATCACTTAGAGGTAGTATCTTCGATTTGAAATGTTCAAATCCAACAACATTGCGGCCAAAATGGCGGTGACCAAATATTAAGAAAATACTTTCGGTAATGTATCACGTAGGCTCAGTGATTTATCACGCTCGAAAATTGCAAATTTCACGGGGACCTCCATTTCAAAACACCAAATTTCACGCAAATTTCGGGGAAACTGCTTTTTATGCTTCATTATATATTATTTAAATAAACTAAAAACAATTTCAATAATTTTGAACCTGACAAAAAAAAATTCCTAATTTTCCAAAAAGATTTTCCAAGAAGATAGGTGGGCTCTATATATAATATATATTTTGAAACAAAGTGTAGGGCATGCGTATTCTCATTTATTGAACTGTTCTTTTTAATATTCGACTAATAAAGCTAATAAGTTTTCGCTGATTTGCTTCATTTTATTGAATGTCATATCTAAGCAAAATTTTACAATCTTGTCCAGCCAAAATGGGTTAAATAATTATATTGTTTGCGACATTTAGCATATTGAATTTTTTTTTTAAGGTTTTCATCACTCTATTTAAAATTTAAATTTAAAAAAAGCAGCAAAATTAATATATTTGTAACGAAATCGAAATTTTTATTCAAAATGAAAACAAAACGAAAAAAAGTAGTATTGTTTAACTTTCACAGGAATCATCCACCCAAATAATCAAATATCGTTAAAATAAAGCAGGACTAAGAAAAATCTGATTTAAAAAAAATGATTTAGGCCGTTGCAAATATTTTTCAAAGTTTATGTCCCTTCAAAATTAGTCCGAAAAATCAGGGGGAAAAAACGTATTTTTTCAAAAAATATCAAAATTTCAATGGAAATAGAAGTCTAATCAACTGAGAACAATCTTAAATGCCTTTTCTGCATTGATAATCATATTTAACATGTTTGGACTCGTTTAAACATATTTTGAACTTTTATGAAATTTTAATGTACAGCACCGCAAAAACTTTTTTTTTCTCGCAAAAATAAAATTTTCGTCAGTTTTTTATAAATTTTGGAATTTAATGATTTCAAAACAACTGGACAGGTGTATGATGCATTTTAAAACACTTTTTTCATTCAAATGTTGACACCGTGACCTGCAATTTTAATTTTTAGCTTTTGAGCAACTCTCTACGAAATCGGCCGATTTCGACCATTTTTATTTTTTGTATTTTTTTATTTGACTCAAACTTTGTGGGGGCCTTCCCTATGACCAAATAAGCTATTTTGTGTCATTGGTTCACCCATACAAGTCTCCATACAATTTTGGTTGCTGTCCATACAAAAATGGTGTGTATATATTCAAACAGCTGTAACTTTTGAGTGAATTTTCTGATCAATTTGGTGTCTTCGGCAATGTTGTAGGTATTGTTGAGGACAATTGAGAAAAAAATAGGTACACGGAAAAAAAATTTGCAGATTTTTTTATCAACTTTTTTTTCCACTAAAACTCAATTTCCCAAAATATGTATTTTTTTGATTTTCGAGATTTTTTGATATGTTTTAGGGGACTAAAATCCGCAACTTTTGAGCTATAGAGAAACATTGTCAAAAAATCTGCCGCTAAGTTATGAATTTTTGAAAAATAGTGATTTTTGGAAAAAAAATCCAAATTTCATGCAAAAACAAATTTGAAGTTATTTTTTAATGCAAAATTGAATTTGCAATCGAAAACTACTTTAAAATTTTTTTGATAAAGGGCTTCGTTTTCAAGATATAGCCACCGAAAGTTTGATTTTAGCAAAATATTTGCAGTTTTTCGATTTTTAAAAATAGTGACCATGAGCGACCATTTCTAAAAATATTTTTTTTGAAAAGTTCAGAAAATTTGCTATAAAATTGTCTAAGAGACATTGAAGATTGGACCGCGGGTTGCTGAGATACAGCCGCTTTAAGAAAAAGAAACACGAAAATTGAAGTTTTCTAAGTCTCACCAAAACAACTTACCATTTTCTAATGTCGATATCTCAGCAACTAATGGTCCGATTTTCAATGTTAATACATGAAACATTCGTGAAATTTTCCGATCTTTTCAAAAAAAATATTTTGAAAAAAATTAAATCAAGACTAACATTTTAAATGGGCGTAATATTCAATGTTTGGCCCTTTTAAAATGTTAGTTTTATTTTACGTCCTTTATAAGACCCTTGTCTTACAGTAGATATAAATCCATTCTAAAGCCCAAACCCAAGGGTGGCCCATTCTGCCCCCCCCCCCCTTTTCACGATTTTGCGAAACGCGTGAAATACTTGAAATTTGATACGAAACCATCCATTAATCACGTGAAAACTTTTTTATTTAATTCTTAAACTTACAAACAATTTTAGAAGCTTTTTGTTAATTTGGGTTTATCAAACAGCAGTCAGCCAACAATCTCTGATAAGCTAAGGGATAGCCTTACAGTTCAATCCCTGCGAGGAGATTTAACTCCAACCCAAGAGAGTCGCAAAAGGTGAGAGGAAAAGCAGACAACAGTGAGTGTGTGAGCAGCGGGGTGGCAGTGGTCGGCGTCGTCTGGGTGGCAACATTCCTCCTTCCCAAATACACACATAAATATAAGGTGGGAGCAGAAGCATCTGGGACGATTTTGGAATTCCATTTAATTTATATTTTTTACAATGAGAAAATAGTATATAAAAAAGTAGTTAAGTTGTCACAAATCCAACAAATTTACTGCATCAATTCTAACTCTAACTCCAATCTCGTGCCAGCCCACTCGTTGCTGCCGAAGGCATCCAATAAATCTGTGCCATTTCCTTCGCCCCCTCCGGAGGGGGGAGGTGTTCGACAAATACACAGCTTAATCAAATCAGCCCCACATAAAGCATGTTCCTGTCGTCTGGCTTATTCAAATCCATCACGGCAGCTCCACCTTCCTCCCTTTACGAACCAAATCACCCTCTACATGTTACTGATGCAGGGTTTGGTGCGTTCAGAAGTCAAGCTGTTGTAGAATTTTAGTAGCGTTTTTTCAAGAATTTGCTAACAGCGGGGAATCTAACTAAACTACTTTTAGGATGTTGACAGCCAATAAATGGAACATATCGATATTTGATGATTCTGACTGACTGATTGACTGAAAAATTACTCTTATTCGTTTTACCGTTGCAGTAATGATATATTCCAATCAAATATAAGTTCGGACGCGCAAGGATGATTGCGCCTGCTTGTCCCCCCTCTAAAAGAAAAGCGATACTTTGTCGAAGTCACCATCACCATCCAGCTGCGAGCAACAACCGGTGGTCGTCCCGCGACTGTTCCTCATCAATGAGAGAGTATGAACGCGAGTGTATGATAATGTGAGTGAGACAGTCGTGAGGGTAAGGATCACCGTCTGGATACGGGGTAAACTCAAAGAGCTACAACACGTGTGACGTGTTCTTTCTTGGACTGGAGGATTTTACCAAACTATGTCTATGAATTTTCCTTATCCTTTTGTAGTAATCCATGTTTTATAAATATACCTGAAAATAAACAGAGAAAGGATACATAAATAAAAATTGAAAACATGTTTTTTTGCTTATAATATATTCAAAAAAATATAATTAGTCACGTAATGGGAGCAAGGGCGTCTATGCAAGGCATTTTACTTCCTAAATTTCTAAAGGTCCGCCAAAAAAGCATTCTCATAATCGCTTCCCCAAGCCCCCCACGCGTGCGGTCAGCAGAAACTTAAAACAAGTTTCTCAGAACACGCACGGCTGAGCTGACTGTCCGGCAAAACCAGTGTCGACCCTGGCCAGTGTCATGGTAACGCATGGTCGTCGTCGTCTGCGAGCTTTTTAGCCTTTTTTGCGTCCATGAGGCGTCGCGTCGACCCCCCCTGGGTGGGGCCAAGGGAGGAGAGAGGTGGAATTGGGGTGGCAAGCATATGTGAGTTATTGCCCCGATCGTCGTCGTCCAAGTCTGCTCGCGGGAGGCAGGCTGAACATATTATATTATTTGTGGGTAAAATATTCAAAGTCACACTAGTGCTGGGTGAGGGGGGAGAAAAATGAAAGAAATAAAAAAAAAACCGGGCAACTCAACCACAACGACGTCGAGAGCGCGGTGGGTGTTTTACGTCCCCGCGATTTTACCCTTTCGGGGGAGATGTTTGAAGATTTGTTAATTAACTATACAATTTTTGAGTTAGTAATTTTCTGCAGAAGTAACGGTTTTCTTTAACAAAGATGTTTTGCACAAAACCCCAAAATTTTAAAGAATTAGCGTTAAATTTTAAAAACCCTGTCTTCAAAGGGTTAATTGACGGCAGCGTGCGTTTCGGCATAAATTTGTGCATATTTTTTTTGACTTCCACAACGATTTCGGATGGTTCGCGCGTTGTGGGGAGGGAGTTGTGGAGTTTATAATTAATGGCCCACACCCTTTGCCACAACCGTCCAAGAGGGGGGAATTGTGGTGAAGGAGCTGCTGGGAGGTCATCCGGGTTGTGTGCGGTGGGTGGTGGAGTTGGTTGGCTAAAGCTACTGACTCGCACCGTGCGCCATTTAACTCCAGCATCACAACCCAAGACTGGGGGGCTGTGCGAGTGGTGTGATGCTGAAAACACTTTGCTCGATGTTGTTGGCTTGATGATGGTTGCTGTTTACTCAATGTCAACATCACGTGTGACATGTGACTTTGGCTCTGATGAGCTATTTGACTGTTTGGTTGAAGCATTAACATTAGAGATTTTTTTATTTACAACCAAATAAAAAAAAATGATTATTAATTTCTTAACATTTTTCCAATTTTTCTGTAAGTTACCGATTTTCATAAAAAAAAATCATTGATTCAAAACAATTTGAACTTGAACAATAACAATAACAATTTTAAAGGATACTTCCCGAAAGCATAATCATTTTATTGAAATCTTTTTTGTTTGAAAATTGAGAAAATTTAACTATGTACTTATGATTTCAACATATTTTTTTCGAGTATTGCATACAACATGTTAAATCTCGTTTACTTTTGTTTATGATTATTATGATTATGATTATCCGCCAATTGCTCTCCATAGCATCGTAGCTCGAGAGGCAACGAAAATCAATACCTTATCTAGCTAACAGAAAGAAGATAGGAAGGCACTTGATGATTGAGTTCGTCGCGTCTATTCCGTAACAAATTCATGAACTAAATGATTATATAATTAAAAATCAGACTACGCTATCATTGCAGCATTGCGTTTAACACCTCATTTTATAATAGTAGTTTATGCAACAAGTTGCGAAAACAAGATTTTTTAAGCACGAGTCGTTTATTTATCCAACGAGTTTTACGGAGTTCGATATATACGACGAGTGTTGAAAAAATCAAGTTTTGCAACGAGTTGCCTACAACATTTTTTGCAATTCCGAAAAAAGCTTTTTGAATGGAATTTTATGCCAAACATTCATGTGTTAAGTAAATTCACCGTTCACAACAAAAAAAATATTGAAAAATGTTACTTTTCAATACAAGTGTTGATAAGTTCAACTATTCAGCACCCATTACAGTGTTGAAACGTAGGACTTTTCAGCACTGGTATTTAAAGGTATTGGTTTTCAAATCTGTTTTTTGCCTACTTTCGTTTCGTTTCTCCAGAAAAAAAGGAAAAGTTGACAGTTTCACAGAGAAATCCAAAAAAAAATTCTGTTTGTTTTTCTTCTATCCACTCTCAGCAACCATAAATCTAATTTTCAATGATTCATGGACGAAATTTTTGGAAAATTAAAAAAAAACATTTTCAGAAATGGTCACTTATGGGCACTATTTCAAATAATCAAAAAACTGCATTTTTTTTAGTTAAGCCTAAGTAAAACGTATTTTTCTATGGCTCTGCGAATTTGTGTTCCTCAAAACATACTCTAAAATTTTAAAATTGAAAAAAACGGATCTTGGCATAATTTTTTTTTTGTACAAAAAAACGAGTTTTTCCGTCCTCATCCTAGTTTAAAGCTTCCAGAAATTAATGAAATAATAACAAAAACCATCGCTCAGAAAATTCCTTCGAAAGATACTGATTTTCAAATATTACCGTACCATTTTTAAGTTGACTGCTGTCGAAATCGTATGATGACTCATTCTGAGGAAAGACCCGCACATAATTTGAGCCAAATCAAAAATACAACAAAAAATGCACAAAATCGGAGATTCAAATTTACAACTCCAATACTTCTAACTAACGTGAAATTTTCCGAGGATTCCGAATATGACAAAATGGAGACCAAAAAGTGCCGCTATGGAGGCCTACAGGGCAAAAACTAACGTTGTAAAATATTTGTTGTAAAAAAATCGAAAAACTATGAGAAAAACTGCGATTGGCCAAAAAGTTAATACCATAGGCTTATAGTCCATATAATTACCTATCTTTTGACCTATAGGAGTATGGGTGTTGTAGGCTGTTGCAAAAAGATATTAAGGTTTTAAAAAAATCAATTTTTAACAGTTATTTGCAAAAGCTAAGAGAAAAAGTCAAACCAATCCTGGATGTCTATAGCACATTTTGAAGGGCTTCAAAAAACCTTTCGAATGCATCTAAGAGAGTTGGAATTGATGAAGTTTTACGGAAATGCGAGCAATTTTAAGATTTTTCATGTGTTTTGGACCTCAAACTTCAATGCCCGTTTTACCCCACTTCCCTTTGTCGTAGAGGGCTCATATTTGGCATGAGTTCATCTCATGTATAGACAAACAAACGCTGAAAGTTTCATCCAAATCGGAGCACCTCGATACGACCTGTTACACATTGGTAAAAAACTCGCTCTTAAAATAATTTCAATTTCTATACTTTTTTATTATTTTATCCCCCCTCCCCCCCTCTCGACTTTGGTCAGAGTCGAGGGACATAAACTTTAAAAAATATTTTCAGCGGCCTAATTTTGTTTTAAAAAAATGTAAATTTACATCAGGAATTGGTAAATATTCATAAGTATCTAATGAATTTTCATCAGGTTCACATTTTTACACATTTTTTATGTAGATGTCGAGCTTAGAACCCCCCCCCCCCCCCACTTTTTTCAATTTTTAAATCAAAGATGGCGGACAAAATGGCGGTGATGCAATAATGAAATAATGCATTTTATTTTTTAATAGGCAATCAACAACTCAAATTTGACTAAAATGGGGTCGTAGAACTCATTTTATGCTAAAAACAAGAAATTTAAAGCATTTAAAACAAATTATTTAAAAATCTTGACCGATGACGTTTCAGATTCTCGAAAAGATCAGCAATTATCCTTGGAACAACGTGGCCGATCTTCGCTCCGACGACGTTCCCATCCCCGTTCCAGCCCAACCCAGTACCAGTGCCGAGAGGAGGATTTTTATTAATAGCAATCAAGCCATTGCCGGTGACGAACCCAACCCAACCCGGAGAAAAGCCGAAAGCATATGCGGCGACGGACACAAAATTTATCTCTTTTCTCTCTCCACCCGGATGTCCCCTCTCCTCTCCCTTCCCCCACCACCTCGAACCCTCACCCCCGACACCTGCATCCACTGCGTAGGAGCAACGCATCTTCTTTTTCTTTTGCTTCTTCCTTGCTGTCTTTGTGAGTGTGTTATGCTCTTTTTATGTTTCGCCACGCCACCCTCCCAAAACGTCAACAACCACACCACCATCTCAAGTGCTGCAAAACGAATACCTTTACCCTCCTGTTGCAAAGTTTCACTTCAGTGGTGTGCGTAGGACGATCTGTCCCACAGGATGAAGTATTGCCGGTGCGTGTGTGTGTGCTCTCCCTTTGACACCAGGCAATAAAATCCCGGAGCTCCTCTTTCGATGAACCACCCACACATCTTGATCCTGCCAGTTTCTTATTAGCAGTGTGTTGGTGTGACTGACGTAGGTAAACATCTTCGAAGATGATTGTTGCTGTGTGTGTGTGTGGGTAGAGGAATTCCAACCGGGAGGATTTATAATTTGTTTTTCCAGGAAAAAAGGAGGCGACGTGGGTTTGATACTGCTGGCAAAGGACGAAACTCCCGTCAATGAATGGATGCGAGTGGATGTTGCTTGGCGTGGAAATGCTTATTTTTAGAATCATTCAGAAACGTTGTGTTTGTTTGGGGATCGAAGTCTTGGAAACTTGGGTTGGGAAACGGTTTGTTGATTTGTGAGCAAATTGTTTAGTTTGTGGGGTACTTTGTGGGATACTTGAAATCACGACTTACATTTTAATGATTAAAACCTTTTTGTTTATTGTATGTCGTGATTTGAAAAATCACGTATTCGATTACCACAATCACTCACCCCATAAAAAAAATTAACCTGAATAATCACGACATCGCGTCTCCACTACCAGCGCAACACTAAAAAAAACACAACATGTTTGAAAGAGGATTTTTCTCGGCAGCATCCAAACAATAAGTCATAAGTGACAGTTCAGTTTGACAGATATACTGATTTTTTAGCAATGTTTTTGTCCATTACCGAATTTCAGCAGAAGTGATGATTACTGAATCGCATTCAGTTAATTATTTTACTGAAATGGCAATCCAAAATTTGCTGTGTTATTTAACCAACAAATGGTGTAATTTATCAAACAAATTCAAAAGGACTTTAAGATTCAGAATTCAATTCGACATCATTTTTGATTTTTTTTATGTGTGCATTTCAAATCCTTTAACATCAAGACTAAGATAGTATTCAAAATATCTAAGTAGAGACTAAAAAATTTTGTTCACGCAAATAAAAACTTCACATAGGATTTCCACAAAAAATTAAAATATTTTTCTTTCGTCCGTCATACCATACTCTTTTGCTCTATGCACTTTTGAGCAAAAAAAATAATTTTTTTTTGAAGAAAAAACAACACTTAATTTATTATTTAAACTTTTGTTTCTAAACATTCCTAATCGTAACCTACATCTTTGCCCATGACACCAACTCGGATGGAGTAAGTTTCATACAAATTTAAAAAATACAGCAAGCCAAAAGTTTTTTTTTAACATAGTGCAAATTTGCTGAATATTTCCGAATCAATTTTAAGATGCCAAAATTTTCAATCGAAAAGTGCAACTTTTCAGGACAAAGAGCTGTAAAGTATAGGAAGCCTTAAAAATTCTACAATTTCAGTTTTGATATTTGTTGATCAAACAACCGCTTGCTGAAATAGGGTATTTTAACCATTAGTGGACCCCCTAGTAGAGCCGAAGCACATTTTTCGCAAATTTTCAATATTTTAAGCACTTTTTCATAACCCTTTGAACAAAATAATGGAAGCTGGAGTGTTTTGAACAATTTTAAGTATTTGTTTCATCAGTTTTTTGTTTTTGAGCAGAAAAATAGCCATTTGAAAAAAAAGTTTTTTTTGCCTGTTATGGACCCCCTTTTCCTATAGTGGACCCGGGTCCATAATCCGATTGTGGACCCGGGTCCACTATAGGCAAACTGTTATTTTTATACCTAATTTAACCGATATTTGATGTTTTGATGCATTGTGTAGGTCTAATGATAGATATAATGAATAAAAGATGAGTTTTGCTCACTTTTCATCATGAACAAATATGTTTTGTTAACAAATTTGGCTTTAAACAACAAAAAAACCTAACAGACATTTAAACACATTTATTTCCGAAAAAGATCAGAGAAAACGTTTCAAAAACCACTGTAAACATACAAATAATTTAAAAAAGTAATTTTGATGCATTTTTTTCCATATTAATTACATAAATGATTGACCGAAACTAAACAATAGATTTGTTTACAGTTGCTGATAAAACCACGCATGTTTATTTAAAAATAATGTTTTGTTATTGATTTATTATTATAAAATATCATTTCAAACTGCAACTATGATGCTTCAGTAAAGTACCATTAACTAAAGTTTTGATTAATTATAAATTCTTTCGGCTTCAGCATATTTGGTACTTTTAACATGAAAACAGCTATATTTATACTCATAATTGAAAAAAAATAAGTGTTTAGGTGGATTACAACAAGCATTTATTGTATGTTTAAGAGACACTTTTGCTTAAATACACAGTTTTCTTTATTTTTGCAAGTTAAATTAACAGGGGTCCACTTTTGGAAAAGTTTGGATTTTCGTTGTCCTATATTGGACCCCCCCTAATTTTTGCTCGAAAATGAGCAGTTCTTCGTTTATTTTAGTAAAGTTTCTTAAACTTACATTATTTCGACCTGCTGAAGTTGAATTATCAGTCAAAAAATGATTGGATAGTTAATTCAATCATAAAATATAAATGCAGTTTTGTTGTGAAAATGCTAGTGGCCATGGCTGATTTCAGATGTCGAACTCAAAACACTTATTTTGGCTCAAAGGACACGTCAATGTCAGCCAACATTGTTTTAAATTATGCTGAACATGCCAAATAAAAGATTTGTAGACAAAAACACGCTTGAAATTGTGGTTTTATTGATTTTTTCATCAAAAACACTTCAGAGGGTCCACTATAGGAAAGGGGTCCACTAATGGATAACGTACCCTACTGTCTCTCTTCAGAGGGAAACAAACATTTATGTGGAATTCTCAATCAGATTTTCAAAATTTTTAATATTTCGCCGATGAACAATCTTGATCCGATCCGATTTTAACGGAAATCGTGAAAAAGGTGTTTATGTAAATAGTGTAAGCGTTATATTTCAAAATATCCAGTAAGTATAGAAAGTTATATTAAAATGTGGTAACGAAAATTATTAAAATATTCGTGGACAGTACTTTTCAACCTTGATCTTAACATTCTAAAAATATATTTAAAAATCCGGGACCGTTGTGTAGGGGCAAGCGTGGTTGCCTCTCACCCAGTCGGCTTGATTTCGATCCCAGACGGTCCCGGTGGCATTTTTCGAGACGAGATTTGTCTGACCACGCCTTCCGTCGGACGGGGAAGTAAATGTTGGCCCCGGACTAACCTAAAAAGGTTAGGTCGTTAACACAGTCCAGGTGCAGGAGTCGTCTCCCTGGGTCCTGCCTCGGTGGAGTCGCTGGTAGGCAGTTGGACTAACAATCCAAACGTCGTCGGTTCGAATCCCGGGGTGGATGGAAGCTAAGGTGTAAAAAGAGGTTTGCAATTGCCATAACAATCAAGCCTTCGGACACTTAGTTTCGAGTAGGAATCTCGCAATCGAGAACGCCAAGGCAATGCTGTAGAGCGAATAATTTGATTTTTGATATTTAAAAAAATTGAATTAAAAAAAAAACATTCGAAAGTAGAACTCTATTTTATTAAATTACAGGTTTTGTGCGACATAAACTTTGAAAAATATTTGCAACGGCCTTAATCTTATTTTTTTTAAATGGGAAAAGCAGTAAAAAATCGAAAAAAGACTTGAAAAATATGAAAACGCCTATAAGCTGTTTGAGATAGATAATAATGAGAGGCCTAAAATCACAAAAAACAGTGTAAATATAAATAACTGACCAAAATGATAAAAGTAAAACAAGACAAATTTTTAAAACTAAATTGCTCAAAATGGACTCCTGAACACGGAAAAATAATAATTTGGGTAATAGAGAATTAAAAAAAATCAGACAGAGTAAAAATAAAAACAATTTCGTAATGTTAAAAACATTAAATTTTTAAAGTTTCTACATACAAAACGTGTTCCAAAAGAATGTGGTGGTAGAGCACCTCTTCACCCTCCTCTTTTTCAAAACCACCCATCCCACTCCACAAAAAACAACCCACGTTCTTCTAAGCCATTCCATCGCGTCGCGATCGCGCAGCCGGCTTCATTTTCGAGGAAAATGTAATCAACAGAGAAGGTTCGCCCAACAAAACGAAGCAAAAGAACTCACCCCTCGCGATCGCGTGTAGAAAAGCTGACGACGACATCGCTTTGGGTTGGAAACTCGTTTTCTCCACGTCACTCTTCTCCTGTAGCATAATCTTCGCTGCTCATTTATTTTGTATTTTTTTGTTGTTGCTCTCTTGTTCGTTTCCCTCCCCCCACCACCCTCTTCTAAAGATCGCGACGCCGAGGGTCGCGGCTTCGTCCCTCGATTTCTCTCCTCCCTTGTTCGCTGCTCACCCTCGTCGAGGATTCCGCGATTTCCGAACTCCTACATCTTCGCGCGATCGCTCCGCCGCAAAAAGAGCACTTCCGCGCGAGGTTCTTCGCGATGTGTTTGTTGGTGTTGGTGTACGGTTGGAGTTCGTCTTGGGTCGTCGTCGTCAACGCGCGATAAAGGTTTCAGCTGCTGCTGTTTTTGCTGCTTTTCGTTTCGTTCTTGTTTTGCCGAGTCGTTCGCCTCCTCCCGATGAGGGTGTTGATGTGGTGGGTCCTTGGCGAGCCATCCACCCCTCGTGCCACCTCACCCCACTGACGAATATCGTGGAGACGAAAATGTTTTTTTTTTTCGATTCAGAAGAAGATTATTTAGTTATGTTCTTCAACATGTTTAGAGGTTTTCAAAAACTTAAATTCACTTCGATAAATCCTGTGCAGTAAAATGTACAAAAAAGCTACATTTTATGATTCAAATCGCTATTTTTATGTCTTTTTTTGAACATTTGATCCAATGTTCAAAATATCTTAGGGTTATCAATGATTTGCAGAAAAAGAAGCGACAAATCGAAAAAAAACTGGTTCACGAATAAAGCCCAAAAATGGAAAACATATAAACAAAATTTTTCCATCGGTATTCCTTCTTCTTCCAAAATGCACTAGTGTGCCTTTCCCATTTTCTTCGCCGTCGATCTTGCCCTCCCTCTTTCCTTGAACGACTCCTCGTTTGGGTGGAACTTGTTGCTGGAAAAAAGGGGTCGTCATGTGCACCACTGTTGTTCACCGAGTTGGACTCCCTCCGTGGCAGCTGCAGCTGCACCACGAAAAAGATCAAGACAAGTAACTTTGGAACACAACAACAACAACAAAAAACCCTTATTGCCACAGGCAATACGAAGAAAAAGTCCAATAAGAGAAGAAAACGACGACTGAAGAAGCGCTCGCAAGAAGGGGGACTTTACACCCAGCCAACCCACACACAACCCATCGTCATTATTACCACCAACAGACAGGTAGAAGAAGAAATCCAACGAAAAAAGGTGGATGTTGATGACGAACGAACGTTTCTCCTCGTTTTTACCTGCGACACCAGCAGCGTCTCTGGGCGTCTTGGGTCAGGTGATCTTCGAGCTGGGTTGGGCGGCGAACTCCGAAGGGTTTTTTTTTTGCCACAAATACCATGACGGTGACTCTCGCGGGAAATAAGATGATCGTGTAGCGCTTTTCCTGCTAGTGTTTGTGAGCGGGACCCACTTTGAGGTTAAGTTTTCCTTATGTTACACATAGAACATGGAACGCAATTTCGAGCAAGGACACAAACTACGCAACCCATGTTTATTGCAGAACTCCTACGCCGTGAACATCGGAGCGGAGCTAGGTATGACGCACACAGGAAATTCCATTCCATTGCTTGTCCCTTCGTATAGCGACCAATTTTCCTGGAGAGTGATTCCAGCAATGAACATGGAAAACCCATTCTAACGCAGCAATAATTTGGAGTAGCATCCAATACAAACTTTATTTAAAGTTGACCCCTTTCCTTTTCCCTCTTCAAAGTTTTTTTTTAAATCAAAAAGAAATAAATGCAAAATGCAGAACCACAGGTCGCAAGAGACAAAAACTCTGTTTAAAAACTAACTTAATCCACCTATGTGGTTGTTGCCTTCCTCACTTTTTACCAACATTTGGTGATATCAAAGAGTGATATGATGGGTTTGGATACAAATTCCATATATCTTCTATACATATTATATATACAAAATTTCGACGGTTTTGTTCGAACGCGAATCAATTCAACACGGAACGTCCGATCGAGTTGATTGTTGTTGCGTTGGGTTCGTATGGTAAGCTCGTAAGTCCAACGAAGGTTCTTACGCCAAAAAGTTACAAATTTGGCCACTCTGGAACCTATTCCGGAAAATTTGCAGATTGTATGGGAAAGGTTAAAATCAAGTTTTGATCACAGGAGGCTGAATAAGCAAAAAAGTCAAAAACGTCAACAAACGAAAAAAGGCAGAACGAAGTTTGTCAGGTAAGGCTTGTATCTCAATAAAGAAATACACAAATGTCACTTAAGCGGTCATAACTTGAGACTGAGCGTTGTCAGATCTTCAATGTTTTGGACTCATTGGAAAGGTCTTTTGATGACCTATCCAACGATTGGTTGGATAATGGATCCGGACATAGTTTACATACATTTAAGTGAGATCCGGCTTCAAAAAAGTACATAAATATCACATAAGTGGTCATAACTCGAGACAGGGTTACCAGATCTCCAATGTTTTGGACTCATTGGAAAGGTCTTTCGATTAACTAACCAACGATGGGTTGAATAATGGATCCGAACATAGTTTACATACATTTAAGTGAGATCCGGAATCAAAAAAGTACATAAATATCACTTAAGTGGTCATAACTTGAGACAGGGTTGCCAGATCTTCAATGTATTGGACTCATTAGAAAGGTCTTTTGATGACCTATCCAACGATGGGTTGGATGATGGATCCGGACATAGTTTACATACATTTAAGTGAGATCCGGCATCAAAAAAGTACATAAATATCACTTAAGTGGTCATAACTTGAGACAGGGTTGCCAGATCTTCAATGTATTAGACTCATTAGAAAGGTCTTTTGATGACCTATCCAACGATGGGTTGAATAATGGATCCGGACATAGTTTACATACATTTAAGTGAGATTCGGCATCAAAAAAGTACATAAATATCACTTAAGTGGCCATAACTTGAGACAGGATTGCCAGATCTTCAATGTTTTGGACTCATTGGAAAGATCTTTTGATTACCTATCTAACAATGGGTTGAATGATGGATCCGGACATAGTTTACATACATTTAAGTGAGATCCGGCTTCAAAAAAGTACATAAATATCACTTAAGTGCTCATAACTCGAGACAGGGTTGCCAGATCTTCAATGTTTTGGACTCATTGGAAAGGTATTTTGATAACCTATCCAACGATGGGTCGGGTGATGGGTCTGGACATAGTTTACATGCATTTAAGTGAGATCCGATTCGCAACTCTGTCACTTTTTTATACGTAACTTTTGAACTACTTATCGGATCTTCAAACAATTCAATAGTGCAGTATGGGGCACCAAACCGGATCGAATGCAACTTATTTGACTCAAATCGGATCAGCCAGTGCCGAGAAAACTTGGCAAGAATTTTGAGCACCAAGGAGAATACGCACACACATACACACACACACACAGACATTTGTTCAGTTTTCGATTCTGAGTCGATAGGTATAAATGAATATAGGTCTACGAGCTGTTTTTCAAAAGTTCATTTTTCGAGCAGGATTATAGCCTTACCTCAGTGAGGAAGGCAAAAATACAACTTCCAATAATTCGTTGATACTTTTGAAAGAAGCATAACTGTGGGACAAAAAAATACGTCTCGTTATCTTAAATAATATTAACAGTTTGAACATTTTCAAAAAAAAAAAACGAATAGCAACATTTTCTCAAAATATGGGCCACTTAAAACTAAAACGCTGCCAAAAACTCAAAAATATAGTCAAAATCATTCAACCATTAGTGTTTTTAGGTCGGCCCATGCAAGTTTTATTAGATACTTGCCTTTCAATATTTTCCCAAAAAATCAGTTGGAAAATACTAATCAATACTGAAAATATACATTTTCAAGGGAAAAACTTGACTGTTTATTATATTATATAACTTTTTTTTTGCATTTAGAGTTAAATGAGGGCACAGCAAGGCTTTTTCAAATTTTGTTTTTTGAGACCATATATCGGATATGAGATGTGCAACTTTAGGATGAAAAATATTTCAATAAATTTATTTAAATGTTGCAAACCGTTGAGAGTAGACTGCTATGTAATATACAAATTATTTGTGATACTTTTTGTGCAATTTTATGCTACTATGCTACTGTCACATATTTACAAAATTATACATTTTTTTTGTATGGACAATTGTCTACATGCGTGAATTGCCCCTTAGGGTTACGAAAAGGCAGCGCCTTATCGAAACTACGAGTTAGAAAAAGCAAGTAATTCATTTTCTCATATTTTCAAAGATTTATTTAAGGGACCATCCATAAACCACGTGGACACTTTTTTGAAATCTCAGCCCCCCCTCCATCGTGGACAATTTCCGTACAAAACAAAGCATTTTTGTTAGATAACAATATGTTTTCCTGTTTTCAAATATTTTTTCATGTTAAATTGAAGTTTTTCCTAGGTTATGTCCTTCGGAAATGTTTAAAAAATGCGATGAGCTATTTGCAAAAAAGTTCAAAAAAATAATTTATTTGGGGGCAAGGCGGCCACCTCCTCCGGGGGTAAGCTGGTCACCCGTAATTTATACATTTTATTTGATATAGGATATATTTTTGACGGTTTTTTACTGTCAAGACCAGTGTTGCAAAAGAGTGATAGAAAAGCTATCAAAAGATTATCTCTGCACCAAAAATATCCGAGAGTATAGCGGCCGTCACTATAGCTTGTGAGATCTCTTCTTGTGTCTCGTAATTCCCAGCAATGTCATTCTCTCTCTATCACTCCTTCCCTTTTCCTCGACTATGCGCTCTCACCGCTGAGTCTCTCAACCTCTCCGAAAACTGCAATGAGAGAACGTGAGATGGCGATTAGGAGCCGACCACGCATGACGCCCCTTCAAACTGCGTTTGCAAAATTGGTTTTGTGGCGGCTTTTGTGGTTAAACGTTGTTGCGGTAGGATGATCGTGGAAGCGAGAATGAGAGAGAAAAGGAAAATGTCAATCGCGAGTGGGTAGACACAAAAACGTGTTCGGCTATGTTCGGCGCTGAGAGTTTCAATGAAGAGAGAAGAGCAGTTGTATTTGAGGCATGAATATTCAGGCGAGACAATTGTAGTTGCTGAGAGGTGATATTTTGATATTTTAACAACCCTGGTCAAGACATATTTGTAGATAAGGAAAAGCATTTTTAATAAAACTATCCATTTTTAATAAAAATGCTTATAACATTCTTTACTGTGATCAGCGATGGAATAATCATCATTAAAAGAAAATCATTAGACGTTCATCAAGAGAAAAAATCCGAAGGGAGCATGGCTCCTCTCTCTCTCGCTCACGAAAGATCGGTAAAGGGAATCTAAAAAAAATCATCATCTTGATTATTCGTCGGAACATCTTTTTCACTCCTACACTTGCAAGTGTAACGTCACACGTCGAAGTATGACCTGTCACATTTTGTAGATGGGCAATGCATGTAAAAAAAGTGAAAAAAAGTGCTGACAAGGATATTCACAAAAAAATCAACAAATTGATTTTCTTGGATAAGTTCGGGAGCGATTTTATTTTGCGTGATTTGCCTCCTCTCTCTTTCGCGGGTGATAAAAGTTCGAAATTGATTTTTTTTGCGATTATTCCATCCCTGACTGTGATATAGCAAAACTCATTGAATAGTATGAAATCCTGTCAAACTTTTCTTAAAAATCGCTTATTTAATATTGTTTACATAATTTTGATTTACTTATTCTAATCGAAATACACAAACTAATTATTGTGCATCAAATTGTGTTTGTAGCAGAAATTCACCGTTTTTTTCTAAAATGTGGTCGCTATAATATGAAATTTACTGAGTCAAAATATGAAATTTTTTAAACAGCATTTTTCTTCACATTTGAGGCTTGATTTTTTCAACCAAAATAGTTATGGAGTTCAGAGAAGTCTGTTCAACCAACCATGTAGATATTTGGGTGGATTTAGCAAAGTTATTAAGTTAATTTAAAGCACTGACCGTCTTACCCCACATGGGTGGCCGTCTTACCCCGCGTATTTCATATATATACGATTTCAGCTATTTTTTTTCAATTGCTGAAATGCATTGAAAATTGGTTTTTAGACCAACTAGTTTATGTCATTTCTATAATGGATTACTAGTATAACAATATGTACGTAATTTGAGATCAAAATAATTTATTTTGTAAATTTTATGAGACTTCTCCCTTATGGTGGCCGTCTTACCCCCCATCTCCGCTAAGCGTTATAGAATGTATCCGAAATCTTAATTTCACATTTCATTCTAAATGAAACAAAAAAAAATTGCCCTCTCATGTTTTGGAGAAAATTCAGAAGACAAAAACTTGAATAAAACATGCAATGGCTTAAGAAATTTGCAAGAATCGAGTGTCTTTAGGAGCAGTTTTGAGCATTTGTTTAACAAAATGCTTGCTGTTGCTGATAAAACATGCATTTGTAAATTCATTTATTTGAGAAAAATTGAGTCAAAATAAATAATTTAATTGAAATTGAAAATTAAACAATGGTGCAAAATGATTCATGATTTATTTTAAGTAATTGAAAAATCATCATTTTTTTCAATTTTTAAGGAGTAAGACTGAGATCTTTATTTAAATATGTATTGGCTTTTCTCCAATAAATTTAAGCAAAACAGTTTGCAAGATTTGCATTATAACATTCTCAATAAATTAAAACAAGGATTCCGCCAGTGGGGGGTTCCGTGTCCATCCGTACAACAACCCATCGGGTGGTGGTGCTTCTGACCAGATTCGCAAAAAAAAAAACGATCGTCGCCGCAATCACACCCCAACGAGGGGAGAACCAAAGCACACAGCAAAGCAGCGACAAGGAAGAGGAAAGAAGCACGCCGTCGAGCCCGAGAGACGACGACGACGGCAAGAAGCAAGAAACAAAAACAAAAACGAAAACTTATGGCGGCGCGGTCCACCCACTGGCTAACCTCGTTTCCACAGCGTAGTCTCGACCCGCGCAGAGACTCTTTATCAGCACTTTGTCGACCACAGAGACACACACACACAGTAGAGTGCGGAGGAGGAGGAGGAGGAGGAGAAGAAGGAAGAGAGAAGAGACTCAATGACAGTCGACGACGACGACAACGGCTAAACCACTCAGGCAAAGTGACGACTCCTGTTGCTCCGAGAACAGCACACTAGAGAGCAACGAAACGCTTGACATTGACACAATCCACCCCATGGCTTCCTAAATGGCCTCACGAGGGTCGCAACTGGAACCGGAAAATGCCATCACAAGGGAACTTCCCCCTTTGGGTGGAATCCTTGACACGTGTTTTCGCCGACATTGAAGGGGGTAAGGGTGGAAATAGGAGCACTTACCGTTTGAAGAGGATTTTCCGTCAACTAATGGAACCACCAACAACCTGTTGCCACCTTTGCACTGATATTCTTGAAGAACTTTCAAAAAACAATCACCTTTCAGCAAAACTTTCACCAAACAATCTCCAACAACCGAAAAAAAGAATCCCTTTCCCAAAGGAGAATATCCCTTCACTCCTAAAACTCCTCACAGCGGAAAATCACACGAAACCGACGTCGGAAGAATAAGCAAGCAAAGAAAGAAACGCGTGTATCACGACGAAACGCGAACTCCACACCGCTCGCTTCGGCGTTTGGCGATGTATTGAAATTTCCTTGCCTGAGCTGAGCTGAGAGCACGGTGGCGGCGTTTGTTTTTCTCGGGTGGCAAGCCAAAGCTGCTGGGGCGCGCGCCTGCTCTCACCAATACAACAGAGGCAGGAGGAGCACACGCGCGAGCGAGCGAAGGAGGCGAGCTGGTGTGCTGCTGCTGGTGCGAACTGTGTGTAAGTGTGATGTGGTGAGGAGGGTTTTGGATAGTGGGAGCAGGTGAAATATTTATAAAATAAATTAGCTCACTTATATTTTGTACATTTTTGTTGGGTTTTCAGAACACTCTTCAGAACAACTGAACAACTCAGTTTTGACTCTATGATTAGATATCTGCTATATGATAAATGCTCAATTTAAATTAAATTAAAAAGATGAACATAATAGTCTCAAAATGAAATAAAATTTTAATGAAAATAAATAAAATTTGAATCAATTGGAAACAACTAACATGCTTTTTTTGCGTTCACAGTAAAAATAATGTAAATTGGGAAGCTGTAATTTTGGAAGGTTGAATATTACCTCTTTTATGATGTAATTTTACCTCATTTTTGACTCAAAAAGCGACATTACACCAGAAAAGAGGCAAAATTACACATTTCCAGAGATAAAATTACACCATTTTTCTGACATAAAAAATGTACCCCTTCCAAGATAAAATATTACCATGATTTTTTTTTCTTTGTTCATAATATTATTTAACAGCTTTAAAAAAATATATTTTAAGCTTTTTTTTGTGAAATTCGTGAAAAACAAATCGTCAGTACTGTTCAGACTTGATTATTCGAAGCCTCGATTATCCAAAGCTTCGATTATTCGAAGTTCGATTATCCGAAGGTTTCCGTATAATCGAATCATGAACAACAAAAAAATGTTATCGTGTTTTTTTTTAATTTTCTTACATTGAACATCAAATTCGAGTTCTGCAAACCCATTTTAAGTCAAATTTGAGCTGGTGATTGCTTTGCAGCATACCAAATGCATTTTTTCAAAATTTCGTCACCGTCATTTTGGCAGCCATCTTGGATTTAAAAATTGTGAACCACGTTGGAGTATGTTTGGTGTCATATTCAAGCTCAGTAATCAAAAACAAGCACGGTGTATTTTTCCGAGAACATTAAGATAAAACGTTACTTAATCCACCTTTAGGTGGTTGTTGCCTTCACAGAAAAAAATAATGTAAATTTGGAAGCTTTAATTTTGGAAGGTTGAATATTACCTCTTTTATGATGTAATTTTACCTCAATTTAGACTGAAAAAGTGACATTACACCAGAAAAGTGGTAAAATTACACATTTCCAGAGGTAAAATTACACCTTTTTGCTGACATAAAAGATGTACCCCTTCCCAGATGTAATATTTCCATGATTTTTTTTTCTGTGTTCCTTATATCCATAAAGTCAATACATTCAGTAAAAATAACATCATTCCCTCTTAACATGTATAACAAATCAACTTTATCACTCATTTCTTTTGATAGGGTTCGCAGACCTTCAATATTTCTGGCTCATCAGCAAGGTCTGATAAAAAAACCTTTCCAACGATAGTTCACATGGAAGATTCAGACAATATTTCTATCACAATATCTGAAATCCGGCCTCCAAAAAGTGTATAAATAACACTTAAGTGCTAATAACTTTTGATAGGGTTGTCAGATCCTTGATGTTTTAGGCTCATTTGAAAGGTCTTTTGATTATCTAACTAACGACAGGTCGCATGATGGACCCGGACATCATTTTCATTGAAATATCTGAGATCCGGCCTCCAAAAAGTGTATAAATAACACTTAAGTGCTAATAACTTTTGATAAGGTTGTCAGATCTTTAATGTTTTAGGCTCATTGGAAAGGTCTTTTCAATACCTTTCTGAAAATGTATAACATGATAGGTTTTCTTGCAAAAACCACCCTTTTTACAATCTTCCGGACATACGCCAAAATCGTTTTTTTAGCATAACTTTTGAAGTACTTTGCTAAACTTGCTGATTTTAAATAGAGACCTATGGGACCCCAAGACGGATCGAATGAGACTAATACGGTCAAAATCCGTTCATCCAGTCCGGAGATAATCGAGTGACAATTTTTTGTCCACCCACCTACACACATCCACACAGACATTTGCTCAGAACATGATTCTGAGTCGATATGTATACGTGAAGGTGGGTCTAGGTTGTCAAATTAAGAAGTTCATTTTTCAAGTGATTTTATAGCCTTTCCTCAGTAATGTGAGGAAGGCAAAAATTCGGCAAGTCTGATATTTCGCACCATGAAAGAAGGGCTCATTACCGTCATTTTGCGAGGTCCGGCGAAACATTTCGTCGGGGGTTCTAGAGCAACTTTTTTTTGAGATTTTTTTTCGGTTTTATTGGATTTTTCTTCAGAAAAATCGAAGAAAATCGATGGGATCATGTTCATTTCCATCAAATGACATATCTGACCAATAGTTGGCCTTAAATAGAAAGTTTCTTGCAAGACATCAAAATATTTTTTTTTCGTGATTGGATTATCCGAAGTGAAATCGGATAATCGAGTCTAGACTGTACTTAGATATTTTGAAAATTAAGATAACAAAAAACTGGATTTAATGACATAAAATGAATTTTGAAACACTTTGTTTATGCAAATGCAAAAATTGAGATCGAATATCGAGACGACGTGGCAATAAATGCTTTGAAATATGCCCTGAAACTTTCTCAGAAAAGGTATGGTGCTATTTTGATCCTGTCAAAAATGCAGAGTACTAAAAACTGGTCTTAAACGTAATTTTAGCTTCTTAGACCAGTTTTGAGAACGCCGTATAAAAGCAGATTATTATTTTTTATTTCAAAATAAATAAACATTATTTATTTTAGTTAAATTGGAATAGTTGATCGCCTTTTAGACCGATGCAAATATTTTTCAAAGTTTTTGTCTCTCAACATTGGTCCAGGTCAATTACAAGCCAGAATTCCAACATTTCAATGAAAATACTAAACGCAGAGGAATGCATTTTAAATCGAATTCAGTTGATTGCATTTACATTTCCATTGAAAATTTTAACTTTTTTGAACAAATATTTTTTTAAATAAAATTTGTATCAGCCTTAAATTACAAACTAAAAAGCATTTTTCAATATTTCATCGTCGTCATCTTGGAATTCTAAATTCAAAATTACTTTAGTTTAGGGGTTTAATAGTTAAGTTGGACAATGAAATAAAACAACGATTTTTTTCGTGATTCGATTATTCAAAGATTTGATTGCCCCAAGAAAAATATGTCCAAGGCCTTCGGATAATCCAGTCTGGACTGTAATTGAAATGAGTTGAACTATCTTAAAAATATAAACGATGCAAGAAAATGCACTTTCTATTGGAGGGGAGCTACAAACATTGAACAATATTATTGCAACGACCTTGATCGAAGTAAATAAAAGTTCTCCACTGTCCAAATCCCATCGCAAAAAAAACTCCCTTTCGACATACCAACACACACACACGCTTCACCCAAGCTACCCACCCAAATTCTCGCCCTTCAACCCACACGCACACACACACACACACACACACACACACACACACACACACACACACACACACACACACACACACACACACACACACACACACACACACACACACACACACACACACACACACACACACACACACACACACTCAGTAATCCTAGGCGTAGGTTGATCGTGTGGTGGTTTTCCCGTTTTCTCCTCTTCATCTTCTTCGCAAAAACGAAGAAGGCCGACTGAAGATCACGATGCATGCATGTGTGTGTGTGCGTGACTCCTCATTTGCTCCTTACGATCCTCTCTCGCTCTTTTATGGGTTGGGTGGTGGTGGTGGTGACAATCATCGTTGCCTACTTCGCCTGGTTTGTGTGGTGGTCACCCGCATGTGAGATGATGATGATGGTGGTGGGTAGTGTTTTTTTTTGCTGTGCTAAACGCATACTGTTGTCGCAAGATCTTGCTGCAAATAACATTTTTTGCTTATGTTGGTGTAATTTTTGTGGGGCCGTGAAGTTTCCTCCAAACCGGTTTCAAGCCTTTTCTCTTAATTTGTCGGAGGAGGAAAACAACCCACCACCAATAGATTTCAAAAAATGTGTTACAGGGAAAGTTATTGGTGTCCTGATGATCGTTGTAGAATAAACAATAAAACAAAATCTCAATTTGATGTGTTATTTTTCCTGCGTTGGTTTTATTGTTTTCATTCGTGATTGGGCTTGTTTTACTCTTGGGATGATAAAAAATATTCAGCATAGTACCGCAAGATTTTTTTTTGTACAGAAAAAACATTTTTATTTGCTGCATTTAATTATTTAAGGCCCATGCAAATATTTTTGTCAAATTTATTGTCGCAATCATCATTAATTTAAAAAAATGAAAGATTTGACGAAAACAAAAATTTTAGCAAAAAAAACTTCAACATCAATTTTTTTTTAAATTCAAAAAACTTTATAAAATTTGTACCAGCCTAATAACGTCATGATTCGAAATCCGGACACTTAGTACCATATTATTTTTGTTATAGCTGGCAAAAAATCATGTAATAAGTTGGAAATGAAGAAATATCATCAGGATTTAATATAAACAGTCAGTTTTAAGAAAATCCATGCAAAATATGTCTTTTCTAACAATTTTTCATCAGAATTTGAAAATTAAAATGACTTGTTGTGCTTCGAATCTCGGACAATGTTAAAAGCTGATTCGAAATCCGGACACTTTTGCTTCGAATTCTGGACACTCGATTTTGCTTATAAATCGCACAAATTTGAACTGAAATGTTAGTGACTGGCATTCTTCAGGTCTCAAATAAGCTGTTAACATCAAAACAATCGATAGTTTATATAAAAAAAACTAACTTAATCCACCTATGTGGTTGGAGCCTTCCTCACTTATTACCAACAATGACTGATATGATGGAATTGTACAAAAATTTCATCAATTTTTTTGATCCGGAATGAAAAAGTACATAAATATCACTTAAGTTGCCATATCTCGAGGCAGGGTTGCCAGATCGTCAATACTTTGAACTAGTTGGAAAGGTCTTTTGATAACCTAACCAACGATGGATCGGATGGTGGATCTGGACATAGTTTACAAACATTTAAGTGAGATCCGGCTTCCAAAAAGTACATCAATATTACTTAAGGGGCCATATCTCGAGACAGGGTTGGCAGATCTTCAATGGTTTGGACTCGTTGGAATGGTCTTTTGATAACCTAACCAACAATGGGTCGGATGATGGACCCGGGCTTAGTTTACAAACATTTAAGTGAGATCCGGCTTCCAAAAAGTACATCAATATCATTTAAGTGGCCATATCTCAAGGCAGGGTTGCCAGATCGTCAATACTTTGGACTCGTTGGAAAGGTCTTTTGATAACCTAACCAACGATGCGTCGGATGGTGGATCTGGACATAGTTTACATACATTTAAGTGAGATCCGGCTTCCAAAAAGTACATCAATATTACTTAAGGGGCCATATCTCGAGACAGGGTTGCCAGATCGTCAATGTGTTGGACTCGTTGAAAAGGTCTTTTGATAACCTAACCAACGATGGATTGGATGATGGACCCGGACATAGTTTACATACATTTAAGTGAGATCCGGCTTCCAAAAAGTACATCGATATCACTTATGTGACCATATCTCGAGACAGGGTTGCCAGATCTTCAATGTTCTAAGCTCGTTGGAAAGGTCTTTTGATAACCTAACCAACGATGGGTCGGATGATGGACCCGGACATAGTTTACATACATTTAAGTGAGATCCGGCTTCCAAAACGTACATCAATATCACTTAAGTGGCCATATCTCGAGACAGGGTTGCCAGATCTTCAATGTTCTAGGCTCGTTGGAAAGGTCTTTTGATAACCTAACCAACGATGGGTCGGATGATGGACCCGGACATAGTTTACATACATTTAAGTGAGATCCGGATATATGTGAAAACATATTTTTATACATAACTTTTGAACTACTTATCGAAACTTCAATCTGTATAAAACTCGATCTATGGGACCCTAAACCAAGTCGAATGCAACAAGTTCGAGTCAAATCGGTTCAGCCAGTGCCGAGAAACATGAGCTAGTTTGTTGGTCACATACATACATACACACACACATACACACACACATACACACACACATACACACAGACATTTGTTCAGTTTTCGATTCTGAGTCGATATGTATACATGAAGGTGGGTCTACGATGTTTTTATACAAAGTTCATTTTTAGAGCAGGATTATAGCCTTACCTCAGTGAGGAAGGCAAAATGGCTAGAATGTAAGAAAAACAAAAACATAAATTTCGGCTTTGCCTTTCCGGTGCTTCGGACGCCTATGAAATATTTCCGTTGAAATGTTTCGCATTTTTGGTAAACTTATAATTTTATTTTATTTTATTGTTTTGGCATTAACTACAGCGTTCAAACAAACTTTAAATGAAAGTTGATGTTAGAATTCATCAAATAACACAGTTTTGACATTCACAATGCGAACTTATATCAAAATAATTGACAAAACAAGTCGAAGTGTCCGGGTTTCGAAGCGTCCGGGAATTCGAATCATGACGTTAGTATTTAGTATTTTTAATAAAAAAAATTCAGATCAGATGGAAAAACAAGGGCTAATTAAGGGACACTGAGAAGAACTCATTTTTCACATAATTTAATTTAAAGAAGCTGTACATGTCTCATCAATCAGAAGTCCAATCAAAAAGTGAAAAAAATGTGCAGGTACCATCATAAGGGTTGACATTAGGTCTGGGGTGAGATTGGGTCATACAAATGTCGTTATTTTTGTATGACCCAATGTCACCCCTGATGGCGGTATATCATAAGTTCTTCCATACAAATCTCCATACAATTTTGTATATGGTTTAGTATATTTACACTCTTTAAAAAAATGTCTTTACAAAAAATAATTGCGCAATATCACCATTTTAGAAAAAATCTCTTTCATTATACTTTTGATTTGATAAAAATGCTATCTTTTGAGCTATGGTACATGTTGCTCAAAATTCGTTTGGCAGTGTTGCCAATTTTCCGAAAAAACAGGGGTTTCAAACATTATTTAAACAAATAAAAAAACTTAATGATTAATTTCAAATCCAACATTAAAAATTTTGAAAAAAGTTTTTTTTTACTTTTAATTTCGGTATAATAATTGCTTATAATTAACGCTACCAATTCTTGGCTAGTTATCCTCAAAAGCCGAATTTCACCAGTCTATAAACTGTGACTCACGTCATTGCTTTCTTGATAAGACTAGCAGTACAGACAAACAGACTTCAAATCATTGAAAAAGTCTATGTCCATGAATCTTCAGGAAATAATTTCGGAGCTTTGATATTTGCCGTAAAAGAGTTTATTTTGAAAGATTGCCATCCGTTTGTCTGTGATAAGACTAACTGGTTTGAAAGCCGGGTCCACTACAGACTTAGGACTCTTAATCAACCAGCATGTTGTGAATCAGCGTGCTACTCAGTAGTGCTACTCTGAATTTCGACTGTTTGGTAGCTTAAGAATATTATTGTTTTGCTTTAAAAATGAGTGAAATACATTGGGGTGAGTAAGGAATTTTATACAGTTTTCTTGAAATGAATCCAAATCAACTTATATATTAGGCATTGTATGTGACCATTGCGAAAAAGCTTCGTTTGGAGGTTTTCGCGTTGCATGTTTAGTCTGCAGAGACTACGATCTCTGCGAGGAGTGCCACCGTAAGAAACGCGTCAGCCTCAACCATCAGGCGTATCATCCGATGTTGATGATTCCCCCGCCGAAAAAAATGAACGAAATTTTGGACCGTCCAGAGCAGACTCGAATCTTCCGCTGTCCAAATTGTGGCGACGGAAATTTCAACGTCCAGGAACTGTCGGCGCACTGTTTGGAATATCACTCGTACAAGAGTTGTAAGGTACGCTGCCCGATATGTGTTACATTCAGAACCGAGGGCAGGAAGGGTTGGATCGCTGAAGACACTCTGTTGCTGCACTTGCTAGCGAGTCACCAGAATGATAAGGGTTTTGGTAAGAGTCTACAGGTTCAATTGTGTGATACTTTGATAAATTGCTGATGAATTTTTGTTCAGTTTTAGGTGCAGTGGGTAGAAACGGAAACAAAGAATGTTCCGTTTGCATCGAAGAAATTTCTGTTGAAAATTTCAAAAGACTGATTTGTGGTCACGCGTTTCATGTTGCATGTATTAATACATGGTTGCAGGAAAACAATAACTGTCCTATGTGCCGTACGGAGATCAATTAATCAAAATCGCTGAAATAAATCTTCTAATTGTGCATATAACAATTTGCTCTATAGCTGCAGTTCTTTTTCCTTACTATCGAACCACGTGTTCACTTAGGTGAACTCCCCTTTTTGAAGCAGACAAGCTGCAGCAGCTGAATTGGCAAACGTGAAAACCGGTTTGTGTTGATGCCGAAAATGTCCAAAATATAATGGAAAAGAACCCCCCTTGTGGGGAAGACTACCGACGGCAGCATAATTTAGCTCTCGAAGTCCTTCCTCTGCCTCACACCATGTGGGCAAACAGTGTTCCACCCAAGATGGGGGGTCCAACCCACGTGTTGCAGAAAAGATACGTAACTACGAGATATTGGGTACATTCCCACATATATCCTGTATTAAATTTGTAATAACTAACGCGAACTAATTTTTTTTGCGTGCTGTCGCAAAATTTTGCAGCAATTTTTTTTGATAATACTGGTGTAACATTTGTGGGGCTATCAAGGGGGCTATGAACACCAAACCGGTTTCAAGCCTTTTTTCCTGATTTCGATGCCTCTATGCTCTCATGTACTAAGCTTGCTGGGATTCCTTTCTAGTTAGCATAAGAAAGCACAGAGGCATCGATTTGTCCTAGGAGGAAAAAACCCACTACAAAAAGTTTTTTTTAATGTGTAAATGAGAAGTTTTTGGCCTAGAACTTTTCCCAAAATTTTCGGGGTTCGAAATGCTTCTAAAGAATTTAAAAGTTGTCGGTTTTTCAATTAGTTTTCTAAAAGTTCACATTTTCTTGTGATAAGATTTTGTATAGTTTTCAAAACAGGCCATAAGTGCAACTTCTTTGTTAGAACCACCGAACCATGGGGAAATTTTGGTTGGGAGCGGACATACTCAGTGCAAAAGTGAAAGTGTTCACGTCAAATGATCGGCCTGCCTCCTGAGAAGAACCTGGAATCTGATGATCGGGATACCACCTCGCGGCGTCTTTTGAAGAATTGAGCTTTATGTTAAAGATTTGCTGTTTCTTGGTGAGAGATTTCCATCATAAGTTGTTAAATTATTATATTCCCCTATATTATGATATTATTAAATAACCCTTCTATCCCTTCCCCATTATCCCTTTCCGAATTTCCATTTTCCCCAACTTCAATTGCCCAATTCCACTTCCCTCCTAAAAATATAATTACAGTCGACTCTCTGGTTGTCAATATCCAAGGGACCGTCGAGGAAGAGAATCATCAGTTTACAGAACTATGCAAAATGAAGACTCGATTGAAATTTGTTTTTTCTTGCTGACCAGCTATAGGAAAGAATCATGGCAACGTCCAGCAAACAAAAACAAATAAATGTCAAACACCCTTCAAAGCTTCGTTTCTTTAAAAAAAATGTCTATGCAAGCCATGAGAAAGTAAAATTATTGACAACCGGAATAGATATTTAAAGCAAATAGAATTCAAGGGACCGTCGAGGAAAAGATCCTTCAAGCAAGAGAAAATATCGAGGAATAAAGACAATCGAAGTATGCTGTTTGAAGGGACTGAAGAATTCATCGGTACATGGAGCTTTATTGATATCGAGAAGATCGACAGCCAGAGAGTCGACTGTATTTGCCAATTTACACTTACACACCACACCTAACTGACTCGGAGCGTTTGGTACGGTATGTCCACGCATCCTTCCTCCCCTGTTGATTCTGTGAAATGTGATCCGTTCACCGAATCTGTCTCTGCGGTTAATGCAACGCAGTAGGCCTGGCCGCTTTATTTTTGCTGTACATTTTTGGGGTTACTCGGATGTACTGCCATTATAAATATTGACAAGAAAGGACTTGAGGCGTAATCTAACCGCAAGTTCATCCAGGATGCTTTCTTCGGACTGGCTGCGCTTGTGTTCGATTAGATTAGAACTTTTCCCAAAATTTTCACTTTTCAGCATTGAAAATTGAATGAAAATTTTCCGAAATATCGTCAGATGAAACATAGGGGCTGTTATGGGATGCGGAAAATAAAAAAAATCACATAGCAGTCCAACCATAAATTTAAAAAAATGTGTAAAAAAATGTCTGAGTTTTTGATTTTTTTTTTTTTTGCAGAAAAGCAAATCTCTCTCCATTGGAAATCCAATTTCGGTATAATTTGATTTGGAAGAAAATGAAACTTTATGACATGACACATTGTGTTCTTTTTTTTATTACCAGAGGGCACATTTTTCATCATACGTTCTTCCATACAACTCTCCATACAATTTTGGCATCTGGCCATACAAAAAGGCTATGCAAATATTCAAAAATCGTTGTATCTTTAAACGGATTCTCTGTTTTTTGCCTTCCTCACCTCAATGAGGAAAGGCTATAAAATCACTCGAAAAGCGAACTTCTTGATTTGCCCTCCTAGACCCACCTTCATGTATACATATCGACTCAGAATCAAATTCTGAGCAAATGTCTGTGCGGGTGGTTGGATGTTGATCAAAATAATTGCACTTGATTATCTCGGGACTGGCTGAACCGATTTTGTCCGTTTTGGCCTCATTCGATCCATCTTGGGGTCCCCTAAGTCACTATCTATAAATGTTGATGTAAGTACTTCAAAAGTTATGCTTAAAAACGATTTTGACTAAAGTCCAAAAGATTGTAAAAAGGGTGGTTTTTGTAAGGAATCCCGTCATGTTATACATTTTTAGAAAGGTATTTGAAAGACCTTTCCAACGCGTCCACCCTATCAAAAGTTATGGTCACTTAAGTGTATTTTAATACAATTTTTTGAGGCCGGATCTCAAAATTTCGATGAAAAAGTTGTCCGGATCTATGTTACGACCCATCGTTAGATAGGTAATCAAAAAACCTTTCCAACGAGCCCAAAAGATTGAAGATCTGACAACGCTATCAAAAGTTATGAGCAATTGTGCAAAAATATAATTTTGACGGATGCAAAAAAGGGTAAACATTGCAAAAGATCCGGCTGAGGCAGCACTAAGCTTTATGGAATCGGCCTCGTTAGCCCAAGCTTTTTATAGCAGAAACGTAAGTAACGCTTTTATAGCATTTTGTTTGCATGTATTCAGGCGCATTTGAATACAAGCAGAAAGCGTCTTCAATTGATTTTAGGAAGAAGGCATCAATTACTGATGTGGTTTAAAGTAACTTTTTTTTTATTTATATTTATTCAGATTTTCTTTTCTATGTACATTCATTCAGTTAAAATATTATTGAGTGTCCAATCACAATCGATGACTTTTCACCTCAATTTTAAATACTAACAACTTTCTTTTATTTATGATACATTGTAGATGTCGCTATTTAGTGATTTCAAATGTCGGACGGGGAAGTAAATGTTGGTCCCAGTCTAACCTAGAGCGTTAAGTCGTTAGCTCAATCCAGGTGTAGGAGTCGTCTCCCTGGGTCCTGCCTCGGTGGAGTCGCTGTAGGCAGTTGGACTCACAATCCAAAGGTCGTCAGTTCGAATCCCGGGGTGGAAGGAAGCTAAGGTGTAAAAAGAGGTTTGCAATTGCCTCAACAATCAAGCCTTCGGACACCTAGTTTCGAGTAGGAACCTCGCAATCGAGAACGCCAAGGCAATGCTGTAGAGCGAATAATTTGATTTGATTTGATTTGGTAGAGGAAGAAGGATTATTAAATTTATGATAAATAATGTAGGGGAATCTAATCATCCATCAAATAATTATTAAAGTGAGAAGGCTGAAAGATAACGAAAATTGAAATTTTATATGAAAAAAATTGAACAATCTATTGACAACTTTATTGATTTCATTGAGTAACGTTTTTTGTTGCGTTTCTAGAGTTTTTTTTTGAAAAGGTCCTATAAACATATGAAAGACAATAGTTTATAGGTCCTTTTAAAAAAAAAACTCTGGATTTATTATGTACCTTGAGGGGAAAAAACTGAATGCATTATTTTAAATCTTGTTTTTTTTTTTACGGCAAAGTACCTGTTATAATGCGTTAAACAATTAATGATACTTTCTTTTATTGCGGAATTTTGGAATAAGAGCTTGAAATATGATATTTTTTTTTGCTCTACCCTCGAACTCGAGCAGAAACGAAAGGCAAAACTTTGAACAAATTTGTACTAGCCTTACTCAAAGATTCGATGGATTTTTTTTTCTGAGAAATTCGGAGAATCGAGTCTGGACTGTATCATTCTTCTATATAATGCCAAATCAGCTTACACATAAAAATAGGAAATCTTTCTCAGAAAACCTGTAATAAAAAAATTCTCAATAAAACCGATAAGATAAAGCTAACTGGCCATGTCGGTGCTGCAGAGCACTGTGGATACGCATATCATGTCAGAAGTAGTAAGTTCGTGCTTCAAGCTCACGTTATTCAATCCCCTTTAAGGTGGTTGGCGTTTTCCTCACCTTTATGTAGTAATTTTATTCAGAATAGCTGCAAAAATATCTGAGACACACTTTATATAATTTGATAATGAATCGATATGGCGATATGTGGATGTTGGTAAAAAGTTCAATTTTAGAGTGATTTTTAGCCATTTTTCAGTGTTTAAGGATAACAAAAAAAAAATAATAAAGCAGTCAAATTTGCAGAATAATTTAGGGTTTAACCGTATCAGAGTCTACTGCCTTAAGATAACCGGCATTGCAAAGATAGCGATTAACGAAGGCTACGGCCAAGTTTTGTTTGCAGTTCTAGTCTCGCATTTCGATAGTAAGCTTCAGCTGATATGGATCAATCACATCCAGGTAAATCTCATATTCACACGGATAGAAATCCTGTCCGGGAAATCGACAACATTGTTCTCGATTCGTTCTGAAATTCGTTTCAGAATGTTGTCGATCAGTCGTCCGGTAACATTTGCAACAAAATCGAGAACAATGTTGTCGATTTTGAGTGGTTACGGTTGGTGACGCCTGGTTCAAAACAAAACGCACGCAGCCATCCCGAACGGTTTAATCGGTTTTTGAATTGACCGTTGGTTTTGGTTTTTGAATTGACCGTTGGATATTTCTTTGGTTCAGTAAAACAGTTGATTCGTTTTTTTTATTTATAGAGGCAAATAATACATAATTAATTTAATAACTAATCTTTGTGTGTGTGTGTGTGTGTGTGTGTGTGTGTGTGTGTGTGTGTGTGTGTGTGTGTGTGTGTGTGTGTGTGTGTGTGTGTGTTAAGAATTTTGGAATTTGGGAATTTGTGAATTTGGGAATTTGGGATTTTGGGAATCTGGGAATTTGAGAATTTGGGAATTTAAGAAATTGGGAATATAGGAATTTGGGAATTTGAGAATTTGGGAATTGGAGAATTTAAGAACTTGGGAATTTAAGAATTTGGGGATTGAGGAATTTAGGAATTTGAGAATTTAGGAATTAAGGAATTTGAGAATTTGAGAGTTTGGGAATTTAAAAATTTGGAAATTGAGGATTTTGGGAATATGGAAATTTGGGAATTGGGGAATTTGTGATTTTGGGAATTTGGGAATTTAAGAATTTGGGAATTTGTGAATATGGGAATTTGGGATTTGGGATTTTGGGAATCTGGGAAATTGAAAATTTGGGAATTTAAGAATTTGGGAATTTGGGAATTCAGGAATTTAGGAAATTATGAATTTGGGATTTTGGGAATTTAAGAATTGGGGAATTTAGGAATTTAGGAATTTAGGAATTTATGAATATGGGAATTTGAGAATTTGGGAATTTAGGAATTTGGGAATTTAGGAATTTGGGAATTTAAGAATTTGGGAATTTGGGAAATTAAGAATTGGAGAATTGAGGAATTTGTGAATTTGGGAATTTAGGAATTTAGGAATTTAGGAATTTAGGAATTTAGGAATTTAGGAATTTAGGAATTTAGAAATTTAGGAATTAAGTAATTAAGGAATTTAGGAATTTATGAATTTGGGAATTTGGAAATTTGGGAATTCAGGAATTTGAGAATTGAGGAATTTAGGAATTTTGGAATTTAAGAATTTGGGAATTTAAGAATTTGGGAATTTGGGAATTTAGGAATTTGAAAATTTAGGAATTTAGGAATTTGGAACTTAAGAATTAAGGAATTTAGAAATTTAGGAACTTAGGAATTCAGGAATTTAGGAATTTAGGAATTCAGGAATTTTGGAATTTTGGAATTTTGGAATTTAGGAATTTAGGAATTTAGGAATTTAGGAATTGAGCAATTTAGGAATTTAGGAATTTAGGAATTTAGGAATTTAGGAATTTAGGAATTTAGGAATTTAGGAATTTAGGAATTTAGGAATTTAGGAATTTGGGAATTTAGGAATTTAGGAATTAAGGAATTTAGGAATTTAGGAACTTGGGAACTAAGGAATTTAGGAATTTAGGAATTTAGAAATTTAAGAATTTAGGAATTTAGGAATTTAGGAATTTAGGAATTTAGGAATTTAGAAATTAAGAATTTTAGGAATTTAGGAATTAAGGAATTTAGGAATTTAGGAATTCAGGAATTTAGGAATTCAGGAATTTAGGAATTTAGGAATTTAGGAATTTAGGAATTTAGGAATTTAGGAATTTAGGAATTTAGGAATTTAGGAGTTTAGGAATTTAGGAATTTAGGAATTTAGGAATTTAGGAATTTAGGAATTTAGGAATTTAGGAATTGAGAAATAAAGGAATTTTGAAATTTTTGAATAATTGAAGTTTTGAATTGTTAAATTATTAAATTTCTAAATTTTTGAATTTTTGAAATTTTGAATTTTAGAATTTTTGATTTTATTTTTAGGAATATGGGAATTTGAGAATTTAGGAATTTGGGAATTTGGGAATTTAAGAATTTGGGAATTTGGGAAATTAAGAATTTGAGAATTGAGGAATTTGTGAATTTGGGAATTTAGGAATTTGAGAATATAGGAATTTAGGAATTTGAGAATTTGAGAGTTTGGCAATTTGGGAATTTAAGAATTTGGGAACTTAAGAATTTGGGAATTTAGGAATTTGTGAATTTGGGAATTTGGGAATTAAAGAATTAGGGAATTAGGGAATTTGAGATTTTGAGAATTTGAGAATAACGGACTTTGAGAATTTTGGAATTTGAGAATTTGAGAATTTTAGAATTTTAGAATTTTAGAATTTTAGAATTTTAGAATTTTAGAATTTTAGAATTTTAGAATTTTAGAATTTGAGAATAACGGACTTTGAGAATTTTGGAATTTGAGAATTTGAGAATTTTAGAATTTTAGAATTTTAGAATTTTAGAATTTTAGAATTTTAGAATTTTAGAATTTTAGAATTTTAGAATTTTAGAATTTTAGAATTTTAGAATTTTAGAATTTTAGAATTTTAGAATTTTAGAATTTTAGAATTTTAGAATTTTAGAATTTTAGAATTTTAGAATTTTAGAATTTTAGAATTTTAGAATTTTAGAATTTTAGAATTTTAGAATTTTAGAATTTTAGAATTTTAGAATTTTAGAATTTTAGAATTTTAGAATTTTAGAATTTTAGAATTTTAGAATTTTAGAATTTTAGAATTTTAGAATTTTAGAATTTAGAATCACAGAATTTTAGAATTTTAGAATTTTAGAATTTTAGAATTTAGAATTTTAGAATTTTAGAATTTTAGAATTTTAGAATTTTAGAATTTTAGAATTTTAGAATTTTAGAATTTTAGAATTTTAGAATTTTAGAATTTTAGAATTTTAGAATTTTAGAATTTTAGAATTTTAGAATTTTAGAATTTTAGAATTTTAGAATTTTAGAATTTTAGAATTTTAGAATTTTAGAATTTTAGAATTTTAGAATTTTAGAATTTTAGAATTTTAGAATTTTAGAATTTTAGAATTTTAGAATTTTAGAATTTTAGAATTTTAGAATTTTAGAATTTTAGAATTTTAGAATTTTAGAATTTTAGAATTTTAGAATTTTAGAATTTTAGAATTTTAGAATTTAAGAATTTTAGAATTTTAGAATTTTAGAATTTTAGAATTTTAGAATTTTAGAATTTTAGAATTTTAGAATTTTAGAATTTTAGAATTTTAGAATTTTAGAATTTTAGAATTTTAGAATTTTAGAATTTTAGAATTTTAGAATTTTAGAATTTTAGAATTTTAGAATTTTAGAATTTTAGAATTTTAGAATTTTAGAATTTTAGAATTTTAGAATTTTAGAATTTTAGAATTTTAGAATTTTAGAATTTTAGAATTTTAGAATTTTTGAATTTTAGAATCATAGAATTTTAGAACTTAATACTACTATTACAATTTTGAAATTTTAGACTATTACAATTTGAACATTTTAGACTTTAAGAATTTTTAGAATATTCAAATTTTAGAATTTCAATCCTTAAATTTTACAAAATTTTATTGTTTAAAGATTAAAGAACTTTAGAATTATAGAATTTTAGATTTTAGTGTTTCAGTGTTTTTGAATTTTAGAAATTTTAAATTTCAAAATTTAAAGTTTCGAATTTCAAAATTTAATAATTCAAAGTTTTAAAATTTCATAATTTTTGAACTTCAAAATGTTAAAATTTTTAAATTTTAGGATCTTTGAATTTTAGAATTTTAGAAATTCTCAATTTAGAAGTATAAAAATTAAGAAATTTTGAAATTAAGAAATTGAGATGTTGAAAAATTTAGAATTTTCGAAATTTTCAATTAATTTAAATAAAAAAATATAGAATTTAAAAATTTCTTAACATTGGAATCATAGAATTTTAGAATCTCATATATATAAATATAGAATTGAAGAATTGAGGAAGCATAAATTTTGAGAATTTCTGTGTTTTGGAAATTTAGAATTTTAGAAATCTAGAAATGTAGAAATTCAGAAGAGTCTTGAATTTTTGAATAAAGGTTATTAAAATTTGAAAAGTATTGAGTTTTGGAATTTTAAAATTTAAGAATGAAATATTTTGGAATTTAATAATTTTATTATTTTGTAATTAAATAATTTTAAAATTACAGAATATTAGAATCTTAGAATTTTAGAATTTGGAATTAAATAATTTAAAATTTCAGAATTTGGAATTTTAGAATTTAATAAATTTGAAATTTCTGAATTATAGAATATTAGAGTTTTAGAATTTAATAGTTAAACAATTTCAGAATTTTTGAATCTATTTTTAATTTTTGAATTGTAGAATATTAGAACTGAAATTTTAGAATTTAATAAATTTGTAATTTCAGAATATTAAATAATTTTTTTAGAATTTAATCATTTTAAAATTTGTCGAATGTTATTTAAGAACTTTGGATTTTGGAATTTTAGAATTTTAAAATTTATTTAGAAATGTGTGTGTGTGTGAATTTCAAATTTAGCTTAAGAATCCTAGAATTTTAGAATTTAAAGTCTTGAGAGTTTTAAAAATTTAGAAATTTAGATTTTTAGAATTTTTGAAATAAGAATTGTAGAATTGAAGAATGTAAGATTACAGTTTTTGGTGGTAGAGTGTAATGTAGTGTGTGAGTGTGGGTATTCAGCGCCTTCTGCACGACCGAAGCTTGACCGCGATCGGCTCCACGATGCCAACGGAGCTCGAGTTCGGTTGATGCGACTTGTCCCGGGCCGCCTTTCTTGTCGTCGTGGTTCAATTTGAGGTGGCTGCAGAGGAGGAGGAGGAGGAGGAGGAGGAGGAGGAGGAGGAGGAGGAGGAGGAGGAGGAGGAGGAGGAGGAGGAGGAGGAGGAGGAGGAGGAGGAGGAGGAGGAGGAGGAGGAGGAGGAGGAGGAGGAGGAGGAGGAGGAGGAGGAGGAGGAGGAGGAGGAGGAGGAGGAGGAGGAGGAGGAGGAGGAGGAGGAGGAGGAGGAGGAGGAGGAGGAGGAGGAGGAGGAGGAGGAGGAGGAGGAGGAGGAGGAGGAGGAGGAGGAGGAGGAGGAGGAGGAGGAGGAGGAGGAGGAGGAGGAGGAGGAGGAGGAGGAGGAGGAGGAGGAGGAGGAGGAGGAGGAGGAGGAGGAGGAGGAGGAGGAGGAGGAGGAGGAGGAAAAAAAAATACTGCCCAGATGTCCTGCTGCAAACACCGATAACAACGTCGTTCCGGTACCGGGCTTAAAAGTGCTTTTGGAAGTGGCGAAATCATCTGTCCGGGAGAAGTCAAATGCGATCCGCACCGTTGTTTCTGACAAAAGTGCTCGGAAGGATCAGTACAGGTTCAGTTCTGGAATGAAAGACGGAACCGTTGCCAACAACCACCCTCGAGAACCTCACCTCCTCCTCCTTCTCTGTTTGAAGTTTCAAAGGGACGTCAATCAACGGCAGCACGGCAACGGCTCGTTGTTGATTTCCTCCCGCTGGCCAACATCTTCCTCGGCGGCCGTGGAGCAGGATGAGGAGGAGGTTCCGGCGATGGACCACTTTCCATCTACTCGAGGGTGGTCGTTGGCAACGGCTCCGTCTTTCATTTCAGAACTATACCTGTACTGGTCCTTTCGATCACTTGTCAGGCTGCGGTGCGGATCGACTTTGATTTTTCGCGGACAGGTGATTTCACCACCTCCGAAAGCACTTTTAATCTCGTCCCGGTTGACCGGAACGATTTTGTTGGCGGTCTTTGCAGCTGGACACTTGGGCAGCAATTGTTGCTGCCGAACTACACTTAATTTGGCACCCTCCGGAACCTGTTTTCGGGACACCGGCAACTTTTTTTTTTCTCCCGAATCACAAACAAACTGTCACGACGTTTGGGTTGACGTTTTGATTTAGGCTGCGTTTTGACAGTTGTTACGCTCCGTAAAATGGTGACGGAAAAAGTTGCATTTTCGAAAACAAAAGTTGCGCTTTCGAAAACAAAAGTTTTCGAAATCGAGGAGAATGTTTTCATTTTTGAAAACATTGTAAACGAAAATGAAAACAATCGATGTTATCGATTTTAAAACAATTTGTTTACGAATTTTCGGACAGGATTTCTATCCGTGCAGTCAATATCTTTTCAATTATATCCAATTTTACCAGGCACAAAATGCTCTAGTTGTAAGGCGGATCCCATAGTTGGTGTTCGAATGGCTTGCCTTATTTGCAAAAGATACGACCTCTGCGGAGAATGCCATTCGAAGAAACGTTTTAGTAGAAAGCACCGATCCTACCATCCGGTGCAGACAATTCTTCCACCGAACGAGATGGAGAGAAGTTTGAAGGATGTGCACCAGGATGAAATTCGAATCTTCCGATGTCCTTGCTGTGGGGACGATGAGCTCAACGTTCGCGAGTTGATTGGTCACTGTGGTAAGTATCACGCCAGTGGGCACGACCTTGTGCATTGCCCGATCTGTATTAGCGAGGAATGGCAAAGCGATGTATGGCAAAGTGAGCAAACGCGTAACATTTTGCGACACTTAAAATGGTTGCATTTCGATGAGAATGTGGATAGTTGGGATGAAGTTGAGAGTGAAGCGAGCAGTGATGAGGAAAAGAACTTGGAAGACATTGAAAGTGAAGGTAATGGGCTGAAAAAAGTATTTTCCTGAAGGATTATAATATTTCTATTTATTTTTAGACGAAAAATGTTGCATTTGTCAGGAATCGATGAAGGCGGAGGATTGTAGGAAGTTGACCTGTAGTCATTCTTACCATAGAGAATGTATAAATCAATGGTTGAGGGACAATAACAGCTGTCCAAACTGTCGTGCTGAAGTTTGAAGACAGTTTTGCCTTCAATAAAGCAACAAGTCCATGATACAATTTAAAAAAGAGTCACAACGCCATAGAGCAAAATCTGCAAAATTAACTTTTGTTGAATTTCATCAAATCTAAAAGATAATCACTACCCTGATAAGTCTTGTTGACTCTATAAATTCTCGTTCTCATTAACTACTCCCACAAACAGCCTCTTTTCGAGTAGGTAGGTTCTTCCACGAAGAAGCCAGCCCACCCACGGCAACAATTTCGCAGATTTTCCTCCCCGAAGCTGAGCATCCATGAATGAAATTTCCCAACCTTTTTCCCTTTCTAAACCACCCCCAAAAAGCATCAACACAGCCCGCCCAAAAAAAAAAAGCTAACTCTCGCCGCCGTCCGCCCACAACTTTTTGTTTTGAGTTATAAATAACTTGGCCGGCCCGAACCCACCATCATTTTCCCGGGGCAGAGCAAAAAAAAAAACACGGAGGAAATTCCTCCCATTGACGAACAAGGCAGCAGCAGGCAGAGAGAAAAGTGGCAGAGCAGCCATTTCAAGCTACTGCTGCAACGCCAAGGGGAAAAATCGATAATCCTGCCGGGGACCGGGGAAGGTCTGGCTGGCTGCCCCGGCACAGGGCCGATTTGCTGGGCAGGGGTGCCAGATTTATGATTTGAGTTTCATTACGATTATTTTTATGTATGTTTATTTTTGGTGAAATATAAACTAAAAACTCTGCATTCAAAATTATTTTTGTTTTTTTGTAATTTTTGTAATTTTTGTCACCTTTGTCACTTTTGTCATTTTTGTAATTTTTGTAATTTTTGTCATTTTTGTCATTTTTGTCATTTTCGTCATTTTTGTCATTTTTGTAATTTTTGTAATTTTTGTAATTTTTGTAATTTTTGTAATTTTTGTCATTTTTGTCATTTTTGTCATTTTTGTCATTTTTGTCATTTTTGTCATTTTTGTCATTTTTGTCATTTTTGTCATTGTCATTTTTGTCATTTTTGTCATTTTTGTCATTTTTGTCATTTTTGTCATTTTTGTCATTTTTTGTCATTTTTGTCATTTTTGTCATTTTTGTAATTTTTGTAATTTTTGTAATTTTTGTCATTTTTGTCATTTTTGTCATTTTTGTCATTTTTGTCATTTTTGTCATTTTTGTCATTTTTGTCATTTTTGTCATTTTTGTCATTTTTGTCATTTTTGTCATTTTTGTCATTTTTGTCATTTTTGTCATTTTTGTCATTTTTGTCATTTTTGTCATTTTTGTCATTTTTGTCATTTTTGTCATTTTTGTCATTTTTGTCATTTTTGTCATTTTTGTCATTTTTGTCATTTTTGTCATTTTTGTCATTTTTGTCATTTTTGCCATTTTTGTCATTTTTGTCATTTTTGTCATTTTTGTCATTTTTGTCATTTTTGTCATTTTTGTAATTTTTGTCATTTTTGTCATTTTTGTCATTTTTGTCATTTTTGTCATTTTTGTCATTTTTGTCATTTTTGTCATTTTTGTCATTTTTGTCATTTTTGTCATTTTTGTCATTTTTGTAAAAAAAAAAAATATAAAAATTTAAATAACAAGCCATAGTCTTCACATTTAAATGAAAAAAGTGCATTTTACACTAGTTCAGTTGTTTTGCAATCATTAGTTTTCAAAAAATTTAAGATCTTACAAAAACAAAAATTGTATCGAAAAAAAGATTTTGCATCGAAAATTTTCTAAAAATCTTAAGATTTTTTAATAAACCCAAATATGCTAAAAATGATTTTAAACACAGGAGAATGTATTTTAATTTGATTTCAGCTGGTTGCACTTGAATTTTCATTGCAATTTTGAAGTTTATTGTAAAAATATTTTTTTGACCCCTGATTTTTCGGGCCAATTTTGAAGAAGGGGGGGGGGGTGACAAAAACTTTTAAAATATTTGTACCAACCTAATTAGAAAAAAAGCTTAACAAGACAATTTTATGTTTTCAAAAAAAATCGATGATACTACAATTAGCTCAAAGTAAATGCATACATTAAACAAAATAAAAACTAAAATAAATTAAAATTACAAAACAAAAAATACACAATTGCTGGCACCCCTGCCCACACAAAAACTGTGCGGGGAAGGGATGGCATCCATTTTCGGGGTGGAAAGCCACACCACCCTAAAAACGGTTTCGGCAGGGTGAAAAAATGCTCCCAGCCACCACTCTCGTAACGGGGTGGCCGGGAAACGCGCATTAGGCGGCATATGTTTACCACCCCCTCCCAAGAAAAAAAGAAAACGTTTCTTTAAACTCACCTTTTCCGCTTGCGATTTCTATCCATTTTGAAAGTTATCCATTGTTAAGCGCCAAACACTAAAATGTGCACAATTTCTTCTTGATTTTCACTTGGGCTTTTCCCTTCACCTCAAAAGTGTTAGGTTTTGCTTATCCGGCCACACGGGACACACGACCGCACTACTCGACCATTCTCTCGGAAATACGCGCCACGGCGACGATTCCGTCCAACCCTGCCCGTCCGCCGTGTTTCGCCGGGATATCGGAAAAAGGATGAGTTGCCGTTGTTGTGTTGGAAAATGCTACCCCTCATTTTCCGAGCACCACTACCACCCCACGATGCGCCCTCTCCCTCTCTCTTTGTGATACTGGGTGCAACCTTTCCCTCATTCTACTTTGCACAAACAAGAAGCATTTTTCCCGTCTCTCCCACATTTAGAGCTCAGGCGCATCAGCGTTGTTGCGGGTAAACATAAACAGAATTTTCCCTCGCGATGGAGCGGCTGCAACATATGTGAGTGGGTGTGGGTGGGTGTGAGGGGGAGAGGAAGTTGTTTTCAGGATTGACCGCTGGTTGGGAAAGTAGCGCTGTAGGATTGAGGAGAACATGGTTTTTTGGCGGGAATTCTACAGAGTGTTTGAAGCCTAATTTTCAGAATTTGATTATTTTATAAATTTCCCGGGAATTCACGGAATTCAAACGGAAGTATACATTATCTTAATTTTTTGGATCCATTTTTTTAAATGCTCTAGAAAAAATTAAGAAACTCAATTACTATCAAGTTTTAATTCTGATAATATTAGTTTCTGAAGCAACTGGAAATAGACCTTGCTTAATGAAAATAAACTTTTACAATCCAGGTAAACTTTTTAAAGAATAATAGGATATAGTATAAATAACATTTAAATCCTTTAACGCCAAAGCAAAATTGAGATTTTTTACGTTTTTGTTTACCATGATTAAATTAGATGAAAATTGAATTGCTATCATTAAATATTTCAAATAAGTTTTTGCAAGAAGAATTACTTCAATTCGTTCAAAAAATTTCAATTTAAAGTAAAAGTATTATGGAGCACTGTTGCAACAATGGGTGTTAGGCGTGTATCGTTCTTTTTGCGACAAGACTCCGCCTCCCGGGTCTCCTAAGTGTGAAGGTATGGCAAGGGGAGAGGGCACCGAATACCTATATTAACACTTAGAATTTTTGCGTCTGCCTTGGGATTCGAACCGCCGACCTCTGGATTGTGAGTCCAGTGCGCAGTCCGATTGATCCACACAGGCAGACGCTCTACAAAATACTTTAAACATAAATAAAGTTATGTTACTGTCAAATTATTTTTAATAATTAAACATGCGGGAAATTTTTGTTCCGGTCTGTGGTCCAAACATTTAATGTTTAAGTAATTAAAAATAGTTTATTTGAAAATAAATGCAAAAATAAACTAGGGCGTTTATTTTTCCCGGGATTTGGATTTCCCGGGAAACGGGAAAAATATTTTTGAAATCCCCGGGAAATCTCGGGATCCCGGGATTTTTTTAAAACAGTAATAAAATTTATGTTTTCATTATATTTGCATGATTTTCAAGCTTAAAATCATAGAATTAGCTCAATACTATCACAGTAAAAAAAACATGGTAAAAGCACATCTTTTATGTCAGAAAAAAAGCTTTAATTTTACCTCTAATAATGTGTAAATTTACATCTGGCAGACGCTAGGAAAAACTATCTGTAATCCTAAAAAAATATCAAACCATCGATAGTTATATCTGGCTTACTAAGTTCGCGCCCCAACCCGCACGGCCAACTCGCCGCTGTGAAAACTTTATAATCAAAGCCGATGTAGCTCTATGTACCGTATATGCAGTAAATACAGTATATAATGTAAGGACCACATAGAGGTTCATTGGCTTTGATCATCTAGTTTTCACAGCGACGAGTTACCAGCGATATAACCATCGCTGGTTTAATATTTTTTTAGGATTACAGATATTTTTTCCTAGCGTCTGCCAGATGTAAATTTAAACATTTTTACAGGTAAAATTAAAGCTTTTTTCTGACATAAAAAATGTACCCCTTTTTAGATGTTATTTTACCATGTTTTTTTTACTATGATATTCATTGGTGCTAATCCACACTTCAATCTAATTAAGAATAGTCGTTTTTAAATAGCTTGATAGATTTTGTTTTTGTTCTTTGTAGTGCCTTGGTTTCATATCTAATGATTCAAATTAATAAATACATTTTTTTTATTTTTTTATATGTCATGACTAGAAAAGCATAAAAAAATCTTTTTAAATGTCTTAAATAACAAATAAAAAGACAACATATAAAATTATACTAGTTAAATTTTAGATAGGTTGAGATACTCATGTTTTGTATAAAAAATATTAAACAAATTATCTTAAAGTCATAACCGCCAACTAGGGAAATTTGGGACTACAGTCTTAATAGGTACAGAAGATTTTAAAGCAATTAATTTGGAGATCGATGTACTAATTGTTTTGGTTTGTTCCTGTTTGAACTGAAATCAATCAAAAAAATAAAAACGTTATGCAAAAAAAATACTAAAACAGCTGTCTTAATTCGATACAATCGTCTTAATTTGCCAAAATATATAAAATTTATAAAACATGTTTAAAATTTTAGGCAATTTGCGGATCTCCTTTGTAAGTCAAATGAATGCTGATACCTATATACTGCCGTTTTACGGCGATATGATGTATACGCCATAGAGGTGATTTTGCTGTAGACACGATTTTCTGTTTTTGTTCATTTTTTCAATTTAAAATGACTAATTTGAGATCTGCTCTGTAGAAACTGTTAAAAAGAACAATAAAAATGTGGCCCCTACTAAATTTCTTGTTTTTTCTTATTCTCTACGATTTTAAACCACAAACATCATTTGGCCGTAAAAATAGCAATAAAAAATCACTACTTTTCCTGCCCAATGATGTATGTATACATTGCTCGATCAAAGCGGTCAAAGCTGGCTTTATTTTTTGTGCCAGCTATTTTGATAGCTGAGTGGATCCCGTAATGCATTGTTCACGTGGATACTTTAAGGGGGGGAGGAGGTATTAGGGAGCGTTCTTTCATTACGTAATGCAATGGGGGGGGGGGTCGGAGGCCGTGTTACGCTCCATACAAATTTTTTAAAAATTGTATGGAAATTTTGTTACGAGGGGGGGGGGGGTCTAAAAATCCGTTTTTTTGCGTTACGTAATAAAAGAACGCTCCCTTAGCGATTGTCTATGCTCCATAAACACATTTTTTGCATGAACAATTGTCACCAAAAATTTTCAAAAAGGTGTCTACGTGAATGTGGCTAAGGTTTCATCCATTAAGTACGTCACATTAAAATCAGTCAAAATTTACTCCACCCACCTTTGTCACGATTTCCCTATGCTTTTAACACGCAACATCACGCTTTCTCAAAACCCCCCTCTTCCCTCAGAACGTGACGTCTTTTATGGATGATGCCTAATGGAACTCCCCTTAAGAATGAAATCGAAATAATGTAATAAAATATTGCCCAGTCTTGATTTGGTCCCAAAACCTCAAATCAACATTCAAACAGTATTGAATTTGACTTCTATCAATTCTCAATGTATACATACATCATGATGAGTAAAATTGGCGTATACATCATTGTTTGTTTGCTTAATAAAATGGGCCCCACAGCAGTTTTTTGAAAAATTCTTTCGTCAGGAGGTAGCTTTTAAGATTCTTTATCAGACTGTACAATAAAATTGAAAATGTCCAAAATGGCGTATACATCATATCGCCGTAAAACGGCAGTATAGTTTGAATAGGTCCTATTAGGTTTTACGCCGTGACGTCATTTGACAGCTCGTGTGCACTGTTTACATGGTCTTCGTCGATTGTCGACGAATTTTCCCGAACAAAATCGACGACCGCATCGAACTGTGCTAAGTCCTTGTAAACAGTGCACTCCTTCTAACCTCCAAATCGAGTCGTCGTAAAACCTAATTATTATCCGCGTACCACCAAACCGAAGTGCGCATCTCTTCTGTTGCGCGAAAAAATCTGTTGCGCCGTACAAAAATTGGGTGTTTGTCGTAAGTGTGTACATCAGCCTGTGGCCCTACAGGTTTTGACAGGTTACACTCGTATTTTGATTTTTGTCTGCCTTCACAATAACATATGAAAACACAAAAGCTTATAGAACATAAAAAACCCAATGCTTATTTTTTTGTTTTTATCATTGTTCATCTATTTCCACAACAAAAACTGAATTTCCAAACAAAAATCCCGGGCATTTTGTCCCGGGAATTCCCGGGATGGACGCACTAAAATATTCTATGTACAATGAAAAAGTTTACATGTCAATCGTACAAGTTTTATCATCGAAAATTTAAACTAACAAAAAAATCTGTGATCTATGAATTTACATGCGACAATGTAGTATGATCAGATGATCACATTAATTTAACCTTGTACAACAAGGTGAGTTTCGTTCTGAAATTCACCAAAAATCAGGTTTTCAACAAATTTCCAAATCTTCAAAAAAATGAAATTTTAAAAGCATTGGAATTGGAATTGGAATGAATTCTTAAAATTTTAGAAAATTTCAGGGTTGGAAGTTTGACTTGTTTAATGTAACCTTGCCAACGTTTAAAAAAAGTTATTTTTCTGGGGTTAACTTTGGCTTTCAAACTAACATTTTTCGATATTATAGGTAAAAATAAGTATGCAGTAATTTTTGCTATGTCCCAGACTCTACCTCTACGCATTTTCTTACAAAAATGTGAAAAACAAGCAAAACATTGAAAAAAGTGATTATAAAAACATGAAAGAACTAAAAAGACAAAAGTTTATGATAGTAGATGGTAGAATAATTCTAATTGAGATAAACAAAAGTTTCTCAAAACGACCTCCTGGAAAGGGGAAAAAATCGAAAAAAAAACTATCATTAGAGGGTTAACTAAAATCATTTTCTTGGAGTTTTATTTTAGGTATATCTCCTAAAGGGCCCGTTCACAAATCAAACATAGAGCCTAGATTTAGATGACCGTGGGACCATCCTCACCGGTGTCCATATCCATCGCCCTATCTTATCACCGTCACCGGCTACAACTGATAAGAACACTTGTTCGACCCAGTGAGGCCCCAAGGTGGGGCACGATCGTAGCCCAGTACGGTTCGAGCAGCAGGTGCAAAACGGTCGGAACATTTGGACTCCGCGGCGCCGCACGTGGATTAAGGTGTGACACTTTTATTTTAAACAGATTGATTTTTGTGACAGTGATTAAAAAAGGAAGAACTTTGCCAAAGGTTTGTCGAATCTGCAGAATAAGTGAAAATCAAAATTGTTTGCTGATTGGATTATGATTTTCTAGTAAAGGAATACAAAGTATTACAAGGTTAGTGAAAATCCAAAATGGCGGTTATGCATTGAGTTTATTTTTTCAACGTGCAATTCATAACATTTATGGGAAACAATTTTGTTTCTAAATTTAGGTGAAAGACTTCGTTTAAACTTAAAGCAACGTGACAGGTTCGAGATTTTCTAACACTCGATAGTTATCTATTAACTAAGCCAAATTTCGACATGGATTTAAGGTTGCCAGATAATGGTGTTATGAGTAATGCTGGCTTTTTTCCACGGAATGCCACAGTCTAGTCACAACCACAGGAAAAAAAGTGAACGTATCAGTGAAATCTATGAATTGCGAGCGCGCGCAGTCCGATAAGATAACGACAGGAGCAAACAAATTTAGCAATTCCCTCTATGTGTGCGCGGAAGGTGAAAGCAGTTACTGAAATTATTTAATGTTTGTTAATTGTCTCGATACAGTTTTCAGTTGTTGATGAAATACTGTATTGATAAATCTAATCGCAGGTTAAATTTGCGTTTGTGTATTGTTTTTAAAGTCCTGTTTTAATGTGAATACCGTCGACATATTTTCAACATGCAACATTGTCTATTAAAGATTTAATTTTAGAATATGGTCCGTAAATTCAATGATTTTGGCAGAAACCGAAAAAAAAACTTCCCTGGTTAAAGTTTACCCTTATCCTAGGATTTTCTTGTTTGCCGTCAGTTGTTTAGTAAAATATACCTAAACTTCATTAGAATTATTTTTTTTAGTCCAAAAGAGACATTACAAAGTGGCTTTCTTCTTAAATAACATGAAATTTGCTTTCTACAAAGCATCATTTTGCAGTAAAGTATTATTTTGTGACAACCGTTAGATTGTAAATTCAAATAAAATACTAAATAAAAACAACTACCTTAAAACACACCCAAAGTTAAAGAACGAGGGGATAGTCCTCACGAAAAGAAACGTGAGGAAAGTGCTATTTTGCGAGAGTATAGTCCTCTTGCGTGTTCATTCGTTCATTGAAACAGTTCATGCTATTGAGTGGCTTACATGGACAAATGACCGCCACTTAGTCACCGAACCGTGGTGGCCCATACGGCAAAGGCACGGTTCAATATGCCGAAAGTCTTGGGTTCGAGTCTCGGTACCGATATTTTTTTATAGATGAACTTTTTTTGAAGATGAACCCATGAGTAAAGTACTATCGGTAATTTCGGGATTTATCCTCTCAGTCCGCACACAGTACCATTTTACTACCGAATCGTGCTCTTTATACTCTCGTATGCCGATGTCCAGTTCTGGGTGCATAATTTATCAAATTTATTAAATCTTCAACTAAATCAAAACTATAGAAACAGTGACTAATAGTCCCGAGATATCAAAATTGATCGCCTTTAGCTAGAATTACAGTCATGACCTCATACACCTTGATATAAACTACTGTGCCACTCAGCCAAACCTAACGTTACAGTCACTATCACGCAAACCGCATTGAAAAAGTGACTTATCTTATCAGCTCAAGTGTCCCCCTCTCCAGCCAGCGTTTTGGTCGTTTATGCCACCACAACCTTTAGCAAACTTCCACTTGTGCAATCATAATATAAGCAATGCGTTCCCCGAAATCGATTACCTTTTCCCGGAATATCAATAATATGACATGCATTTCACAATTTCCAGGTTAATCACACACAACGATGAATTCCAAAGCGGCACTGCTGCCGCTGATTGCGATCCTGCTGGGTGCACTCGTCGAGTACGCCCACGGTCAGGAAAATGTCCAAACCCGCGTTGCACCGTCCCTCATCGAATGCTACAACCGACCGGAACTGTTCGAACGAGACGAACGGCTTCCGATGACGATGAACATGCTGATCGAGCTGATCCGGAAGGTCGAGGACGTCCCGGAGTACCGGGTGGACATCCGTCAGCTGACGATCGCTCTGCTGCATCGGTTCCGCCAGGATGGTATCGTGCGGGCGTCCGGGGTGCAGAACATTGCTGGAGTGCTTCCGTTCAGTCCGAGTGGGTTCCACTTTACCAAGCATCGTATTCTGTTCTCGCGTTTGCTGCCCGGAAATGCGCTGGGATTCCCGAACGCAACGCTGACGGCCCAGGAGCGGTGTGCCCTCCACTTTATGATGTCCAGCTCGATCGACACGATGATCCGCGGAGATGAAGGTCAACGATGCTCGCAGCTGTCCCAGTATCGTGCCGCTCGTGTTCCTCGTGAACTGGACATGAAAGACAAGTCCAAGCTGCGGTCCAACTACCTTGGCGACATCGAGATGCTCGCTCAGCCGGAAATGAATCAGATCCGCAAGCAGATCAAGAAGCTGAAGCAATCGGCTCGACTTGAGATGGGCGAGGACGAGGAACAGGCGGGAGAAGATGAGGCGGATTTGGCTGCAGTTGCAGATGAGGAACCAGAAGCCGTGGAAGATCAGGAGCAAGATCCAGAGCATGAATTGAGCGCGGATACCTCGCTGGTGGATATTGCTTCGAACGCGATCAGCGCTTGTCCGGTAGAGAATGGTGTGGTGTCCACCCGTTGGGGAACCGTGTCCGCAGGAACCGTTCTCGCTGGCATTGCAGCTGGTTTGGAGCCTCAATCTGTTCAGCTGCGTGATTTGATGCCAAGAAGTGGTCAGATGCGTAGTCAAATCCGTTCCCGTCAGCAGGTACAACCGATGCGTGTTGACAATCTCTGGGCAGCTACGATTTCCGGTGACCTGGCTGAAGTAACCCTGCTGCACGTTCCATCATCACCGAACAACATCCAGGTCGGTGCAGCTGGAGCTTGGAATCATACTGTCTCCCCACGATGGTTCTTCTTGAGCCAACGTACGGCGCTGGAGATGACCGACGCCGAGATTCGCGGAGGTATCGACGGACTCGTGCTGGCGACCAACATCGCTGAATGGCGCAATCGTGCCAACACCCTCAGACTGAGCCAGCTGCTGGACATGTACTACTCCGAGCGGGGTGTGTTTGGCTCGCCGATGCGATCATGCAATCGTCGCGATCAATTCTCCACGGTAGCACCTATCCAAACCATGCGCGATCAGGCGGCTGCTTTCAGCAACATTCTAGACAAGGAGATGCAGATGGCCTTCACGGTCGACCAGAACGCAATCATCCAATTCTCCGGATCGGCGGCAGATGCGTTGGCATCTTATGTTCGTAAGTTCTTAAGATCATCATTACGGAGGGTGAATTAGCTAACACTTGATTATTTTCAGCATCCAACCTTAACGATCCGTCTTGTGAAGCAACGTCCATAACTCCTAACGATGATACTGTTTGGCGAACTGCTGCCGATCTGTTCATATACATCGACATGTCGTGGCCATACAACGATATCTACTCCGTCGTCGGGTTAGTATAGAGAGGACCAGAGTATCTCTGCGGTACTAACATGGTAATGATTTCAGAAACTTGTTGGATGGCGTAGACGTTGGACGCTTTGGTACCCGCTACACGGTTTTAAGCGCTCAAACTGGAGAAGTGATTGTCAACAGTACCCTGTTCCTGGCCGACTTCCACTCGACCTTCACGCTGGCGTTGTATCAAACACGTGAGTATTTTTAAAAAGTTAATTTCCCGAACATCTGTAATGACCCTTCAATCAACTTCCAGTCCAATCCGGCCTCAACTTGCCCAACGTGATCCGCAGTCTACGCGAGCACAGTGTCCAGCTGATGACTACGGAACGGCAAACCGCCAGCATGAGTGGTCGCTCGAAGATCGGTCTTGTAATGCCCAATACGGCAGCCGTAAGTGAAGGGGACAGCAACTGGGCCGTCCAACAGTTGGCTATTCTGCGCGAAGAAGTACCGGATCTTCGCATGTTGTTCTTCGCCGGAGGCAGCCATACGAGATTCAACCGATTCGTTCGCGAAGAGAGTCGGGACGTATTCCCGCTGCGTGAGCTGGGATCCGGAGCGGTTATCGACGCCGTCAACGTGCAGACTCTACCGGTGATCCAGCGCATCCAGCGTGAACCACGCCGTATTGTGAACCCTCGTTGCGGAGGTGACTGGGTTCAGGCTGACTGGGGATCGAACACGATCAACCAGTACGTGGAACCGCAGGGGGTTGTGTTTTACCGGCTGCATCCAAACTACTTCTTCCGAGCGGGTGAAAACCGACGAATTCGCATTCAGGGACATGGCTTCGCACCGCTCACGGTGTGCCAATCTCGATGGGTTCAACTGCCAAGGTAATTCCAACAACCTCAGCTTTCACTTCATTGCAAGACCTAACCTAAACCCCTTACATAGATCCAACGCCACCCAGAACATGGACGTCATCAACTGCCGGGTCGTCAACTCCGACTCGGTAGACATCGATCTGTCCAATGCGTGCGATGGCCACACCGTTATCCACAGCTGTCCGCCACTCTTCTTCTCGGTGGAGTTTGCAGTGCGTTCCCAGCAGAATGGCTTCAGATGTACGGACAACGAGTGCCGTTTCCCGGATATGGCCCGCTTTGCGGTAATGGCGGACAACCTGGGCTGTTTCAGCAGTGCCGGAAAGGTGATCAGCTCGTTGGTGGTGCTGTTCGTGGCTTTGGTGGCAGTTTTCTTCAGACAGTAGACAGTATTTAAGATTTAGATTTACACCCGTTGTACAATCCGTCTTTGTCGTGACAAACCAATAGTGGTTCATACAATAGAGTCAGCGTTCCATAAACGGTTACGATTTTCTGTATTTCATTTCATTGTATTTTTAGAATTTAAATAAAGATAAGGTTTCCCGGAAAACTGTTCTCGTATAGTATTCAATTCCCTTTGAACACCAATTTACACCTCCCGCACACATCATAGAAAAAAAGTAGGGGAAATATACCCATTTTAATCAGTCTAAGCCGTTCGACCAATTCTCATCACTTTTGCCGTTTTGCGCTATTAAATCAACATTTTCAGATGTATCAACAACGAAGAGTTGCTTGCTCACTTTTGTTTGAGCTATTTATTACTTTGGAACAGTCAAAAACACTTTATGAAAGCTGTAATTCATGATCGAAGTGCTGATAGGCCGATAATAGAAATAGGCTGAGAAATGGTATATTTCCCCTAATCTCTATATTTTCGAAAATTATTTCCCGGTTTATTCATCAGTATTTTTGGATGTTTGGATTAAACTTTGTCCATACATTCCCTGTGTCAAAAGAAGCTATTTTGCAACATTCGTTTTTCCATACAAGTCTCTAGACAATCGTGGGGGCTGGTCATACAAAATGGGTATGAGCAATACTCTACGTAATCGGTCTTTTTTTTACTTTAAATTTTTGTATTTTTTAATCCGGCTGCAAGAAGCCATTTTGCATCATTAGTTTGCCAATATAATTTTCCATACAAATTTGGCAGCTGCCCATACAAAAATGTTATATGAAAATTCAAAAATCTGTCTCTTTTGAAGGAATTTGTTGATCGATTTGGTGTCTTCGGCAAAGTTGTAGGTACGGATAAGGACTACACTGAAAAAAATTATAAACGGCAAGTTTCTTTGATTATTTTTAATTTCACTTATTGTCACTTTAACTTGATTTGCAATTAAAAACACCTTTTTTATATGTTTAAGGCAGGGGTGACCAAAGTATGGCCCGCGGGCCAAACGTGGCCCGCGAGGTGTTTTTTTGTGGCCCGCGGACCCATTTTGAACGTTCATGTAAAATTGCCCGTTGACCACTTGTAAAGTGATTTTATAACTCAAGGTTTATTTTTATCTTTTTTATGCTTACTTTTTTTTCTATAAAACGGATGAATTATTCATATTTTGATTCCCATTTTACGACACAAATATTTAGTGCTAAAATCTGAATAATTTAAACAATTTCACACGTTTCAAAATGAGTGAAACTAGTAAATATCGTCCAAACTTTCTTCAAAATGGAATTGATTAAGGTAGAAATCTGTAATAATTGCAAAAACATTAGTTTTCCATATTAATTTGACAGTATTAATGACCTTTTTTATGAAATGACCTTCAAACTGACTTTGCACTTAGAAACCTTCCCTCGGGATTCGAACTCATGACAGTTGGATAACGAATCTAATTTGATAACCATCTGATTAAAATGTTAAATTGGGAAAATAAAGCTGTTGCAAATATTTTACAAAGCTTTTTTCGATTTACCCTCTGTCCCACTGTGAAAAATTCTTTAAAAATCAGGGCAAAAATTACTTTTTTCAAAATATTTTAAAATATCAATTATTTATAAGTGGAATTAGCAGAATTCAATTGCAATGCATTCCTCTGCGTTTAGAATCATTTTGAGCATGTTCGGATTCATTTAAAAATAAATTGAATTTTAGTAAATTTTCGATAAACAGTTAGGCATTAAGTTTTTTTTTCGATCAAATGTTTTTTTTTGTCGAATCTTACAATTTTTGAAAATAATGATTGCAAATCAACTTGACGAATGTTCTCAACGATTTTTTTCATTAGTTACACCTTACACCATTTTTTAACCTTTAAATTTTAATGAAAACACAAGTACATTCAACAAAATTTTTATTTTTAAATTCTTAAAACAATAAAATCAACAACAGTGATCGAAAACTGTCATTTAGTGTTTTCTATTTTTTTAATCAGAGAAAATGTTAAAAAATAAAAAAAGGTTTAAAAAAGTTCAACTGATTATTTTTTTTAGTGTTTTAAATTCTAAAAGTTTTATTTATTTAAAAAACCTTTTTTTATGAATTTGGCCCGCAAAGTCATTAGAGCTTCAAATTTGGCCCGGCGTCCAAAAACTTTGAGCACCCCTGGTTTAAGGGGTTTCAAAAGTTTCATTCAGTCTTAATTTGTTTCCGATATTTTTTGAAATCATATATTTTGAAAAAAAAAAAAATCATTTCTCTTCAACCAGATTGCGCACTATGACTCAAAAGATTCATTTTTTTGTCCCCCAAAATAGAACAAAAATATCAAAACAAATTTTTATAGAGACTATGGAAAAACTAATAATGTAAAATTGCTTCTTTTGGCACAGGGATTGCATGAAAAAAATTTCATCTAAATCTTAAAATACAAACTAAAAAAATCCAATAATGTACTGTAGTGATATTCAAAGGTTCACAATAACTTAAAGTTTTCTTAGGCCAAACGATAAGTATCGAAAGCTATTGAGTCAAAGCTCAGAATTATTGAATGCATTCTATTGCACATATTTCTACGTTTGTAAACGGTCGACACTCTACTTTAAGGCGCATTATTATTTCTACAGCAAATGTCTAATTTCTTAACTTAATTCTTACTCACTTAAAACACAGACTTGCTTGCGCAGAAAATTATATGCATATTGCTTAGATTTATGTTTTGTTAAATTCTAAAGTTATTTATGTTATTCAAAATTAAATAGAAATATTGCATTGCATTGTGTAACTGAGCCGCAAAGCTATTTCGATATATTTAACACATCACAAATCAATCGGCAACAGTTTTAATATTCGATCTTTTCATTGAATGTACACCTGAAATTGACCCACCCGAAATCAAAAATTGACCCATCACTAGGTTAAATACCGAAATTGGGCACGAAAATCAACTAAAGCAAGCTTAAAAAAAGAAAATTCTTAAAAATATAAATTGCCTTTCACCATACATTTCAGCGATCACACAAGTACAAACTTCAAGGATTTCCGTGGGCAAACTGATCTTAAATTTAGTATTTAACCTAGTGCCCATGGCGCATTGGTTGTTTTGAAAAAAGTAGTCTAGAATTGTAAAATTGGATTTTCCATGAATAGTAATTTAGATTGAGTTTGTCCAAATATACCGCCGAAGTCAGCATTTCCGCCCGAAATTGCGCTCAACACATGTTGGCTGTCTAGTCAATTAGTGTTGTCCGAGGCTACCGATGGTTATCAGTTTTTCAAATACAACAATACCCACTTATCAATTTGTTTTCAAATCATAAAATTGGCGACCACCGGACACGACACACAAAACCACAGTAGAACATCGCTAGTTAGACAGTCATTTATTACCAAACATTTTTTCGCTTTTTTCACATATGCTCATGAATGAACTCGATAAAGTCGGACACGCGCGTGTACACCGTCGGGTAACCCTTGAAGGCACATCCGTAGCCCCAGGACACGATTCCGACGACCTGGCCGCCGTACACCAGCGGACCACCGGAATCACCCTGGCAAGCGTCAATTCCGGCATCGCCGGCACACAGATGGTACGACAGGATCGAGCCAAAGTTCTGGTACGCCTGGCTGCAGATCACGTTGTCTACGACCGGCACCGAAACCTGCTGCAGGTGATTGGTGCTGGGTCCTTGGTACTGTGGAAGGAAGGATAGTTAGGGAAGGTGTAGTGATAAGGTTTAGTTGATGGCTGGCATTACGTAGAGCGTTCCCCATCCGGCGATCGACGCGAGAGTTCCATGTTGAATTTTCAGCGTTGCCTCCGGTAGATCGATCTTCTGAACGGCTGGGCCAAGCTCAAGGTTCTGCTCCAGTTTCAAAATCGCAATGTCCCAGTCCAGAGTCCAGTCATCGTACCACGGATGAATGAAGATCTCGGAAGCGGTGATCAGTTGTCCTCCTTCGTTGCGCAACGTAGATCCAGCACGAATTGAGAATTCTGATGGTTCTGAATCGGTACTGAAGAAAGTGTCATGATTTTTGTATGTGCATCTTCACGTAGGTAACTATGAAACTCACTAATAAACACAGTGCGCAGCCGTTAGAATGGTATTCTCGTTCAGAATAGCACCCCCGCAGGTGTGAGTTCCCCTGCGTCTCAGCGAAACTTGATACGGATGGTTCTCGATGGTCGTGTCCTTTCCACCAACAATTCGACCAACGGTGCCAGGAGCTCCCATGCAACTCCCAACGACCACCGCCACCAACGCCAACGTCACCAACAACTTCATATCGGTACAATTTGTTTTTTTTTCACCCGCGACACCCCCAGAACCACTGAGCAGGAACCTTACCGGGAGGGCAGTTTTTATACCAGCCGCATCTTCTCCGAATGATGCACATCCGATTGGTTTCGATGAATCGCGAACGGGCGATAAGATCGTGCAGGTACCACACCGAGGAAGTGTGGACGCCAATTATTGCAGGCCCCCCTCTCTAGCTCGGTCTCTCTTATTATGGAGGGGAAATGTCCAGATTGTGGCGATAGTGGAGGATGTTTCGGTACAGTCGGGTCCGTATAGTTTGGGGAACGATTTTTGAATTATTAGCCGAGAGGTTTTTGGGAGGATCCCACATAATCGGATCTATTTGAGTATAATGTATAGAATAAGTAATATTTTTTTTTAATTTTAATTCGTTTTTATTGGTCAATGATCAAGATACAATAAGTTCTTTTGAGGTACATAACAGAGTTTTGGAGTTCCTTACAACTGTGTGTTACATCATAATCCATTTTGGAACAGTTATTGCTTGTAAATAAAGGTGTCACCAAGAGTAAGAAAAAAATAAAAAAAAAAACTTACTAAAATTGCAAGGGAAAGGGGATAGAAATAGAAAAAGCTTAAAACTAGATCACAGTTTTTTATCCTTTATAGATGTGCTTGATCATCAGCTCCCCAAGGGCCAGAAATTGCTCCGCCTTGTTACGGCAGGTCCGAAACCGCGTCATCCTCTCCCCTGCGAGAGCAAAGAACTCTGGCAGGGTAAAGAGATCTTCTCCGGTAACTTCTTGCTGGGCCGTATTGCCACTACCGGCAGCGACCACGCTGGCGAACGACGCCCCCATCCAGGAGGGAACGCTGAGTTATCCGCTGGAATCGTACGATGACCAGCTGCCGGCACGGTTCCCAAGTAACATTTTTTGTTGCGGATCCTTAAATGCAACTATTTCGTAACACCCAAAATGTGCTATCTCAACATAGTTAGAACACTCGTGGTGCCCTAAAAAGCGCACGAAAATTTTGTGTTGGCAACATTTAGCAGCTTGTTTCAACTTTGTTACGACAAAGTTCCAGAAACAATTTGTTTGTCTCAATATGTCGGTAAAGTAGTTTGTTGTGTTGTCATGATGTTGCCATTATGTTGTCGTTTAATTTGCGCGAAACAAAAAAAAAACCAAAGTGCCCCTGTCGGGATTCTGGACTGGTACCTTCAACTCTTCTCTCCTTGCTTCTACCACTGAGCTACGGATGAATTGATGTAAGGACAAGTGGCTGGGCTGAACTGTATCTAAGGATTTTTGATTTCAATATTATTCATAGCACACAAATCGTGCTAAGTCACTTGTTGCAACAATGGAACCAATAAGTTTTGAATATGTTTCGATTACAAAACAAAATGGATTGTTGCAAAGTTGTTTTCAATTCGAAAGGTTTGCAACATTGCAACGTATTGTTGCTAAAATGTCATTTTTATGTTTCTACAGCAAAACAAAACAAAAACTGGACTTAGTCAAATTTATCATGTTGCCAAATGCTACTTGGGTTTCGCTCGTACTTCGCTGAGGAGAGTGGGACGCTGCTGCTTTCTTCTTCCTCTTTTCCTGCTCCTCGAGGTAGTTTTTCCGTGCGCTGCATCCACGGTAGTTGCTGGTATGGTTACCTCCGCAGTTGGCGCACTTGATGCGCGCCTTCGTTTGCTCTGCCTTGTCCCCCAAGTCCGCTTTGCACGGCAGTGCACACGCCTGAGAGAGGTGTGATTCACCGCACTTCACACAGCGGGGCGGGAGGTTGCAGTTTCGCGAGCCGTGGCCGAATTTCTGGCAAACGGTGGCATTGTGCTGCGTCCGACGGGTTCTTTGAGTAGAACCGCCAGTTTACCCAAAACCCGTCCAACGCCTTAGTTCGCCGCAGGTCTTGAATTTTGACGGTGCCGCGGTCGAAGTACAACAGGTACAGGGTGTGCGACCTGTTACTGTTGTCTTCCGCGAGAGGACTTTTATGTCCCGCGGCGTTATGCCAGCACCCGAGAGGTCCTTCTTGAGGTCGGAGATCGGGCGGTCTTGGTACCCCTCCAAAACGACCTTAACGGCAGTCTTCTGCACGGGGTCGAATGTGTAAAACTTGAAGTTTTGACGTTTCAATTTCTCCACAACCAGGTCGAAGTTCTTTTCGTCAAATGTGTAAACTTGCACTGATGACTTACCGATTTTCAGCCAATATCCGAGGCCTTCCAGCAACTCGTCAACATCGTCCGCCAACGTGTCCAAAACAAAAATTGGAGGTGGTCTATGTAAAGAATTGGGTAAGGAAGGCTCATGATGTACTGTGGTACGCGCGGTTGGTGCTACCCCGCGCAGCACTAAACCATACTTGTTGTGGTGGCAGTTCTGAAGCCGCTCTTTCTCTCGCATTATTTATGTCTCTCTGTGGTCCCACTATCAAAATTAACCCTCTCAGCTAACTGCGATCGGTGGCGCGAAGTGCACCGATGCGCCATGTATGTTCCATGTAGTTTAGAGTAATTATCGTTAGATCCCAATAAACGTCCGTTGGAAGAAGTTCGGTCTGTTTGCGAGTGGCAAATAAAAGTTTGCGTTTTAAGTAGCCCGCCGTGTTTGATTTCCTCCGGAACTCTCCAGAGTGATCCGGCCCCATCCGGTTCTGTACAGTCTACGTTCCTTTGGAGAATTGTTCTTTTTGGGGTCGATACTTTCTTCCGTGCACGCCCGTCATCGTCGTCGTCGTCGGTAGTGCTGCTACCGTCCGTGTTGTTGTTTTCTTCGTCGTCGCTCAGCATCTGGAACTCGTTCCTGATGGGGATGTTGGCGGATGTTGATGTGCCACTGGTCGTGGCACCGGAAGTACCGGAACGGGTTCGCACTGGTGATCTCGGAACGTATCCGGGATGTAGATACTTTTTGTCGATTCCATCTGCGCTCACGCTCCCCTGCGCGATGGCGAACGACACGGCGTTTGTTTGTTTACCTTTTTGCACACGGCCGGTAGACGAACTTCGCGGGTTTTTCGAGGCCGCACTCGAACTGCCTCGGCCACGGCGGCCTTTGGCATGCTGGAGAAGCAAACTCGCGGGTAATCACAATCAACTACGGCGAAAAATTTCGAAAAAACGGTACAGCACAGAGCACTTGACTGCTGCTTGCTCTCGTGCGTACACGGAGGTGATAAGTAATTATTAAACCGTACGACTCTTTTTTCCGCTTCAAAACGAGTCAAATTTGCGTTTTGAAAAAAAAAAATTAATAAATTTTATAAAAAAGTTATTTGTAAAATCAAATACGCAATCAACTTTTAACCTTTTGCAATTTTTTTGATAAAGTGCGCCGTTTCGAGATAAAGATATTTAAAGTTTAATTTTTAACTGAAAAATCTGTTTCTCGATTTCAAAAATTAGTGCCCGTGATTGTCCATCTCTAAAAATATATTTTATCGAAAAGTTCAGAAAATTTTTCAATAGATTGTTCTAAGAATCATTGAAGATTGGACCTCTGGTTGCTGAGTTACAGCGGAACATGAACATGAAAATTTAAGTGTTTTAATTCCCACCGCCCAAACAACCCCTGGACCAAATTGAATTAAGAACGACGAAGGTTATTTTGTAATTTTTTTCCTTCCCCTGCTCAATTTTTCTCCCGTGTACCAGTAAACTCTAAACACTGTTTGAATTAGTCAGCTGTTGAAAGGTACCCCATATATCAGCTTAGGATAATTACTGCACTGATGTTTTTGCCAAAACAATCCAATAAATGAAATGAAATGAAATGAATTAAGAACGCCACTTTGTGAAGCTTTTTAATGCCTCACTGTTTGACCTTCACAGATCCCCATAATTCGATATAAATCATGAGATATACAACCCAGCCTGGAAACCCCCCGTGCATTGCTGGCACTCTCCATATGAAAGAAGTTTCGTTCGTGCTATCTTCACAACAAAAATTACTGTAAATGCGACGACTGGAAAAAAGCTACAGTAAACATTTTTAATTATATCTCGGGACTCCGGCAACCAAATTCAACCATACTTCAGGACAATGCACAGAATTGTCAAGCAAATAAAACCGTGTTTGTTGTTATTTTTCTCGGAGCGTCAAAAAGAGACGTGCGACAAGGTAGCACGATCATAATGCCAATATTTTAGCAACCAAAGAATTTTTAAATTTGCTGAATCAAGTCAAGTTACCCCTAATATTTAGAAAAGGCCGGTTTGAAATATTTTTTAAAACGCTTGGCATGAACCAAAGAACTTTTTTGATCCAATACCTTTATCTGCCAAACATAGCTGACTATTTAAGTTTTCAACACAGGAAAAATGTTCACAGTTTTGTGAAAAATTGAGAGAGATATGTGCGATACAAAAAGGAGGATCTCCCCACCCTTCACTGGACTAGACAAAGTGATATCCCAAAAAGTTAAGTTAAAACACAAAAATAACTGTTAGCGAAAATGATACCAAAATATTTATTGAATAGATCATGTTGAAAAAAGGTGTACTACAAATTAGTGTGCAAAATTTGTTGAGATTCTTGGATTATGACGATTTTATTTGGAAACAGCTCACTTAACCTATTTCAAATTTCTATTTTTTCCATGATTACCAACTATTTTAAGGACTTTAGTTACAGGTGTAAAGTGAGTTCAAGCGTTTGATGTCCTTGTAGCTCATGCCCACACGCTGCCCGATGTTCACAGTTTTATCGAAAGGAATGATCGTCGGCAGTCCGTTCTTGCTGAAAGCAGTTTTTCCGTAGTGCATCACACTTTCGTAGTCGTACGGAATCCCAAAATCATTGATAATACTCGACGCATAACGATCAAAGTTGGTAGATCTTCCGGTCTGGATGTTGTTCCAGTCGACGCTGATGTAAAAGTCCCGATCGGAGGCACTTTGCATGTGGACAAACCCGAGGGCATGCAGAAACTCGTGGATGATCGTTCCACGACTCATGCATCCAACTGGTTGGAGATTCAGCTCCTGACTGTTGCCACGACGACCCAGGTATGACCAACATCCGGTGTTCTCACCCGTAACGAGGACGTAATCCTTCTGGTTGGTCCGTTCTACAAACTTGATGCAGCTTACCAGAGATATTTGCTCAACGGCTTGTTTAATAGAAGTTATTTGCGAAAGAGCTGCCCGAATGAACTGATTTAGTACCAACTAACACTTTAAGATCAAAGAATACCTACAAAAATCTCCGGCCCTGATTGTGTAGTAAACGATTCGATCAGGCCACATGTACTGCGGCCCTATGAGAGCAGTTCGCCCACTTTCGACGGCATCTGCTTGGATATCCGTCAGCACGATATCTCCCTGGAAGTGATCTCCAGCTTGTTCGTAAGCGGTCGCAAGACCGTTATCTATAAATGAACAACCATTAGGTGCAAAATTTCGCGTATTTCAAAAACATATTTTCACCTGGTTCTTGAATTTCAATTTCACCAGCTGGGGCACCCAGCACCACCCCCACAAGCAGAACAATTACAAGATGAGCCAACATCTTGTGCTAAAATGTTAAAAAGACACGAGTCAGTTTCAGAATGAAATGATTCTCGAAGTAACCTTAACCTTACCACATCGGAATTAAATCTGAATCGCAATTCTGGAAGATCTCTCCACCTTTTTTTGGCAAATCACGGCCACCAAAAATCTTATGTTTACTTTTCTCGAACAAGTCTGGTACTGATAATATACCAGGATCATTTAAATAGATAAGATAGTACATTTGGGATGGGAGGGCTCATATTCAAGAATTCTCTTGCCTCTTTATCCTCCCGACAAGAAACGGCTATCGCACGAATCTTACTCAAAATCAAACATTAATTGTTTTTTATCTTGTGCATATAAACTTTTTCCGGTTGTTGAAATCTACACGAGTAGAAAAAAGTCTGAATTCGAAGAAACGAAGAGAATCTGGCACTTTTCTGAGAATGTGATGATGTATGGAACAATGGCAAAAATTGAAGGTGAAACTAATTTTTCTCAGAATCTGTTAAACAGTGAATTTAATATTTTTCATCAAACGTTCCTGTTGTCTCATAATTTTATACGCTACATTGCGCTGCGTTAGTGTGCATCGCAAATTTTTATTTCCTTGAGTAAATATTTTCTCTGCGATTTAGTGTTATCACCCGCAATCCACCACATTCTGGCCATAAAACCAAACAGCCAAAATTACGAAATAAACATCGACTTCACGCCTAGGACTTAGCTAGTATCTGTTCTTGGCTTGCAAGGAGCGATTCAACAGCGCAAAAATGAAGGTACGTTTTGGTGTTTGAGCTTGAAGTAGATTTTTCTAACATATTTTGTTGTTTCAGACTTTCCTGATCCTGGTCTTTTGGGCCACATTGACCAACGGCGTCATATATCACCCGTACGAGGAGATTGGTCGACTCGAGCAGGGAGACTTGTTGGTCAAAACTATTGTCGACGATAGTAAAGGAACTGTTCGTACCAACGTAGTCTTTTGGAGTGAAAGTACAGTTCCGTATGTCCTCGGCACGGGATTGAGTAAGTTCTTTTCGTCCGCATTTATACCTTTGTTATTCGAATCTGAATTCCCGCAATTTCAGCAACCAACCAGAAATTTTCCGTCCGTTTTGCCATGGATGCGATCGAGCACGTCAGTTGTGTTCGATTCGTACCTAGGGCCATCACGGATTCCAACTACGTGAGCATTACGATGGAACAGTCCGGTTGTTGGGCGGCGCTGGGAATGCACGGAGGTCGTCAGCAGATCAACCTGGACCCGCGCGGCTGCATGGACACCGGAAGTATTCTGCACCAGCTGATGCACACGTTGGGTTTCACCCACCCGTCGAACCGAGCCGACCGGGATCTGTACGTGGAGGTGAACACGGATAACGTTAAGGAGTGGGAGCAGAAGAACATGGCAAAGTCCGCAGTTGGCGAAATCGACGACTTTGGAATGACGTACGATTACGAAAGTATCATGCACAGAAGTGAGCTGGCGTTCACCGTCAACGGAAAACCGACCATTTTGCCACTGGTATGACACGTTTACATTTTGTGTAATTTTTCAATGTTTATACAAGTCTCTTTTCCAGCATGCCAATATTGAACTGGGACAGCGAGACAGGTTAAGTCACATGGACATCAAAAAGCTAAACAAGATGTATCCGTGTGTGTAACTGAGAAATGGCAATACAAGTTAGATTGACCGGTTGCTGCGTATTAAAACAAACATCGTTGCACAATACTGCTTTACTTTACAAAGAATAAATTATACTGCATCTCACTCTCAAATTTTTCGTTATATCTCGCAATTCGCAATTTTCCCTATCTTTTGCACTATGTTCCCAAAGAACACACACTGCCCTTGCACCTTATCAAAACGAAATGGTGAATAATAAACAGAAGAATCAGTGAAGAAGTGAGAATCAAAACAATACCGTCTACAGTCACAAATTACTTCCCTTTCACACATTTACGCACCCCTTCCGTTTAGCCGTCTCGACTCTGACCCTCGCTCAATGGTTTACGAGCCGTTTCAACAGGCCACCAACTAGGTTACATCTGTCATCATGATGACGAAATCAAGCCAACGTGGAGGTAAGAAAATAGAACCCTTGCAAGGTACCAGAGCCTAACTGTTTTGACCAAGGTGATCTAACTACACCACGGATGTAGTTGGGCTCGCCTGGGCGTCAACGGAAGAGGTATTATCACGGGTATTATCTATCTTATCTTAACAGATATAACAAATTGTTCGTTATATCTGTTAAGATATCTATTAATGGATTTGAAGATCTTATAAGTACATCGGAAGTGATTCATACTAAAGTATTATCGTCAGAATCTCAGAAACTGTGAAAACTGGTAACGTCGGCGTTGGTTGGGCTATCAAAAGATCTTTCCATGAGCAAAATTCTTGTCTAGAACCGACCCAAGCCAAACCGATTCATCTATCCATCGATATCGATCTATTTGTCGATGGGTGAAGCCTGCTTCAATGCTTTCCAGTCCTCGAGATCCCAACTGACTCGACACTTTCTTTCTTTGATTCCTATTGTCAGTATTGACTGTTTTCATGGCTCGCATTGGAAGCGTTCGCAAAAATTTGGATTTTTAACCCCGTCCCTTACTCTCGTAACAAAATTTTAATACACATTAAACGCTGCGTAGCACGTCTTACACGGCCTTCGACCTTCCATGGAATACCATGGAATTTGAACACTTTGTTTGTGGTACCCAATTTCATGAAGGCTTGTTACGATTTTGGGAACTATTTTTTCTCCGTGTCTTGTCGAAAAAACGAAATCGAACTGCATTCATATTGAAAAATATGTGAAAAACTTAATTAAAGCTTTTCGGTTGCAAAATTCTAAACAAAAAAATGATAATCTCATTTTAAAAAAATAAGGAAATTCGTGTCAGACTCTTAACCAATTAACAGGAACAAAACGTCATATTCAATTGCTTCTTTTGTTTATATTTATATTGATTAATTACATTTTCATTAGCATCTGGTCGGGTATATCAGTGAGTGGTATCAAATCTCGGTACATTTTAAATATCACCTAAGTGCTTTGGGTTTTATATGCAGATAGGATCATTTGAATAGTACACTTGGATTATAGATATAAAAATATATATTTTTTATAAATATATTTTTTAGGGTATATTTTTGGTACATGAATAAAACATAGAGAGATTATAATATTTTACGCTGGGTAAGGCATCCAAATTTCAACACCATCCACAAGGATACATTTTATTTAGTTTCATGATGTCCTTCACGCTCATCTTATCTCTTTGGCCAAACGATTGGGCACCGTGCTGTGATTGAAGAAAAAAATATTATCCTTGTTTTATCGACTCAAAATCGCATCATACCTTAACCCTGATGGTAACCGAACCATTTCTACCGAAGTGCGTCGTCCCAAAGTTCATGATGCTGTCCTCGTCGAACGGAACTCCAAAGTCCGGCATGGCCACCCCCGGGTAGATCGCCAAACCCTCATAATGTTCGGGCCGCACTTGATCCCAATCGATATCCACGTGAAAATCACGATCCAGCGCGTTCGTAGCATGGCCAAAGCCCAAAACATGCAACAGCTGGTGCACGATGGTTCCCTCGGAGAAGCACTCGCCCGTTGCCAGATTCATCCGGTTGAGTCCCCGATTCCGTCCCAGCGTGGCCCAGCATCCTCCCGTTGGTTCACCGGATATGACCAGGTAGTCTACGACATCGTGCTGCTTGGGCACAAACCGAACCGAGCTGACCTGCTCTATTTGGGTCATGGCTTGGCGAACTTGCTGTCCATGGTAGTTTGCTGGGGAAATTTACGCTGTTCAATTTAAAACGATCGTGGGAATGATCGGGGAATACTTACTTAAATATTCCGAATCGAGCACGTACGGGACCACATTGTTGATCCATCTGTCCACTTCGGTGACCACGGGTTGTCTTCCGGTACGGATCGTGTCCAGCTGGCGCTGTTGCAGCAGCATGTCTCCTTCAAAGTTACCCGTGCGCGTTTCACATTCGTAATTATCTATTTGTAGCAGTTTATGTTAAATGTGTTTTTCAACATAATGAAATATCTTACATTTCTTAATTGGTTCAGCAAACGCCATCGAAACCATCAGACAAATTGCTAGAGGTTCAAGTAACATCTTGAAAGTACACGTTTCTTGATACAGCTTTGGATGACTTGTGAGTGAAGATTTTACTAAAGATTCCGCATTTATAAGAAAATCTACTCAAGGCCCAAGATTCTCTTCTTCTCAGAAATTTTAAACCCATTTAACGGCAGTCCTCCATTGAAAACGATTCTTAGAACATGCAAACAATAACACAGTGTATATGGCTTATCTCAAAGTCTCGTGTTTCTTTTAAACTGACTACGAGTTAAAACGTAAGTGATAAGTCGGTCTTAATCTCAAGTTTAAATTTAATGTAATTCAAAAAGAAGTAAAAGAATTGTTCCATGATATCAACCATATTTATTCTGTCCGTTTAGTTCCAAAGCTATCCCATTTTCGATTCGACCCAAGTCTTGAGGGCCAACACATTAGCGTACACTCCCGGATAGTCCGGTGCGGCGCACTCATTTCCCCAGGAAACCACCCCAATCAGCACACCATCCGCGGCCAACGGACCACCGGAATCACCCTGGCAAGAATCACGACCTCCAACGCCCAGCAGGCCAGCGCAGAACATCCTGTCGGTTACGTCGTTGATTTCCGAGTATATTTCCTTGCACACCTTATGGTCCACGAGCGGAATCGAAACCGCCTGCAGCTTGTCCGTGATGGATCCCTCGTTCTGCGGGGATGTCAATCAAGTGAATTCACCTGGATGTTACGAATATTCAGTGGAATACCTACCTGCAGAGCACCCCAACCGGACACGAGAGATTTCGTACCCGTTTTGTAGTATTTCTCCGAATCCGCAAGTTTGATTGGCTTGACAAGTGCTCCGAAATCGAGCTTCCTTTTCAGCTTCAGAATGCAGACATCGTAGTCGAAGGTACTGGGGTCATTATCGGGGTGGACGATGATCTCCGACACCTCAACGAACTGTCCGCCGTATCGATTGTTGGTCGACCCGGCGCGGATAAAGTACCGTGTGCTTCTGTAATTTTATGTAATGCTTAAACGGTACTTCTAAACATAAAAACAGAACTCACAAAGTTACACAGTGCGCCGCTGTAAGGATGGTGTCCTCGTCCAGAATTGATCCACCACAGGTGTGAATCAGGTACGTTCCATACTGAACTATAACCGACACTTGATAGGGAACCGTGTTGATATTCACGGGCTTCCCGCCAATAATCCGGAAATCACTATCCACGTCCTGGGTAGTACCCAGGGCCAAACTGGCGATCACGAGCAGACCGACTCGAAGCATGGTGCACGGACTTCACTGGATATGGTAGTAATCCTAGCAGTTCCGGAGACGATCCCTCTTTTATACTGCGAAGATCGTCACTATCAGTAAGGTTAGACAAACTAGTATGTTTCACGGTCAACGCATCTTGGAGTTTGCCATGACGGTGACCTAGTTACAGAGCATAATTCAGCACTATATGATCATGAACGATAAGACGTGAAAAAGGGTTCAGGGCGGTATTCCGAGGTAGGTAACAGATAACGCTACTGCTTAAGCAAATTTTATTATTACATGATAATCTCAGTTCTTCTCGAAACAATTGTACATTCTGTTGATTTTGAAAATGTCCTTTTCGCTCATTCCATCACGCTGTCCCATCTTTAAGTCAGTTTCCTAAAAGGAAGAGGGTAGCACATTAATACACTTATACCAACAACTACGAACACAACCCACCTTCAACGCCACAATCGTCTTTTGGCCGTTGATACTGAACGCCGTCGAACTGTAGTGCATCACGCTGCCATAGTCGTACTCCGCGCCAAAGTTGCTCACCCGATCCGGTCCGTACAGCAGGAAGTTGTTCTCCGACCCCGGTTGAATGTTATCCCATACGATCTCGACGTAATCGTCCCTGTTGTACGTGCTCTGCATGTGTCGGAATCCGAGTCCATGGATCAGCTCGTGCACTATCGTTCCCAACCGGAAGCAACCCGAATCCAGCGGATACGGCTGCAGCTTGAGGTTCTGAGCGCTTCCGATGTGACCGACCGTTGCCGAACAACCAGACCCGTCTCCGTGAATGCGAATGAACGCCGGATTATCTGGATCACGGGGCCGATACTTGATGCAGGTCACCGACTCAATAATTCGCATCGCCCGAAGGATGTACTCAACCTGGTCCTCGTTGAAGAACTCGTCATCGATCTCGTAGTACACAACGTTGTCCGGCCAGCGGTACTGTTCCTGAACCATCCCGTTTCGGCGCGTGATGTCCAAGTATTGCTCCTCGGTAAGAATCATATCGCCCTCGAACTGGCCACTCAACTCCTCGGCAAGCTCTCCCGGTTTCAAGTTCTTCAAACGTTCAACTGCATGAATCTGAATTTAACAGACTACCTGTGATAACTAGCTCTTAAAAAACTTACTGTTCTCCAAACTATTCTCGTAGATCCTGTACTGAGGCGCTCCCATGCCGATTCCGGCAAGTAGAGACGCCACCAGGAACAACTTAACACCCAGTAAGTTCATTGCGCATCAGCTACCAGTACCCAATTAAAGTCACAATTAGGATTAACAAAGCAAGTAGTCCAGCTTTATAGCCCATTGATTGACAATCCAAATCTGATTTTGCCCCCTCATGCAGACATCAATGATAAGCGCTTGATTGTGGGAATCCAGTCGATAACGCTGACCAGTCTCTGATTATAAAGCTCTATATATATGATCAAAATAATCGGGGAAATTCTACGACAGACCCGACTTCGAACTGATTACCGATGACCGAATTATCTCCACACCAAAAGTCTAACCAAGCAGATTAGCAAGTATCAGAGACTATAAAATGACTCGCGCCATTTACAATTTTGCAAAACAGTATGAAGACAGCTTTGGGGGTCATTTTGATTGCAGTTGCGGTGGTTTCGCTTCAGGGTAGTCCGCTGACTAAACGTCTCAAGCAAATTAGTCCCGAGAATCGTGAGTCCAACTGCTTAGGTACACCACGGACCGGTACTGACTTTGTTATCCCTCAACAGTTGAACGCTTGCGTCACCCGAAGCCCGATGAGCTAAAGGAGGAACTGAGTGGCCAGTTCGAGGGCGATATCGTGCTGACCGAAGAGCAGGACGATGCCATCCTGCAAAGTCACAAGCGAAACGGTCACGTAGATCTGGATTACCGATGGCCGAACAACGAAATCCCGTACGAGATTGCGGTGGAGCATTTCTGTGAGTTGTTATTCGAGGTAATCCAGATACTTTGATACAACGTTTCTATCCCGCAGCTCCAGCGCACGTGGACTACATCGAGCGAGGTCTCCGGATTCTGGAGCAACGGTCGTGTCTTCGGTTTCGACCGCGTCGCGACGACAGCGAATCGTACATCCGCGTGATCGGAGACGACGCCGGCTGCTGGTCCCGGGTGGGATACGTGAACGAAGGCATGCAAGAGCTGCACCTGGATCCGGACCCGCTGGACACGGGATGCTTTCGCATTGGAACGATTGTGCACGAGTTTCTGCACTCGCTCGGATTCTACCACCAGCAGAGTGCTACCGATCGGGATGAGTTTGTCGATGTGATACTGGACAACATCCAAGACGGGAAGCAGCACAACTTCAACGTCTATCCGGCGGACGTTGTGACGGACTTTGGCGTGCGATACGACTATGGCAGTGTGATGCACTACGGACCGATGTCGTTTAGCAAGAACGGATTGCCGACAATCGTGCCGAAGGATCCGAACGCGGTCATCGGACAGCGGCTCGGGATGAGTGAGCGTGACATCTCGAAGCTAAACTTGATGTATGGGTGCTTGAACAAAAATTAAAAGTCCAAAAGCTTCTTTGACAAACTCAGTTACATTTCCATCATTTAAAAAAGCTACAATAAATTCGACTGTACTAAGCTCAGTTGTACATCTTCTTGATTTTCAAAATGTCCGTTTGACTTAAACCGTTGCGTTCACCCATTACTTCATTTTTTTCCTGAAATTGCACAAATATTTAACACAAGCCCGTCATCCCAAATTGCTTCAAATTCACTCACAACATTGAAGAGCTAGAACCACAAATGTTGTCCTCTTTCAATTTTTTTCATAATATTTTCAATTAAAAAAAAGTTTCCCTTTTATGTAAGGTATGCACTTCGGAAGAAACCGGTCAAGAAAAATTTCAAATGGGAAGCAGCGGCAGCGCAAGCAAGTCAGAGAGAGTGAAGAAAAGCCCCAAGAAATCGCTCCCTATCCTTGGTCCTGCTGTTCCTAAAGCTGTTTCTTGACCCCTTTCCTTCCGATCTGCAGACTAGCCTTTAGGGCCGATACGCACCTCCCAAGAACAGGGGTCAAGAAATGGCTTAACGAACAGCAGAACAAAGGAGAGAGAACGATTTCTTGGGGGGGCCTTTCTTCCCCTCTCTGGCTTGCTTTCGCTGCCGCTGCTGCCCATTTGATTATTTTTTCTTGACCGGTTCCTTCCGAAGTGCATACACCGCTTTAACATTAACAATCGAACCAATAGTTTCTAATATATCACAGACTTTTTAGAAGACACTGAGAAAAACTAATTTTTAAAAATCAAGCTTATCACAACAACCAGCAGTCTGACAAAGTAAAAAAAAAGTTAAATGGGTAATTCTCTACCAACTCACACGAAATCGGTAAAAGTGGCGATAACTCGTGATGATTATAAGCAAACCTCTTATGTTTATAAATCAATCATTTTTGTAATTGTCTGTTCTACAACTAAAACACTCTGAAAAATGATCCTTCTGGGTTAATTTAGATTCGAAAAGTACATTAAATTTCCCTTACAATGAAAAAATCCAAAAAAAATACAGTTGAGTAACGGAAAATGGCAGAGTTTTTAAAACTTATTAATTTTTTTTTTTTTTTTTTTTGATGGAAGATACGTTTTTTCGGAATTATGAGTACACCATCAAATCGGGCTTGACAAAAAAATCCATTGACAAAAAAAATCCATTGACAAAAAAATCCATCTCATCACCTTTTAAGACTGCAAATCATTGAAAAACATGTCTTTTTTCGCATCTTCAAAAACTGAAGGGGTCGTACCGCTCCTCCGTCACGAGCTATCAAAAAAACGGACCTCGGACTCGTGATCAGGGACAAAAGTTACCCCTTAGAACAAAGTTTCACGCAAATCGATGAGGGGTCGGGAAAACTGCTGTGATTTGGCGGAGAATGACGCAAATATTTTTGCGCCTAAGCCCTGGTATGCTAACATTAGGTGCACAATGAAAATTTATGCGGTTTCCCTGATTGAAAAAAATTAACGATTTTTTTTATTTTTTTTCTAAAAATCTATTTTTTTTATTAATTACACTCAACCCCCGGTGGATGGTCACTTTTTCGTTTGACACTTTTAAGTGTGTACCCCATTGGTTTGACAAAGTCAAGCTAAAAAAGTGACGAACTGTCAATTTTTACACGGCACTCACGCACACTGTCAAAAAACGTTTGGTAGTGTGTGTGAGCTCCATGTAAAAGGGGTGTAAAACTGTTATAGCATTCAACTTAAAGTGATTAAATATCAAATAAAACCTAGGGGAAACATGCCCATCCTAATCAAACACCTATCTTCGTCATATGAAGAGTTTGATGCTCGATTAAAGCTCCAAAAATACTTTTTAGGCTACAAACTTACCAGCAACGGCACCGTGTAAAGAAAGCAAGCAAATTCATGCCATTTTTTGGCCAAAAAGATCAAATTTAATGCACTTTTGATCACAATTTCTATTTTGCGAGACCATTTCTCATCATTTTGGTGGCACACACATCCAGACGCAAGATGAGAGCTTAACTGCTTAATGAAAGTCGCCATCAATATCTTTTCACTTGCGCTAACGGTTTCAAAGCGCTTAAGATATAAAATTGCTTCCAACTACCGGCAACATGGAAAAATAATCCCGAAACATGTAAATAATTAGCAAGCGCCAACAAAAAAAAACAAAAGCGCCAAGTTTTTTGACGTTTCAATTTTGACGACCCATTCCAATCGAAGGCAGAAGAAAACCGAGCGAAAAGCGAAGGCAAATAAAGAACAAAGGGTGGCCACCAACACCACCAGCAGCGCCTGTTGGAGTGATGCCAGGATTTTTTCTCTATAAATGCTCTATAAATCGTGAGTGTTCGCTTAAAATTTCAACAATTTTGGCAGCACTAAGCAGAGCGCTGGAAGAAAAAAGAAAATTGGGCGTGGCCCAATGCACTCGACTGATTAGAATGAATTTGGGAAATGCTTCTGAAAGGAATAGCATAACTTTTGATAAAAGTGAAAATAAACAGAAATGTTCACAAAAAGTTGCTCTACTCGTTGGTCTACTTGGTTTTAGTAAAATTCAAGGAACACTCCAGATTATCCAGCATCATTCAAACACGACCGCTTATTAGGCTTAAAATGGGCATATTTCCCCTACAATTTTGCCCAAGACGCCAAATCGATCAGACATTGTCTTCTCAAGATACATCTTTTAGAATATTCACATGCCCATTTTGTATGACCAGCCCGAATTATGCTAAATGGTTTTTTTTTTTTTGAACATAGGGAATGCATGGATAAAGTTTATTTCAAATTAAAAAAATACAAAATTGAAAACCTCAAAAAATAATATTTGTATATGAAAATATGAAAACAATTTTTAAAAATTCTGCCTACCATGAATGAATGAATGGCTCTAACTTAGACGATACGGTTTGGAGCATTCCATCGAGCTCCTAATGTTGGAATATCATACCTTTGACGTTCAATAGCTTCTGAAAGGAGTTACCAATTGAAATTTAAAACAAATATGGCAGTAGGAAGTGACAAAGGATGTATCCAGCAAATGTTTTGTGAAATTGTTTGTATAAATGAGGAGCAGCAAACTGCTTCAAATCGTTGATCTGCCAAACACATGATAATTTCTCCTGTTTGAGCAGAAAAACGAATAATGTGTAATTTGATCCGATTATTTCTGTTTTTTTTTTCATTATCCTATCAATATCTACAAATTTGCCGAAGACATCATATCGATCAGTAAATGAAGCACCCTGTACGACGTCATTTTTTTAATAGATCCAAACCGTCGACTCTTTATCATTGGATAATCCATTCTATTGTCTAATCTGTTTGCCCGGCAAATCGAAACCGATAATAAACCCTCAATCATTGCTGCTCAATAACGTCTTTCAATAGCCTCTAAACCACCATCACCGACTCGTAAAAGTAAATTTTGTGCCATTTATCATCTGCTCACCATGCAAACAACGGTGCTCCTAGCTCTACTCCTTGTGGCGCTCACTGCCGTCCAGGGAAGTCCACTAAAGAGTCGACTTCGCCCCAACACCCCGGAAAACAGTGAGTTCTCTCTGATTATCGCGTCTTAAAACAATAACTCTGTAACCCGTTACAGTCGCACGACTCCGCAACCCACAGCCCGGTGACCTCGCGGAGGAACTGAGTGGCCAGTTCGAGGGTGACATTGTGCTAACCGAGGAGCAGGAAGATGCGATCGTGCGGGGTAAACGAAACGGACTGATCAGCGCGGCAAAACGTTGGCCCAACAACGTCGTTCCGTACGAGATCGTCGAGGAGCACTTTAGTAAGTATAGGTCTGAGAGCACGGTACTGACTGTTTAAATGGAAAATCTTATTCGTAGCTCCGGAGCAGGTAGCCTACATCGAGCTGGGGCTTCGAACGCTGGAGCAGCGATCGTGCCTCCGGTTCCGACGTCGTCAACCCGATGACGGTGAATCGTACGTGCGCGTGATTGGTAACGAAGATTCAGGCTGTTGGTCCTGGGTTGGTTATATGAGTAACGAGTTCCAGGAGTTGCATCTGAATCCGAGCGCACCGGAATCGGGATGCTTCCGGCTGGCCACGATCATGCACGAGTTCCTCCATGCGCTTGGGTTCTACCACCAGCAGAGTGCTAGTGACCGGGACGAGTTTGTCGATATTTTGTTCGAGAACGTTCAGGATGGTATGCAGAACAACTTCTATATCTATACGGCGGACGTAGTGACGGACTTTGGCGTGCGTTATGACTACGGCAGTGTGATGCACTACGGGCCGTATTCGTTCAGCAAGAACGGACTGCCGACTATTGTACCGAAGGTAAGTTTTAAAGAAAGTGACTGTTCAGAACGTAATACGAGCTTTTGTTTGCAGGATCCCAAGGCAGAGATTGGACAGCGCGTTGCTCTCAGTGAGAAGGACTTTTCGAAGCTCAATCATATGTATGGTTGTTTGAAAAAAGGTTAAAAACAAATTTGCTTATCAATAAATGTATTACTGTGTCCTTTTATTACTAACACCCGTACATCCGTCTCAACTTGGCCACATCGCTCGGACTCATGCCCTCACGTTGGCCAATAGTCGCTTCCGGATCCAGCGGAATGATCGTCCGCAATCCGTTCACACTGAACGCCGTCTCCGGGTAGTGCATGACGCTGCCATAATCGTACACGATGTCAAAGTTACTCACGAAGCTCGAGTTGTACTTGGCAAAGTTGTGCTCCGTCCCCGGTTGAATGTTGTCCCACACGATCTCCACGTAATCGTCCCGATCGGCGGAACTCTGCATGTGGAAGAATCCCAAAGCATGCAAGAACTCGTGGATGATCGTACCCAACCGGAAGCAACCGTTCTCCAGCTTGTTAGGAGCAAGGTTGAGGACCTGCACTTCACCTTGATATCCAACTTCCGAGAAGCAACCGCCGTCATCTCCAACGATCTGAACGTATGCTTCAGTAAAGTCGTCAGCTTCTTCGATTTTCAGACAGGACACCTCCTCAATGGTATCCAACGCTTTACGGATGTAGTCCATCTGTTCAGAGGCTAAACAACTCATAAGTTTTCAAACACACCTCAAAATCTCAACCAACTCACTAAAGTTATCCGGTACAATCCGGTAGAATAGCTTGTTGTTCGGCCACCGAAACTGCTCCTGAACAAGACCGTTCCGATATCCGGCCAACGCCAGCTTCTGGTCAAAGGACAGGATCATATCACCTTCGAACTTATCCAGCGATTCCTCACCATGGTCGAGCAGTGGCAGCGCCAAAGCTGCCGACATCCACAACACGCAGCATGCGGCGTACAAAATCACTTTCTTGCACTAAAAACAGCAAAGTTTCACAAAACTTCAAATTTAGCTGATAGCTCAAACACTTACCATTTTTTCTCAACTCTGGTTAGAGGTAACCGTTCGCGAACAAAGTTGCTCCAGTTATCACGGCCAACGACACCGGGCGTGCAGATTTTATATATAACATTCTAAAGCCCGCTGGAATTTCGAGTGGTTTCTGTGGTGAACTCGCGTGCGGGGATCGCAAACTGGGTTTCCCTCGACCTCAAGTGCAGCAGCGGAGATTAGCGCCAAATAGTTCATTCAGCCGTGAAGGGCAAACTTTTCATTGACCAATGATAAAAAAGATGGAAAATATTGTTGTGAAAATGGGCCACTTTTCTGCTGAGCAGTTCTCTCAGATTTCGGTCATTCGATATTTTTTGTATTTTTTAATCCGACTGAAACTTTTTTGGTGCCTTCGGTATGCCCAAAGAAGCCATTTTGCATCATTAGTTTGTCCATATAATTTTCCATACAAATTTGGCAGCTGTTCATACAAAAGTGATGCATGAAAATTCAAAAATCTGTATCTTTTGAAGGAATTTTTTGATCGATTTGGTGTCTTGGGCAAAGTTGTAGGTATGGATATGAACTACACTGAAAAAAATGATACAGGGTAAAAAAAATTTTGGTGATTTTTTATTTAACTTTTTGTCACTAAAACTTGATTTGCAAAAAAAACACTATTTTTGATTTATTTTTATTTTTTGATATGTCTTAGAGGACATCAAATGCCAACTTTTCAGAAATTTCCAGGTTGTGCAAAAAATCTTTGATCAAGTTATGAATTTTTGAATCAATACTGATTTCTTCAAAAAATCGAAAAATTGGTCGCAAAAATTTTTCAACTTCATTTTTCGATTTAAATTTTGATTAAGTGCACCGTTTTCAAGTTATAGCCATTTTTATATGCTTTTTTAAAAATAGTCAAAGTTTTTCATTTTTTAAAATTAGTGCACATGTTTGCCCACCTTTGAAAAAAATATTTTTGAAAAGCTGAGAAAATTCTCTATATTTTGCATTTTTGAACTTTGTTGATACGACCCTAAGTTGCTGAGATATTGCTATGCAAAGGTTTAAAAACAGGAAAATTGATGTTTTCTAAGTCCCACCCAAACAACCCACCATTTTCTAATGTCGATATCTCAGCAACTAATGGTCCGATTTTTAATGTTAAGATATGAAACATTAGTGAAATTTTCCGGTCTTTTCGAAAAAAATATTTTCAAATTTTTTAAACCAAGACTAACATTTCAAAAGGGCCAAACATTCAATATTACCGTGTATCATTTTTTTCAGTGTAGTTCATATCCATACCTACAACTTTGCCGAAGACACCAAATCGATCAAAAAATTCCTTCAAGAGATACAGATTTTTGAATTTTCAAATATCATTTTTTTATGGACAGCTGCCAAGTTTGTATGGAAAATTATATGGACAAACTAATGATTTAAAATGGCTTCTTTGGGCATACCGAAGGCACCAAAAAAATTTCAGTCGGATTAAAAAATACAAAAATTAAAATTTAAGAAAAAAAACCGATTTCGTAGAGAATTGCTCTGCTATCGAAATGAATTAGAGTATTATTTATGTTCAGAGGTAATACCAATTGTTTTATTAGATTTTGAATTGTTTTGTTCGATATTTTTTTCCATTTTTTGGACTTGGACTGCCAACTGAGAAAGCACAGGTCCCGACCCTGCTTCGATTTGCTTGAAACTTTGTCTTAAGTGGTAATTTTGGTACTTGATCACGAATCCGAGGTTCATTTTTCGATATCATTTAAAAATAGACTTGTTTTTCAATCATTTGCAGCCTGAAATGGTGATGATTTGGAAGTTTGGTGTCAAAGGGACTTTTATGTAGAATTGGACGCCCGATTTGATGGTTTGCTAAATATTAAAAAAAAACTCTTACCTATACTTCGAAAAAAAAAAAATACATAAGGGAAATCTACCATTTCCAATCAAACACCTATCTTCGTCATATGGAGAGTTTGATGCTCGATTAAAGCTCCAAAAATACTATTTGGGCTATAAACTTACCAGCAACAGCACCTCCTCGAGTAAGCACGCAAATGTATGCCACTTACTGGCCAAAAAGATCACATTTAATGCACTTTTGATCATAATTTGTATTTTGCGAGACCACTTCTCATCATTTTGTTGGCACACACAGTGACACACACGAGAATCCCTCAAACGCTTAAGGGACCATCCATAAACCACGTGGACACTTTTTTGGGATTCTGTTACCCCCCCCCCCCCTCGTGGACAATTGTCCATACAAAAATAAACTTTTTTGTATGGATCGTGGACAATCGTCATACCCCCCCCCCCCCCCCCTAAAGTGTCCACGTGGTTTATGGATGGTCCCTAATGAATATCGCCAAAATTAACTTTTCACTTTCGCTTACTTTTTCACGGCGCTTAAGATATGAAATTGCTTCCAACTACCGGCAACATGTACTTTTGATCATTAGTAAGGCACTCACTTGAAGAATAATCCCGAAAAATGTAATAAATTAGCAAGCGCCATAAAAAAAACAAACGCGCCAAGTCGTTTGACGTTTCAATTTTTACTTTGCATTCCAATCGAAGGCTGAAGAAAACCGAGCGAGAGACGAAGGCAAAAAAGAACAAAGGCTGGCCGTCAACACCACCAGCAGCACAGCCAGCGATGCCAGGAAACTTTCCCTATAAATGCCACTTTTCGTGAGTGTTCGTTTGAACTGTCAGCGCAAATGGCAACACTCGACAGAGTGTTGGAAGAAAAAAGAACTAAGCCGATATTAGAAAAATGGGCGTGGCCCAATGCATTCGCCTCGATTAGAATACCCTTGGGATTTTTTTTTTTTTTTGTTAAATGCTTGGTAAAGAAATAGAATAACTTTTAGTGAAAGTGAAAATAAACAGAAATGTTCACAAAAACTTGCTCTACTCGTTGGTGTACTTGGTTTTAGTAAAATTCAAGGGAGACTCTAGATTATCCAGCATCATTCAAACACGACCGCTTATTAGGATTAAAATGGGTAGATTTCCCCTAAATAGTTTTGAAACCAAAGTTTTTTTATTTTCGTTTCTCAACTAAAAATTGTTTTGGGACGTGTTCCGGAATAAATTGGCCCATCTTTACGGTACTTTTATTATCGCTGTATCAGCTGATGATACTGTTGTAGCCCACAAATATTGGCTGCATAAGAAAAGGCGAATATTTTAAATTCCATGGTAGCAAAAATCAAAGTAGGAAATATACTCATAAATAAGTACCTACTTTTTTCTAAAAATGTTTAATAATTAGTTTACAATTTATGCTTGTTTCGATTTTATTTGTCATTTTAAATATATTTGCTCTATCAAAAATCTTTTTTTCAGCTATTTTCGGTATTTATCATAAATAAAATTCATGTATCTTATTTAACTTCAGAAGCTTTGGGAAAAAACCAAGCATGCCAATATTGTACTTTAAGCTCCAACAGTGGAAACTATAGAATTTTGATTTATTTTACATGTCTATTTTGGTGTTTTTATTTTATTTTAGTGAAACTTACATTCCATCAGAGAATATATTTTATAAAAAATCAAGAATGAATAGTAAGAGAATGATGATTGTATTTTAAAGAATAAAAATGATAAGCTGGATGTAGTAGATGGAAAATTACAGCAGTATCAATTGGTAAAAAAAGAGTGGAAAAGCTTTGAGAGATGAGAGAATCAAAAGTTAGTAAAATCAAAATCAAATGATGGATATTAAACAGAAGAATCAGTGAAGAAGTGAAAATCAGTAGAGCTAAATAAAAATAGGAGATAGGTGGTAGCTGAGAATGAAGAGAAGAGAAATCCCGTTGTGCGATGTTTCAGGTACATCCACAGCATGGAGGTAAGAAAATAGGATACTTGCAAGGAACCAGAGCTATATTGTTCTGATCAAGATGATTCGGATGATCTAACAGAACTACGGGAGTAGTTAGTTGCGCTCCTTCCAGGATGTTTCTTACCTGGAGGTCAACTGAAGAGCACGCAACAAGATCAGTGCCATTGCATGCTCTTAGGTATCAATCCATGACCTGCAATATTGAACATATAATCATACTAAAATTTTAAAATTATATGTTTTTGATTCAAATTATTTTTTTAAATCGATAAATACTAAACACTTTTGTGATAAAGTGCCTCACTTTCAACTTAGGTAAATGCTTTTTTGAAACTTTTTCTATTTTTGGAAAATTAAAATATTCAGAAAAAGATCTAGAAAATTACTCTATTTGATTTTACGAAAACCTAAAAATAATCGATTCATTAAATACAATTTATTCAATAACCAGCATTAAATCAATCATAAAAATCCAGATTACAAAGAAACAGGACCAAACAAGTGAACACTAAATTTAAGCTGAGAGCAAATCAAAGGACCAATGTCAAATCTGGAGCACCACAAGAAAAGGGCGGATAAGCATTTTGACAGCTGAAACTATTTTGCAAATTCCGAGCAAACTGGTGACTTTTTCACAAAAATCGATATGTAAAATACCTTTTAACTCTGCGGGTTTTGTTAAACAGTTACCTGTTGGCTCGGAATTTGCAAAATAGTTCTGGCTGTCAAAATGCTTATGCGCCCTTTTCAAATGTTGTTCCAGAAATAGCAGTTTTGCAACGAATGAATGATTTCATGCGCAAGAATGAAAATAATAATGATTTCATGCGCAAGAAATGAGAAAAAAAAAGTCAATTTGTAACTTAGGGGACATTCTTTATTCATTGAATATACATTTTTCATGCAAGACCATTGCAACTTGATTGCTCAAATATGTACTACACATGTGAAACCACAATAGGCGATACACTTTATGGTACACCAGCCTGCAACGCAAAAATTTCCTTACAATCTACAGATCTTTGTTTATTGCCCTAACTAATCTATCTATACAACCCCCGCCTTTCATGCGCACTTGTACATTGCCCAGATCCTCCAGATATCGGGCTCGCTCATCCACACGCGCTGTCCAATGGTGGCACCTGCCTCCCGGGGGACAATCGTCTGCGCCCCGTTCGCACTGAACGCCGTCGCGCTGTAGTGCATCAAGCTGCCGTAGTCGTAGCCCATCCCAAAGTCCGAAATGTACTCCACGCCGTACGACTGGAAGTTGGTCTGCATTCCCTGCTGGACGTTCTCCCACCGGATCGTCACGTACTGGTCCCGGTCGGAGGCACTCTGCATGTGGTAGAACCCGAGCGCGTGAATCAACTCGTGCAGGATGGTCCCGTACTGGAAGCAATTCGTTCCGGGCTGGAGATTCAACTGCTGCGGTCCTCCCTGACGACCGACGTACGAGAAACATCCCGAAGGGGCACCGGTAATGCGCACGTAATCCGTGGTTGTGGCAGTTCGCGGGACAAACCGTACGCAGCTAACCCGCTGAATGTCCAACATGGCACCCTCGATGGTCATAATTTGGTGGGAAGCTGTGCGGGGAGGTCGTTGCAAGTTAGAACAGATGTTGCTTTAACCTTCGTCGAGAGGTTACTTACTGAAGTTGTCTGCAAAGATCTCGTAATGCACGATCCCGTTGGGCCACAGCAACTGCGGAAGAATAACTCCGGTGCGCTTTCTAAACTCATTCTGCTGGACATCGTTCAGCACGATATCTCCCTCGAACTGACCACTCAACTCTTCGGCCAAATCGTGTGCTGAGTCAGCTTCATCACCGACGGTTTTGAGAATCGCGGCGCCCTTTACCCTTGCGTCCAAGATCAGCAGGGCGGTAAGCAAAAATTGTAACAATTTAATCATATTCTATGACCGTTTTGTATTCCGTACCGAATTTGGCTTGAATCGAAACTGAGCCGGATTCGGCACTGGATGTGTCCATTTATACTGACGAACCGTAAACCGTATAATCCGTTGGCAAGGCAATGGTAGGATATCTTATCAAGGAGATTTGGCGGGAGATTCGAGCAATGGCGGATTATAATTAGAGCCTTGCATTGATAAAAGAGATTTTGCTTGAAGGTTTTGTCTAGTATGAAAAGCAGGCCATCTTCAAAATTTACTTTTGTTATGATGGAAATTAAACAGTTTACACTTGTTAATATTTCAAACTAGTCAGGATAAATAAAAAGGTATAAGTTTTGCAGCTTTTCGCAAAAAGTTTATGATTTTATTCATTTTTATTTTTTAAATTTAAATGCAATTTTATCTTTTCACTATTTCCATTCAAATTTGAGGGTTGTCCATAGAGCAATTCCAGCTCAAATCAGGAGTTTTTCTGGTATTTTTGTACCCAACCCTCTCCGATTTCAATGAAACTTTGTAGACATGTTATCCTAGACCTTTATAAGCCATTTTTGAGTATATGGAGCCAATAGTACTCGAAAATAACATTTGAGAAGGGTGTAAGGTATTAAAATATTTTTGTATTTTGCAATTTAAAGATTACTGTATCTCGAAGCCATTGCGTCGTATCAAAATGTGGTCAAAAACAAACTTGTAGGAAATTGGACGAGCTTTCTGAAAAAAAATACACTGAAACAAAAAATACACGCCACTTATATGAGATTTTTTGATTTATATGTTTAAAAGCTAAATTTCAAGGTGAAGTCACGATTTTTTTTCGTTCGAAATTTTTGAGGAAATACCCTAAGATGTTACCAAAAGACTGACGAAAAATGCAGGATGGTATGTCTCTCCTAAAAAAATACAAAAATCATTTACTAAAACTGTTTTTTTAAGTGGTCTAAACGTCGAAATTTTCAAAAACCGGTAGCGGGAATCGATTCCCCAGACAATTTTACTTTATGTTGACCATTGTCCTTATCCAGTCCTTGTGAGGTTACAGCGGTTTTAAAAAAAATGTTGAAAAAATGGTTTTTTTTTTGTGGTTTTTGGCAATTTCTATATGATATACTTGGTTTTTCAGTCTCGTAAATATTTTTACCGGAAAGCTCGTCCAATTTCCCATAAGTTTGCCTTTGACAGCTTTTCAATTGGATGTAAGGGCTAAAAAATCAAAAAAATTCATATAAGTGGCGTGTATTTTTGTTTCAGTGTATTTTTTCAGAAAGTTCGTCCAATTTCCTACAAGTTTGTCTTTGACCACTTTTTCATACGATGCAACGGCTTCGAGATACAGTAATTTTTAAATTACAAAATACAAAAATATTTAAATAACTTACGCCCTTCTCAAATGTTATTTTCGAGTAGAAATTGGCTCCATATAAACAAAAATATATGGAGCCTAGGATAACATGTCTACAAAGTTTCATTGAAATCGGAGAGGGTCGGGTACAAAAGTACCAGAAAAATTCCTGATTTGAGCTGGAATTGCTCCATACAAAACTGGTTTTGACTCATCAAATTTGTTTTTCCTGCAAAGTTTAAGATTATGACCAAAACCACAAATATGAAACAGTTAAGTTTATGTAACATGAAACAATGCGAAACAGCTCACTACAAAGTTATAGTTCGAATAATATGTTTTCCCCATGTCATCCAATCCCGTCTAAACCTCAGTTACACTGCGGATACAGCTTGTTCAGGCGCTTGATGTCCTTGAAGCTCATTTTTTCGCGCAGCCCAATTTGGACTCCGGGCTCGTGCGGGATGATCGTCTGCTGGCCGTTCTTGCCGAAGGCCGTCGCCCCGTAGTGCATCACACTTTCGTAGTCGTACGGGACGCCCAGGTCGTTGATCTGAATCGACCAGTACCGGACAAAGTTGCCGTCCGCCCCGTCCTGGATGGCGCTCCAATCGATCGTGACGTAAAAGTCCCGATCGGACGAACTCTGCATGTGGACAAACCCGAGGGTGTGCAGCAACTCGTGCACGATACTTCCGTGGACCCAGCACCCGTTCAGGTTCAGGTAGTTGATGTCATTCGTTTGATAGCCCAGCACAGCCCAACATCCGCTATTGTTGCCGGTTATGTACACATAGTTCTTCTGGGTCGTTCTCGGGACGAATTTGATGCAACTGTTTGCCTCGATTTCCGCCATTCCCGCCTTGATTTGAGCTTGTTGCTGAGCAGCTGGAAACCAACAATCATTTTAAAATCACTAGCTAAAACATAACTTCACTCACTAAAGTCCTCGGTCTTGATCACGTAGTACACGGTGTTTTGCGGCCAAAGGTATTGCGGACCAATCAGAGCGGTGTGGTCTGTTTTATCAGTGTCCAGAGCCTCGGTCTGCTCGCTGTTAAGGACCATGTCACCCTGGAAATATGTCCCAGCCTGTTGCCATTCCATTACATTGGCGGACGTGCCAGCATCATTTAAGGGTGCGCCAAAAATTGCACAAATCAGTGATACACTTATGAAAGTTGCTACGAGCATCCTGAAATAAGCGAAAGTCCTAATAATTTTAAATTGACAGGAGAAAATCAGAGATCAACTCACCTGAAAGAACCTCTCGTAGCCATTACCGATACAATTCTAGCAAAGATATGCAAGTGATACTCTCCGCTTTGGAAAATTTCGGTTAAAACGTGTTGCTTGCTTTACATCCAATAAACAAAATACCGGATGATGATGGTTAAAAATAGATAAGATAAGACAACTGTGTGAATTAATACACAAACTTTATTGTCTCTTTGTGGAAGGTACTATAGTCTCGATGAGTCTTCATTAAGCGCGATTAAATCGTTTAATTAGGACATTCGACATAGGGGGGTGTGGGGTAATTTGGACACCCTAAGGAAATTGTTCTGCCACGGGTTGTATGGATATTTTAAAGGAATGTGGATGACACCAGAGGATAATAGAGACCATATTTTAAGGAAAAATGTCATTTGTTTCGATAAATTTTGATGAAAAACCCATTTTTATCGTAAAAATTAAAGATGTCCAAATTACCTCCACATTTTTGTGTGCCGGTAATATGAACACCCCTATGGGATTATTTGGACATGCCTTGTGGGGTAATATGGACACCTTTTTTGGGTTAATTTGGACACATGTTGAAGAATAAGTTTAACATTTGATTTTTTGAGCATGTTTTATATCATTTCACCTGGTTTTGTAATTGCTTTATATTTTTAAGTGATTTTTTTGCTTACAATATTTCATTAAAGTTTTAAATAATGATTTTGTGACAGAACTTTGATTCAGTAGGAAGACAACAAATAGTTCAGTGTAGTATACATAATTTAATCATTCATTCTGAAATGATTTAAACATTGATTCTGGATTAGGCACAAGTATAGTTTTTAGTAATAAAGCTATCGTTTAGATTTATCCAAACCAATCTTTATATAGAACTAATTGACCTGAAACTATCATTTTTTTAATGTTACGTTCCGTAGCCCTTTAAATTTGAATATTATTGTAAACCAGCGTATATAAATTAGAAATGTCAAAGAAATTAATTAAATACAATCAACATTAGAGTCTAGTTGAATGTGCATTAATCAGATTTTAATCAATTCGAATATTGAAATAAATTTATCTAAATTAAAATAATAGGGTTTTGTTAAAGTTCTCATTGCTCACATTCCATTTTGAGTGTTTTGACATTTTAAATCCCTCTAAATTTATCTGTGCCCTGACAGGTAGACTTTCAGGTATGTCCAAATTACCCCACAAGCCATGTCCAAATTACCCCCACAGCATGTTCTATCAAAAATTGTAATTTTTGATGATAAAAATGAATAAAATGCACAATATTTGTACGTACATATCTCAGACATCGGCCAAGCAACCCCATTAAACAAAAATTGTCCACTTTGTTGCCATATAATCCCTGCAAAATCTTATTTCCCAACCCTCAAAAATTAGAACATAAGGCAGTGCCAACCGGCCTATGGAAACTTTAACATATTATACCAAAACTACTTAGTCTATTCTAACATGTTTGGTTTGTCCATACTCCTAGGCCCTTACTAGTACTAGCCTTATCACTTAAATTGTCGTTTTCACTTAATACCCGAAGCCCCCACTGTCCATATTACCCCAAACTCCCCTAAATGCCTTCAGTCTATGACCAGGATTGACCTCATTTAGATATTACTCAAAAGTAGTGATTCAAACTTCACCTGTTCTCCACATTCATTCGCATGAAATTCTGCAATGATTATAAGAGCAATTCTCTACCCAAACCGGAAATGGATTATATTTGTATTTTTTTTTTCGCTCAAACTTTATGGGGGCCAAAGAAGCCATTTTGTGTCAGTTCTCTGAGATTTCGGTCATTCGATTTTTTTTTTAATCCAACTGAATTTTTTTTGGTGCCTTCGGTATGCCCAAAGAAGCCATTTTGCATCATTAGTTTGTCCATATAATTTTCCATACAAATTTGGCAGCTGTCCATACAAAAATGATGTATGAAAATTCAAAAATGTATCTTTTGAAGGAATTTTTTGATCGGTTTGACGTCTTCGGCAAAGTTGTAGGTATGGATACGGACTACACTGAAAAAAATGATACATGTTGAAATTTTTTTGGTGATTTATTAAATAACTTTTTGTTACTAAATCATGATTTGCAAAAAAACAATATTTTATTTTTATTTTTTTTTCATTTTTTCATATGTTTTAGAGGACATCAAATGCCAACTTTTTAGAAATTTCCAGGTTGTGCAAAAAATCTTTGACCGAATTATAATTTTTTTAATCAATACTGATTTTTTCAAAAAATCCAATATTTCGATTTTTTCGCAAAAAATTTCAACTTTATTTTTCGATGTAAAATTAAGTGAAAACTCATAACTCGGCCAAAGTTTTTTCGCACAACCTGGAAATTTCTGAAAAGTTGGCATTTGATGTCCTCTAAAACATATAAAAAATAATAATTAAAAATAATGTTTTTTTTTTGCAAATCAAGTGTTCGGCCCGATCGTCCAGTCCCCTACGTTGTGCATTACTGCGGGGACGTCCGGAACAAGAAAACGAAACGAAAACTACGACGGCGGACGAAGACACCACTGGGAGGACGGTACAATAAAATAAAACACGGCGACTTTCTTGGTCCCGATGAGACGACCAGTCTCAACGGGTGTCAAAACGCAACAGTACGTATATTTCACAAATATTACAAACAACATTCAAAACAATAACAACTCAAGCAGACGTCAGTTGCCACCACTGACGTCTCTTTCGTACTCACCCCCCGTGCGACGGGGGGTGATAAATAATCTCCGATAATAGGGTTCGCGACCCAACATCAAGTTTTTTACCGTGTATCATTTTTTTCAGTGTAGTCCGTATCCATACCTACAACTTTGCCGAAGACGCCAAATCGATAAAAAAAATCCTTCAAAGATACAGATTTTTGAATATTCATACATCGTTTTTGTATGGACAGCTGCCAAATTTGTATGAAAAATTATATGGACAAACTAATGATGCAAAATGGCTTCTTTGGGCATACCGAAGGCACCAAAAAAGTTTCAGTCGGATTAAAAAATACAAAAATTAAAATTCTAAAAAAAAACGATTTCGTAGAGAATTGCTAAATTTTTAAACTTAAAAATTGAAAAATCTCATAGAGGGAGCGTGTATTTTTCTTTCAGTGTATTTTTTCAGAAAGTCCGTCCAATTTCCTACAAGTTTGTGTTTGACCACTTTTTGATACGATGCAATGGCTTCGAGACACCGAAATTTTTATATTACAAAATACGAAAATATTTAAATAACTTACGCCCTTCTCAAATGTAATTTTCGAGTACAATTGACTATAAACAGTACACAAAAAATGGCTTATATAGGCCTAGGATAACATGTCTACAAGGTTTCATTGAAATCGGAGAGGGTCTGGTACAACAGTACCTGAAAAATTAGTGATTTGAGCTGGAATTGCTCTTCTACTAACTTTAATGCGACTTTTTTTTACAAAATGAATATAAATCACACATACCTTTACATTTATTTGACGCTTCTCGTTGACTGTCAAGTCATGGTGATGATGATCATGATTATGACCATTCCATACCAATGATTGAGTTTCTTCCAGCGAGGCTCAGATAAACTGCTTGTTTGGGATATATTTTCCATACCACTCAGCTTTGGCATATTTCTTCCTTCTTCATAACTTTCTTCCCTTTCTACGCTTTGCACAAATCCAACAAAGCAATAGGATCGGCTTCGTACGCAACAACCCGGCAGTAATCACACCATTAGCAGATGATTTATTAACCATAACCGCCGACCAATCGCGAACTCAACCCGGGTCAAGATAAGATTTCGCAACCAAATTTCTTCCAGCAAGCGAACGAAAACACCTCGATAACAAACCAAACGCCTAGCCGCCGCATGCCACGGAGCTTTGGGGACACGATCGCAATCACTGATTCACGTGCTTATTGATTTATTTACAACCGCCGATCGAAGGTTTTGGCACCCCGTTGACGTCAAGTGCTAATAATCGGGATTTTGCCCTATAAATCAAACCGAATCCTCCGAATCGCGTACAAGGGGGCAGTTTCTTTCGCAAACAAATGGCACACGGACGCTGTTTGTGTCTTTTTTTATGAAAAATTTAAATAGTTTATTTTGTGTTTGTGTGTATGTGGAGGGGGGGAGTGTCTTTCAAGTCGTCTGTACAAAAACCTTAGAAACGAACAAATAAAATATAAATTACTTTGCACAAAGCTACTAGCAACCTAAGCGCTACTACACCGATACTAAATAGGTACTCTTTCGGGTCGATCTTTACAGCGGCGGTCCTGTGTGTTTACACAACATAAATTACCTTACAGCATAAATTAAACCGACAAACATAAATCTAAACCAAACTTCCTCGTCTCGCTCAGTTCGCGCTTATTTACACTAACATTACACGACCTATTGACTTTAAGATTACACTGCATTTGATTAAAAATTCGTAAGGCACTATAGTTTTCGCTATTCCTTCTTCGACATGTAAAACAACAGAAATTTCTTGCAATTTTGAACACGTAAACTTTTTTTGATTCCTAACTAACAAGTTTAACCGAACGTTTTTAAAATTTTATTTCCTCCGAATACGTTTGTTTTGCTCTAGCCTAAAATGATAAATATTAGTCAGTTTTCGAAAATTTTACCTAATCCAAAAAGAAAGAAATGCCAAATAAATGTTTTGATTATTAAATTTTGACCACCGCGTTCGGCTTGGAATGTCACGCACACTGGGAAACCGTCGAGCTGTCGCCAGCCACCTCAGCTCAGCTCGTTGCCCTCGTAGAGACTCTCGCAGTTCTCGATCAACCGCAGGATCGGCCCAATGTTGTACGGGAACAGCGTGTCCGCGACGAGCCGGCTGATTTGCAGCCGCAAGCTGATCAACACCGTCATGACGCTGTCCAGGATGACGTTGTTGCTGTTGTTGTTTATGACTATCTGGCTGTTGCGGAAGCTCTGTAGCAGCGTGGTGGCGTTGCTGTAACTGTTGTGCTGGTAGTAGTTGAGGCAACTCTGCGTGAACATGGACCAGTTTTGGCGGATGTACTTGAGGAAGCGTAGAAGGAAGAGGAGGAAACAGGTTTCCGTGCTGATGAGGAGGTCCAGGAAGAGATGTGTGATGTTTGGACCGAGGTTGGAGAACTCGATGAAGGTGTAGACGGGATTGAGGATAGCGATGAGCTCTGGGAAGGCGTTGTTCCGGAAGGAGATGCCCGACGTGACGTCCAGCGTGCACACCATGGCCTCCACCAGGTAGTCGTCCTGGTCGTCGAACAAGTGGATTAGCACCTTGCTGAAGTGTGAGTCCGGGTGGAACTCGAGCTGGGCTTTCAGGAACGTTTCCAGCTTCCGCACCACGTCCCGGATGCTGCGTTCGATCATCTGAATTTCCTGCATATCAAAGTCGCTACTGTCCACGCTGGAATCGCTCGAATCGCATCGAATTTCCTTCACGATTACGGCCACCGCCTTCAGCACCAGCAGGGCCATCTTTTGCAGCAGCGTTCGATCGTACCGCGATTGCGTGGTAGGTCCTGCCGATCCACCGGCACTACTTCCCGATGTGCTCTCGATGGGTACAACGCGTCGCCCGTTAGGTTCCACTACCTGCGACAACCGACTGTCGTGGTATCGAATGACCTCCCCGCGGTATCCGATGAACCCCAGCACACTCGTGTACGACGACTTGGGCATCTTGTCCAGTATCCGATGGTCCTTAACGGATCGCACCACGTTGTGGGCCAAGCTGCCAACCTCCTCCGGAATAAAGTCCTGCAACGCGAGCGTACTGCCGTAGCACAGAGCTTCATTGAACAGCGTCAACATCTGCTTGTAAATGACCGAGTTCTTCGTCGACAGCAGCAACAGCTGAAAGTGATCCAGCTGGGACTGGAACGGTTGCGTTTCCACCACCGACAGGTTCGCCTTAACGCTGATGATGCTCTCCCAGAGCCGCAGGAACGTGAGTATGCAGGTTTCGGTAGCGATTGCCGTCAAGCTTTGGGCGATCAACGGTTGCGACACGGCTGGCGCCCGGATCATGTGCGAAATGTTCTTGACCAGCGCGGGCCACTTGTTGCCGAGGATGCTGATCGTTTCGCACTTGATCCTCGTCGTGTCGAAACTCTCCGAATCCGTCAGCGAGATGATATGGCAGATGGGAGCAGAGGCGGCGGCACCTCCAGGGACATTCAGGTGGGATGTTGACTGCAGGTGGTGATGACTCGAGGGAGATGACGCGGAGGTGGGGTTGAAGATATTGCTGCCCGAGTAACTGCTTCCTCCCTCTCCGTAGTGCGTCGCAAAGTAGTTGTTCTCCAGCGAGGGAGCGTTGAACGCTCCGGAACCTCCAGCTGCACCCGCACCACTTGTACTCGGACCCGGTCCCCCATTAATGTCCTCATCCAGCGGATGCTCCGTTTCGTCCTTCCACTCCACTATCCGCTTGATGATATCCAGGCTAAAGTTGATCTTCTTCACCGCCAGAATGTCCAGCTGGTTAAAGTCGAACAGATTCGCCACAATCTTCTCCAGCCACCGATCGTCCAGGTCGTCCTTGATGATGATCAAAAACGAGGACAGTATCCGCCCGGAAAGGTAGTTGATAAACTTGTTGTTGTAGTTACACAACCCGATAATCTCATCAATGTTCATCGACACAAAGTCCGTCTCCGGATGCTGGTTCTCGGCCCGGATCAGATAGTTGCACAAATCCATCACTCCCGAGCAAATGTTTCCCTTGATGTTCTGCTTCAAGTACGTATCGAACAACAGCTGCACGTTGGACAGAAACTTGAGCAAGTACTCGAACGGCCACTCGATCAGCGGCTGCAGTTGCCTCACCATCCCCCGTCCCCTACTGCTGTCCAGCAGACCCCCACTTCCAACTCCCGTCGCGTACACATAATACGACTGAAACGACATCAACAGCACGTTCGTCTCCAGCCCACACAGGCACTGCTTCGCGATCGCCTCCTGGAAAATCGCCTGATAGTCCTGCACCTGCCGTAACCTCAAATCCTCCTCCGATCCACTCCCAACCGTCGGTTGATCCCTCACCCCCACAACACCAACCCCAACTCCCCCACCAATCGAGCCCGTCGTCGACGACGAACCCGACGTGGTGCTGCTCGCGCTGCTGCTACAATTCGGCGGCGACGACGACAAACTCGTCGAGCTGGAACACGCCGACGCCACCAGCGAAGATCCGTTCGAAGAATTCCCGCTCGAACTGGCCGTGCTGCTGTTTGCGCTCGTGTTCACCGCGTCCACCACGTCCGTTTCCGCCTCGATCCGTTGCCGCTTGATGACCGGCTGCTCGTTGGCGGATGACGAAGACGAGGACGACGAGGAGGTGGCCGTCGACGGGCACGGCATGCCGATCGATTCCACCGGCGGTGACTCGACGACATTGGCGCCACTTCCGGTGGATCCACCACCCTTTGGATGCGGGTCTTTTTTCTCGTTCTGGAGCACCATAGAGCGGCGGGAGGGTTCGTGCGGCGCGGTTGCGTTGATGTCACTCACGTTGGCGGTTTGGCGCGTTAAAAGCCTAGACGAGGCCGGCTACTCGCGGATCCTCGTGATGCGTTCGGCGGAGAATGTTGTCGTGTCCAGATGCATGGTTTGAAATCTGGAAAGGAGAAAAAAGAGAAGGAAAAATGATTAGGTCAATTCGCTATAATTGTTTCGTTTTGTAGTTTGTATGCCAATGTCAAAGAGCCAACCTAGTTTTAAGCCTCACTGAAAAAAATGCGTTTAAGTCGTATTGTTCTGTCAAAGCCCAACAATTTCTGAGCAATGGCCGTACTCGAAGTCATCGCCAAATTTTCACTTTCCAAAATTTAGGTCTTTGACCTAGAATATGACTCCAAATATAGATCAACTCCATAGTTCAAGATAGGGTGGCACGCTAATCCAACTTAATTTGTCGAAGACAGCAACATTTTATCCTGCAAAATACGCCTTCAACGACTAATTTTATCAAATACATGAGAATGTAGCATTTATAATAGAGTTCGAAAGAGGAGAACTTGCACTATGAACGCTTAACAAATCTTCTTATCTCTCTATCTAAAATATTTGAAAATGTAAAATATTCAAGGAAAAAGTGTATGGTATCACCCGAACGAAATCCGAAAATTCTCCAAAAAATATAATATTCCATAACACATTGCTCGCTGAATTTGAATCTGTCCGTGGGATAAGGCCTAAGTGTTAAAATATCAATTTCTATCATATTTTGGATTTCTAAGTAATGTTGTTTTCGATCTTTTTGTCTTTTCGTTTGTTTGTCTTTCTGTCTTCTTGTCTTTTAGTATTTTTGTTCTTTCTGTCCTTTTGTCTTTGAGACTGTTACGCTTTATTTATTAATATTATTATTATTTTATGTGTTTAGTTTTTTTGCAAAGATTGTTTGGTATTAGCTTATTTTATTTTCAGAAAAAAATGTTTTTAGTTTTCAGCTTTAAATTTTTAGTAAATGTTTAGTTTTTGAATTATTTTTAGCAAATTTTCTCTTCAAGCGAAATTTCTGTAAAGTACTTTTTGCAATTCCGTCGTGAAACTACTTACTTTTCCTGTCATTCTTGAACGACGAAATAGCCTTCTTTTCTGTACCAAAAATAACAGAATCGAATAGCAACACTCTTCAAAATAAATGCTGAAAAGTTCTACTTTTCAGCACTGAAATGGGTGCTGTAAAGATGAACTTTTGAGCATTTGTTTTGAAAAGTAATATTTTTCAAAAAAAATTGATTCAAACGATTTATTGACAAAATACATGAACATTTGACTTATAATTTCCAGGGTTGTTACGGAAAAGTCGAGAAAAAATCCGCACCAGATCCGCGCCGACCCCAAAACCCAATCTGCGCGAAATCCGCGCCATATAAAAAAACCGCGACAAACATAGATGAGAGTTACATAATGAATGAAATTTTAAACGAAAAAAGAATAATACAGAAGGCATTTGGATCAGTACCGTTGATCAGTTGTGGATTCATATCCCACTGTACCAAATGGAACATTTTTTGCCATTTCTGAAACAATATTAGCATTTTTTTTGCAACACTTTAAATATCGTTGCATTAAAACAAATTTAGAAAAAAAAAAAATTAATTTGAAAATTTAAAAAAAATAAAACCATAAAATAAATCGCCAAATTATAAAATCTAGGGATTTAGTACTTGATAATTCTCGCCAAATCTTTACTCTGGAAAATCGAAACACGAAATTTCTATTATTTTCATCTCTAAATTTCTCTAATCTAAAATATGTTTCCGAAAATGATCCGAACTAAGAAAATGGCAAAAAAATAATATAATAATTTAATAATTTCATGGTTTAATAATTCAATAATTTAATAATTTTATGATTTAATAATTTAATAATTTAATAACTTAATAATTTAATTATTTAATAATTTAATAATTTAATAATTTAATAATCTAATAATTAAATAATTTAATAATTAAATAATTTAATAATTTAATAATCTAATCATCTAATAATTTAATAACTTAATAATTTAATAATTTCATAATTTAATACTTTAATAATTTAATAATTTAATAATTTAATAATTTAATAATTTAATAATTTAATAATTTAATAATTTAATAATTTAATAATTTAATAATTTAATAATTTAATAATTTAATAATTTAATAATTTAATAATTTAATAATTTAATAATTTAATAATTTAATAATTTAATAATTTAATAATTTAATAATTTAATAATTTAATAATTTAATAATTTAATAATTTAATAATTTAATAATTTAATAATTTAATAATTTAATAATTTAATAATTTAATAATTTAATAATTTAATAATTTAATAATTTAATAATTTAATAATTTAATAATTGAATAATTTAATAATTTAATAATTTAATAATTTAATAATTTAATAATTTAATAATCTAATAATTTAATAATTTAATAATTTAATAATTTAATAATTTAATAATTTAATAATTTAATAATTTAATAATTTAATAATTTAATAATTTAATAATTTAATAATTTAATAATTTAATAATTTAATAATTTAATAATTTAATAATTTTATAATTTAATAATTTAATAATTTAATAATTTAATAATTTAATAATTTAATAATTTAATAATTTAATAATTTAATAATTTAATAATTTAATAATTTAATAATTTAATAATTTAATAATTTAATAATTTAATAATTTAATAATTTAATAATTTATTAATATATTAATTTATTAATTTATAAATTTATAAATTTATTAATTTAATTATTTAAGAATTTAATAATTTAATAATTTAATAATTTAATAATCTAATAATTTAATAATTTAATAATTTAATAATTTAATAATTTAATAATTTAATAATTTAATAATTTAATAATATAATAATTTAATAATTTAATAATTTAATAATTTAATAATTTAATAATTTAATAATTTAATAATTTAATAATATAATAATTTAATAATTTAATAATTTAATAATTTAATAATTTATTAATTTAATAATTTAATAATTTAATAATTTAATAATTTAATAATTTAATAATTTAATAATTTAATAATTTAATAATTTAATAATTTAATAATTTAATAATTTTAAAATTTAATAATTTAATAATTTAATAATTTAATAATTTAATAATTTGATAATTTAATAATTTAATAATTTAATAATTTAATAATTTAATAATTTAATAATTTAATAATTTAATAATTTAATAATTTAATAATTTAATAATTTAATAATTTAATAATTTAATAATTTAATAATTTAATAATTTAATAATTTAATAATTTAATAATTTAATAATTTAATAATTTAATAATTTAATAATTTAATAATTTAATAATTTAATAATTTAATAATTTAATAATTTAATAATTTAATAATTTAATAATTTAATAATTTAATAATTTAATAATTTAATAATTTAATAATTTAATAATTTAATAATTTAATAATTTAATAATTTAATAATTTAATAATTTAATAATTTAATAATTTAATAATTTAATAATTTAATAATTTAATAATTTAATAATTTAATAATTTAATAATTTAATAATTTAATAATTTAATAATTTAATAATTTAATAATTTAATAATTTAATAATTTAATAATTTAATAATTTAATAATTTAATAATTTAATAATTTAATAATTTAATAATTTAATAATTTAATAATTTAATAATTTAATAATTTAATAATTTAATAATTTAATAATTTAATAATTTAATAATTTAATAATTTAATAATTTAATAATTTAATAATTTAATAATTTATTAATTTAATAATTTAATAATTTAATAATTTAATAATTTAATAATTTAATAATTTAATAATTTAATAATTTAATAATTTTATAATTTTATAATTTTATAATTTAATAATTTAATAATTTAATAATTTAATAATTTAATAATTTAATAATTTAATAATTTAATAATTTAATAATTTAATAATTTAATAATTTAATAATTTAATAATTTAATAATTTAATAATTTAATAATTTAATAATTTAATAATTTAATAATTTAATAATTTAATAATTTAATAATTTAATAATTTAATAATTTAATAATTTAATAATTTAATAATTTAATAATTTAATAATTTAATAATTTAATAATTTAATAATTTAATAATTTAATAATTTAATAATTTAATAATTTAATAATTTAATAATTTAATAATTTAATAATTTAATAATTTAATAATTTAATAATTTAATAATTTAATAATTTAATAATTTAATAATTGAATAATTGAATAATTTAATAATTTAATAATTTAATAATTTAATAATTTAATAATTTAATAATTTAATAATTTAATAATTTAATAATTTAATAATTTATTAATTTAATAATTTAATAATTTAATAATTTAATAATTTAATAATTTAATAATTTAATAATTTAATAATTTAATAATTTAATAATTTAATAATTTAATAATTTTATAATTTAATAATTTAATAATTTAATAATTTAATAATTTAATAATTTAATAATTTAATAATTTAATAATTTAATAATTTAATAATTTAATAATTTAATAATTTAATAATTTAATAATTTAATAATTTAATAATTTAATAATTTAATAATTTAATAATTTAATAATTTAATAATTTAATAATTTAATAATTTAATAATTTAATAATTTAATAATTTAATAATTTAATAATTTAATAATTTAATAATTTAATAATTTAATAATTTAATAATTTAATAATTTAATAATTTAATAATTTAATAATTTAATAATTTAATAATTTTAATAATTTCATAATTTAATAATTTATTAATTTAATAATTTAATAATTTAATAATATAATAATTTAATAATTTAATAATTTAATAATTTAATAATTTAATAATTTAATAATTTAATAATTTAATAATTTAATAATTTGATAATTTAATAATTTAATAATTTAATAATTTAATAATTTAATAATTTAATAATTTAATAATTTAAGAATTTAAGAATTTAATAATTTAATAATTTAATAATTTAATAATTTAATAATTTAATAATTTAATAATTTAATAATTTAATAATTTAATAATATAATAATTTAATAATTTAATAATTTAATAATTTAATAATTTAATAATTTAATAATTTAATAATTTAATAATTTAATAATTTAATAATTCAATAATTTAATAATTTAATAATTTAATAATTTGATCATTTTATGGTTTAAAAATTAAATAATTTAATAATCTAATAATTTAATAATCAAATAATTTAAAAATTTAATACTTTAACAATTTGATAACTTAAGAACTTTCTTAAAAAAACTAAAATTAACAAAAAATTCAATTGTAATATTTTCGTAATTTTTCAATTTAATAATTCGTACTTTTTTACGTTTTTTGAGTCTGTATGTTTTGACAATTTCAAATTATGAATTCTATTTGTTTTATTTGAATATGTAAATTCTGTTGAATTCCAGATTTCTTATTTTTTAAATTTTAGACGGAGATTTTAGCAGATTTCTAAGTAGATTTCGTCTTGTTGTGATAATTGGGAGTAGAATCAATTCTACCTGAATCAGAGTGGCAACAAAACTTTAATTTTTTTTTCTATAAACCAAAAATTTAAAAATTTTAATTTTTATATTGAAAAAAAAAACAAAGTTTCATAGCTTCAATTTTTTTAAATTCTGTAATTTTTTCGAATTTTGTTATTTTGATTTTAATAAAATTGATATTTATTTGAATTGTTAAGCAGATGTTTTGAAAATAATGAGTTGTAATGTTATGTTAAATTTATTAAAAAAAATCGCTCCTTGAAGATTATTTCAAAGTTTCGTATTAAGAAAAAAAAACAATCAATAATTTTTAAAGAAAATTTTCTTCATTAAAAAAAAGATTGAATTTATTTAATTCCTAATAATATTTTCCTTTGTAATTTGAAAGAAATTCTATCGTTCTCAATTATTTTGTTTACCAAAATTGCTATCCGCGCGAAATCCGCGCCTGAGCAAAATTAGCCAGCAAATCCGCGCCAGATCCGCGCCATCCACGCGATCCGCGCCGTCCGTAACAACCCTGAATTTCACTCAATGGGTGTTTTTTTCAGAAATGCAAAAAATGTTGCATGGAACTCGTTGCAAAACTTGATTTTTTCAGCACTCGTCGTATTTATCCAACTCGGTGAACCGACTACGACTCGTTTTGAAAAAAAAAACTTTATGCATAACCTACTAATTAGATTGCAAATTTGATTTTACAAGAAAGAGTCGATTGTGGACGGTGGGGCAGCGCGTTTGCTTTACATAATTATTCTTGTTTCGAGCGTCTTTTTTTCAGTGGTTTGTGTTTTTTGTGCTTTAATAATCTTAATTGATTTTTTTTTTTGATTTTCAAAGTTGTTCGGAAGGCACGGCGTCGCATAAATTGTGCATAAATTTTTCGAATTTTCCCGGTGAAAAAGTCCTTTCTGTATCGTCGTTGATCGAAAGGCACGCTGATGGTTTAAGTCGTCACGCTAAACTACATGTATATAGTATTATATAAATAGTAACTGGGCGCTAGTTTTTGGTGTGTTAATTAGAAACACCTTCCCAAACCCCAAATTTATTTTACTGAAATTAAGGAAAGCTTTACTGAGCGTAAGCGATTGAGTAATTTTGATTTTAATGAATTCTCAGTTAGGCTGGTACAAATATTTATTTTTACTTTTTGTCACACTGAACTAGTGTAAAGTCCATTTTAAAAAACGGTTAAATTTTTTTGATGATTTTTAATTTCACTATTTGGCACTTAAACTTGATTTGCAAAAAAAAAAACACTATTTTTAATTTTTTTTACGTGATTAAGGGGACATCAAATGCCAACTTTTCAGAAATCTTTGACCGAGTTATGAATTTTTCAATCAATACTGCTTTTATCAAAAAATCGAAATATTGGTCACACAAATTTTTCAACTTCATTTTTCGATGTAAAATCGAATTTGCGAATTGCCCAAGACACCAAATCGATCAAAAAATTCCTTCAAAAGATACAGATTTTTGAATTTTCACATATCATTTTTGTATGGACAGCTGCCAAATTTGTATGGAAAATTAGATGGACAAACTGATGATGCAAAATGGCTTTTTTGGGCATACCGAAGGCAACAAAAACGTTTCAGCCGAAAATACAAAAAAAAATGAACCGTAATCTCAGAGAACTGCTCACCTGTCAAATTAATTTGGACCCACTTGTTAAATAGCTGAAAAGATAGTATTTTTGTCACCAAAAATATAAAAAAAGACAAGTTTCACAAATGATTGCTAACGCATTCTTTTTGTGTGAAAATTCGAATCAAAATCTCGATTTTGCTCGGCGTGGAAAGGAATAAAGTTTGATAGAAAAATAAATAGTTCTTATAAACATATTAAAAGAAAAGTAAATCTTACCACTGGGCTACGTAGCTCGGTCTAACATAAACATATTGCAGCCAAATATTCCCAACGTCTTAGTTCAAACTAAGCTACAAATTTGCCCAAAGATGAGGATAAACTTACTAGCTAATTAGTGTTCAAAATATTCATCAATCCACAGCACACCACAAAAATGTGCACGTGATCCCAAGAATTCCAAACCCACCAGGCAGGCAAAGCAACCTTCAACTGCACTCTGATTTCCCCCACATCACCATCTTCTTCTTCTTCTTCTTCTCTCATTCCAATCCTGGCTGACTGGCCGATATAATTTATACTTCATCCCGATCATATATCAAACCTCCAACCATAATCAGCGGTCTGAGCTCGGGGAAGACACAGCACACAATATACCACACGCACGCACTAAACACACACACACATACACACAAATACCTTTAAAATCTTCAGCGCACACACACACACACACACGCTAGTCGACATCAAAAGATTCTGAATGGGCGAGAGTTAGGGACGGAATGAAGTGGATGAAAAAAAAGGTGTACAAAATTCTCGGATATTCCGCTCATCCCATGGGGGCTTCTCGCCAGGTCTCAAGAGTCCGACTCAAGAGACTTCGTTTAGTTTCGTTTTATCTCTTCGGTTTCGCCGCCTCTCGTGATCTCTGCTCTATCCTATCTTCCCTCTGCCCTGGTATTCTTACCGGAAGCTATCAAAATTCTTTCCCTTCGTCGTGGGCTCGACCGTGTGTCTACTAACCGCAGGGCAAATCATATCATTTATTTTTCCCTGGCTCGGACTGACTAACTTTTTAAAATTGAGAAATAAAAGTGATTTCAGCGGGCGTTACTTTGAAGATATCGATTTAAAATTTAAAATTTTACAAGGATTCTGATGAACAAAACTAAATGTGAAACACTGTAATCAAAATTTAAATTAGACCCAATAGTTCATCACCTCATTTCTTTTCATGTGAAAAGGTACCAATATATAATGCTTCATTGCAGCACGAGGGCAGGTGCATTCTTTGATGGACCACCAAAAGGTTTTGTCCATTGGCGTGCATTGATTAGAAACAGGTGGGGACTAGTCTCCCGAAGTTTTTCATTGGTTTTCACAGCATTCCTAAAAAAAACGTTACTTAATCCACCTCTACGGTTGGAGCCTTCCTCACTTATTACCAACAATGGCTGATATGATGGGATTGTACAAAAAATTCATCTATTTTTTAGATCCGGGATAAAAAAGTACATCAATATCACTTTAGTGGCCATATCTCGAGACAGGGTTGCCAGATCTTCAATGTTTTGGACTCGTTGGAAAGGTCTTTTGATAGTCTAACCAAGAATGGATCGTATGATGGACCCGGACATAGTTTACATACATTTAAGTGAGATCCGGATATATGTGAAAACATATTTTTATACATAACTTTTGAACTACTTATCGAAACATCAGTCTGTATAAAACTTGATCTATGGGACCCTAAACCAAGTCGAATGCAACAGGTTCGGGTCAAATCGGTTCAGCCAGTGCCGAGAAACATGAGCTAGTTTGTTGATCACATACATACATACACACAAACATACACACAGACATTTGTTCAGCTTTCGATTCTGAGTCGATATGTACATATGAAGGTGGGTCTACGACGTTTTCATACAAAGTTCATTTTTAGAGCAGGATTATAGCCTTACCTCAGTGAGGAAGGCAAAAGGTTACTTAATCTAACTTTAGGTGGTTGGTGCCTTCCACTCAATTAGGCAGTAATTTCATTTTCTTGCGAAAATGTTTGTTAGTATTTTATTAATAAAACGTTACTTAATCCACCATTAGGTGGTTGGTGCCTTCCTCACATGTTGAGTGTAATGCTAGATAATATCAGAGATCCGGGCTCCACAAAGTTCATAAATAACACTTAAGTGCTTATAACTTTTGATAGGGTTGTCAGATCTGCAATCTATTAAACTCGTTGGAAAGGTCTTTTGATTACCTATCTAACGACAGTCCGCATGATAGATCCGGACAACGTTTTCATCGAAATATATGAGATCCGGCCTTTAAAAAAATCATAAATAACACTTAAGTGCTTATAACTTTTGATAGGATTGTCAGATCTTCAATCTTTTGAACTCGTTGAAATGGTCTTTAGAATACCTTTCTAAAAATGTATAACATGACGAGGTTTCTTACAAAAACCACCCTTTTTACAATCTTCCGGACTTTTGTTAAATTCGTTTTTTTAGCATAACTTTTGAATTACTTAACTAAACTTTATCATTTTCAATAGCGACTTATGGGACCCCAAGACGGATCAAATGAGACCAAAACGGTCCAAATCGGGTCAGCCAGTGCCGAGATAACTCAGTGCAAATTTTTTGATCAACATCCCACCACACACACAGACATTTGCTCAAAATTCGATTCTGAGTCGATAGGTATACGTGAAGGTGGGTCTACGAGGTCAAATAAAAAAGTTCATTTTTCGAGTGATTTTATAGCCTTTCCTCATTAACGTGAGGAAAGCAAAAACGTCGAAATAATCTTCAAGAAGATAATTTTATTTTGAATGGTTTGTTGAGGATTTCTTATTTAAATTTATTTCTATATTCAACTCATTTTTTAACATCTGCTTACTGGCTCTAAAAATTGAATTTCTTTTAAGTTTTTTTATAACCCTATTTTTATACTGATGTATACTATATACTATATACATCAGGGACGCTCAAAGTTTTTGGAGGCCGGGCCGAATTTGAAGCTTAAATGAGCTTGCGGGCCGAATTTACAAAAAAAAAGTTATTGAACGAACTTAATTACGTTATTTTAATTTAAAAGATTTAATTTCTGTTATTTAAAAAAAATCAAATCAAAATAATAGAAACGACAAATGAACGGTTTTCTATCGGTATTGTTGATTTTATTATTTCATGTTTTTGAAAAAAAGTTTTTAGCTGAATGTACTTGTGCTTTCAAAAAAAATAAATAAAGTTTTTTTTATATTTTATATTATATTTTTATTTTATTTTTTATAATTTTTTATATTTTTATTTTTTCTATTATATTTTTTATATTATATTTAGAATATGGTGACATTACCTGTTGAATAATTCATCTAAAGGCGTAATTTTATCTATAAGTTAAGTGTGGCTAATGGAAAATCGTTGAGAGCCAGAATTTCAACATTTCAACGAAAAAAAAATATTATAAAATGTTTTATGCTTCCGTATAGTTGAACTGCAATCATAATAAAAAAAAAGATTCGACTAAAAAAATAGCTAAAAAACATTTATTTTCATCCAAAATTCGCTAATATTCAATTTATTTTAAATAAAGCCAAACATGCTCAAATGATTCTAAATGCAAAGGAATGCATATTTAATTGATTTCAGCTGATTGCACTGAAATTTCATTTTTTTTTAGTTTTTAAGTTTTTTGAAAATATATTTTTGCTCCTGGTTTTTCGAGCCAATTTTTTAATAATGGTGGAGGGGTTGGTTGATCGACGAAAGCTTTGTAAAATATTTACAACAAACTTGATCTCCCGATTTCCACATTTTGTCTGCCTGAATCAGTTGGTAGTCAATCAGATTCGTTATCTATCTGTAATGAGTTCGAATCCCGAAGGAAGTGCAATGTAAGTTTGAGGGTCAGTTCATAAAAGGGTCATTAAGACTTGCAAATTAATAAAGAAAACTAATATTTTTGCAACTATTACAGAATTCTACCTAAATCAAACTTGAACTTTTTTTTGAATATTTCTGAAATGTTTGATGAAAGTTTTGAAGATATTTACTAGTTTCACTCACATTGAAACGTGTAAAATTGTTTTAATTATAAAATATTTTGAACAAATTATTTGTATCCTAAAGTGGGGATCAATATAATGATAAATCAAGTTTTTTTATTAACAAAAAAAAATTAATGAGTGCTTCCTATCGACCGGATCACAAATTATAGGTTAGGTTTTCGGCTTTTCGGTCTTGGCGGGAAAATTCGAAACAACGCTTATTTTCTCGTATCCCAAGACCGAAAGCCGAAAACCTAACCTATAAAAAAAACTAAAGAGATTAGCATAAAAAAGTTTAAAATAAACATTATTTTTGAAAAAAAAGTATAAAATTACATGTGGTCAACGGGCCATTTTACATGATCATTCAAAATGGGTCCGCGGGCCACAAAATATCACCTCGTGGGCCACGTTTGGCCCGCGGGCCATACTTTGGTCACCCCTGATATACATCCTAATCTTATGAATCATACTTCAAACTTTTCCCGAAGATATAGACATTAGAATGTAACAAAAATGATTATTGTGGCTTGTTTCAGTGGGGATCAGTAGTGCGGTGCCTGTGTGGACGCGCAGTCCTGTTTTTTCGTGTTATTTTCCGTCTCTTTTGTGTCGCTGTTCGGGTGAGTGCATAATTGGCAAAGGGAGCGCGTGGTCGTAAAAAAATATTCGGAGTGAAAAGTGATTTTTTTTTTGTGTGTGCCTTTTGTTTCGCATTTTTGTCGGGAATTGTGTGCTGCGAGGAGAGGATTACCCTCTGAAAATGCAGCGTCATCAGTGCATAATTGGCAAAGGGAGCACGTGGTCGTAAAAAAAAAATATTCAGAGTGAAAAGTGATGTTTTGTAATTTTCAAAGCCCTTCCTATATCATCGTTGATCGGAAGGCACGGCGTCGGGTGGACTGTGATTAAATTTTTCGAATAAGGTTTTATTTTTTTACGGTGAAAAAGCTTTTTTTATATAATGATCGAAAGACGCACTGACAATTTGGATCGTCGAGTTAATAGTGGAGCAAAATAACTGTGTGGTTTTGTGTGTTAACCAGAAAGACCTTCCCATAGCATCGTTGCTCGGAAGGCTCGCCGACGGGTTTGTTATGAAAGTCCTCCCCATAGCATCGTAGCTCGGGAGGCATCGAAAAGCCAATACCTTATCCTACTAACCCAAAAAAAAAAAAAAATCGCGTGATGGTTGAAGGAGATGCTGTGGATTCAACGGTCTCAAGCGGTATCAACAAGTATATAGCGAAAAACTATGTGCTTGATGAGTCTGCAACTTCAACTATCGGACTAACATTCCTCCCTTTTGTTGAACTGCAGGCTTCTTGGGAGGGCGCCGGTATTGACTAATAAAGTCGGGGTCTTCAGGGGTTAAACAGTGAACGGATGGTTGGCTCCCACTGATCATTTTTGATTCATTGTTTAACTTCAGCTGATCTGTCAATAACGGAGTAGCAGCTCATTGGCAGTCAACCATGCTTATGCTCAAAACTTGATTTGCAAAAAAACACTATTTTTATTATTTTTTTATATGTTTTAGAGGACATCAAATGCCAACTTTTCAAGAAATTTCCAGACTGTGCAAAAAATCTTTGTGCAAGTTATGAATTTTTGAATCAATACTGTTTTTTTCAAAAAATCGAAACATTGGTCGCAAAAATGTTTCAACTTCATTTTTTGATGTAAAATCAATTTTGCAATCAAAAGTACTTAAGTAAAATTTTGATAAAGTGCACCGTTTTCAAGTTAAATCCATTTTTAGGTGACTTTTTTGAAAATAGTCGCAGTTTTTCATTTTTTTAAATTAGTGCACATGTTTGCCCACTTTCGAAAAAAATATTTTTGAAAAACTGAGAAAATTATCTATATTTTGCTTTTTTTGGAATTTGTTGATACAACCCATAGTTGCTGAGTTATTGCCATGCAAAGGTTTAAAAACAGGAAAATTGATGTTTTCTAAGTCTCACCCAAACAACACACCATTTTCTAATGTCGATATCTCAGCAACTTATGGTCCGATTTGCAATGTTGAAAATGAAACATTCGTGAAATTTTGCGATCTTTTCGAAAAAAATATTTTCAAGATTTTTAAACCAAGACTAACATTTTAAAAGGACGTAATATTGAATGTTTGAATGCTTGAATGAAAGGCCAATAAGCTATTGTCCTTCATATCTGGAGTTTAAAAAAGAAAAAGTCCAATAAACCAAATTTTCAATTTTTGCTTTTTGGGTGTTTTAACACCCCTGACTCAAGGCGGTTTAAAAAAAACACTCAAAAAGCAAAAAGTGGAAATTTGGTTTATTGGACCTTTTAAAAAAGTCCAAAAAAAATATGTTTATAGGACATTATAAAAAGAAACTCTGGAAATCCACATTTGCCCGTTTAAATTGTTTGGCTTTATTTATTTAAAAAGAAGGAAAATAGTTATCCCCCCACCCCTTTCTCTCATAACACAAATTACGCCACTGGCCGGGCGCGCACTTACCGTCAAAATAAATTTCATTCAGCACGAGATCACGATCGCGCTCCAACTCCAAGGCAGCAAACAAGCAAAAAAAAGAGTACTCAAAATCCAATCCAATCTAACCAAAAACAACAACAGCAGCAACAATCGCCCGCAGAGCCCCACGGGCAGACGACGACGACGACGAATCCAAAATCCAAATCCCCCCTCCCAACACTCACACACTGACAGCAGGGCCAAGCAAATAAACTCGTTTCGTTTCGACTGTGTGTGTGCGTGTGAGTGTGTGTGTAGCCCTCTGTGTAAGTGTCAAAAACCAGTAGCACTTTTCAAAATAATCGCACTTTTCGCGCAATCCGAGCACGAATCCGCAAACTGCCCCCGGGCGATTCGAACTGTTCGCGCAATTTCCGGCCGACCGGAACCGGTTGCGGCCACTGGGAGGGATCTGTCCACTGCGGAAACCCCGTTCCCCAAAACAGCCACTTGTTGCGGGAATCCGAGCGCTGGAAGCTTCCGTTCGACGACGGCCTGCGCGAGTGAGGTGAAGCCACCAACTTTCCGGGTCACTTTTGGACACTTTTCCCACCGGAACGCGGACGGAAATGGCACACGCGGCACGCGGAATACGACACACTTGGGCGGGGAATCGATTGCGCACGGAAACGGGCCAGGAATCGGTCGAAATTAGCGGATTAACTGCGGAGCTCCGATTCTGACGTTCGAATTTTTTTACTAAAATGGCGACCTTCAATGACGTTTTGTGAACGGGAGTGGTGGTAGACTGGAACGCAAGAGTTTGGCAGCTTCTGTGCAGTGTGCACGGAAAAAAATGTATGAATTTAGGGTTGGCCTCATCGGCCAAAGTGCACTGCGGAATGAAATTTTCTTAAATACACGTAAACTTCATAAAATATTAGCAAACGGCCTAATTTTATATTTAAAAAAATCTTTAGCTCAAAGATTTTTGAAAACTCTAAAATTTTAATTTTAGAAATTAGGACAAATTCTTAAATATTTTTTTGAACGTGTTTGTTTGAAACTCTAATTTTTTTTATTACAGTCGACTCTCTGGTTGTCAATATCCAAGGGACCGTCGAGGAAGAGAATCATCAGTTTACAGGACGATGCAAAATGAAGACTCGATTGAAAATATTTTTTTCTTGATACCCAGCTATGGGAGAGAAACATGGCAACGTCCATCAAACAAAAACAAACTAATGTCAACCACCCTTCAAAGCTTCGTTTTGCCAAGAAAAATGTCTATGCAAGCCATGAGAAAGTGGAATTATTGACAACCGGAAGAGATTTTTAATGCAAGCAGAATCCAAGGGACCGTCGAGGAAGAGATCCTTCAAGCAAGGGAAAATATCGAGGAATGAAGATAATTGAAGTATGCAGATTGAAGGGACTGAAGAATTCATCGATAGATGGAGAATTATTGATATCGAGAAGATCGACAGCAAGAGAGTCGACTTTATTAAAAAAATGTTTCTAGGTTATTTTTCTATCCAGATTTTTAAGCGAAGATGGCGTTCGAATGGCGAACATCCGAAATGTCAAAATCGCGCAGTAGCATCAACATTAGAAAACAAATGTGGCTGTCATGCCATGGCACACTTTTTTCGGAATATTGGTACCACTGCGTAATCTTGACATTTCGGACGCTCACCATTCAAACGCCATCTTCGCTTAAAAACCAGGATTTTCAGTTTTTTTTAAATTAAGCTTTGATTGCTGATATTATTATTTACAGCGATAGAGCTTATTTTTCTGAGTACAATAACCTAGACAATGACCCTTTGTACGACCACAAAGAGTTTAAAATGGATTTTTTTAAATCAATTTGGAAAAATTAACCTCGCGGTCCTAGAGATCCTAAATAGGGAGACTGGTCGAAGTGAATTTGACGTACCCAAACAGACACGAGTTTGAAGTATCCAAACGAGCATTTGCCTTTACGCCCCCGCAAAACTTATCAGTGTTGCCAAGCTCAAAACATACGTTACCAGATCGATTTAGCCAGCTTAGACCAGTCTCCCTATTTAGGGTCTCTACGCGGTCCTCCTTGACAGAAAAGTTCCTACTTGAAAGCTCGTTCCAAAGGGACCATAGTTGATCCATCGAAAAAATGTTGTCTTGTCATTTTTTTTGCATTAAAATGAAAAAAGTGATTAGAAATGGTTTTTAATAGTGTCTTTTACCGTTGTACATAAAAATTGAGATAGGTCTTTACTGCTGCTCCAATCTAGTCCGTCCCATATGTAAAAAGTGAGTGCTGAGATATTGCCGTGAGAAGCCCAAAAAAAATTTCACCTTTTTTTACATTTCTAATCACAAATTTTTACATACTTTTACAACAACTATTTCAATATTGGTTCAAAAAGTACCCCTTTCCTAAAATTGACTCAAAAAATTTGAAATTTTAAGGTAAATTTGGTAATTTTTTGTGCTGGGACTGACCTGACTTTATTTATCCATAAATAAAGGCAAGTATGTCTGTCATGTCTGTTTATCAAGGTAGGCTTGAACATTCACAACAGAAATTTGCCTGTCATTTGTTGGTTTGTTTTGGTAGTTTTCCAAGTTATTTTTATCAAAGATTCAAAAGTTTGATTGTTTCAGGTTAATTTAATTCGGCAGATGATTTCAGAAAATTTCCTGGCTACAAAAATGTAACCAGCAACGTTGTATTATTTCTTTACCTTTTGTAGCAGAACAAATGAATATTTGATTGCATGTATCAACATCTGGACCCTTGAATTGAGTACCCAGAATCGTTGAACGGAAGGGGAACCTAATCCAGAACCAGACCATGGATATTCATTCAAGAAGGAATAAGTACTGATCTTACTGAATATTAGCTCAATGGTATGTAGTTTTTTTATTACTGTGGTTATCCCAAGTGTCGCAGATAGAGCGTGTACGTTATGTTATTCCGTAGAAATGGCTTGGAATATCGGAATTAGTGCGAGGTATTTGAGAGAAACCATTTATGACCATTTGAATTATTAGTGTCGAATTTCGAACGAGCGTCGACGCACACGAAGGAGACGACGTCGGTGTGCTATGAAATAGACCAGCAGCGCGGGTGCGACTGTATTGGTGCGTCGATGGGGTTGTGTGTAGTCGGCGCGATTCTGTTGAGTGTCGTGCTGGAGACGCGCGGCGCGTGAGATAGTAATGAGAGAGTTCTGTGTGTGTTTGTGCGCTTCGGGTCGTTGGTATCGGGAGAGTAGATTCGTGCATCGCATTTCGGAGAGAGGTCTTTAGTCTGGTGTTTAGTGTTAAAGCGAGTGGTGTTGTTTTAAGTGGTGGGTGGTGGGATCTTGGAACAACAAAAGACTTTTGCTCGGTTGAGATTTGAAGCGCTCTAAATCTACGACAATGGCGTAGCCGGTAGATTTGAATGATTAAGAATAGAAAACCTTCGAAAATACTTGATGTTTCATGGTCCCCTCACCCCCCACAAGAAGTGTAAAAGGTGAGCAAGCGAGACGAGAGGAATGACGAAGAGCAACCGGTAAGTTTTGCTTGAGATTTTGTTGGAGCATTTGAAAAAGACGACAACACTGATTGAAACCCACAGTGATGTGTTCGTGCTGAGTTGCGTGAGTTTAAGGCCGACGTGTCAACCGATGTGGGCGTGCTTTTGCCCTGTGTCGGGCCGATGTTGAATCGACATCGTGCCGAATTATTTGATTTTGTCTGGGTTGTGTGTTGGGATCAAGTTGATCCAGAACTGAAGTGAAATTTTAAGAATGATGTTTCCTGCATTGTTTTGGAGACAGGATTTGATCGTTTGCGTCACATTTTGCACTTTGTAGTGAACTGTAATTTGTTGAAGGAATCGTTTCTGTGAGGAGGATTGATTGTTTGGGTTGAAAGCTCAATTTTGTAAATGGAAAGATAGACCATTGTGAGACGACCGTTATTCCAAGTTAGCAATGCGAAGAACCGGGAGACATGTATTGCTTTCTCTCTGTGTAGGGTTGACGTTTGAGTCGATATCATGCGGATTTGATGGTTTGCGCCTCATTTTGCGTTTTGTAGTGAAAATTTGGAGTTGAAGGATGTGTTTTTGTGTGGAAGAGTGACTGTTTGGGTGAACACCTCAATGTTTGTAATTGGGAAAAGATATATCAATGTGAGACGACGTTGCTCGTTGGCCACAACGGAGTTATTTGTGAGACGAGCGTTGCTCGTTGGCCACAACGGATATTTGATACAAGGGTCATTTTGTGAGACGAGCGTCGCTCGTTGGCCACAACGGAGTTATTTGTGAGACGAGCGTTGCTCGTTGGCCACAACTGGTATTTGATACAAGGGTCATTTTGTCAGACGAGCGTTGCTCGTTGGCTACAACGGGTATTTGATAGATGAGCGTTGCTCGTTGGATACAAGGTTCATTTTGTGAGACGAGCGTTGCTCGTTGGTCACAACTGGTATTTGATACATAGGTCATTTTGTGAGACGAGCGTTGCTCGTTGGTCACAACGGAGTGTTTGTGAGACGAGCGTTGCTCGTTGGCCACAACGGAGTGTTTGTGAGACGAGCGTTGCTCGTTGGCCACAACGGAGTGTTTGATAGATGAGCGTTGCTCGTTGGATACAAGGGTCATTTTGTGAGACGAGCGTTGCTCGTTGGCCACAACGGAGTTATTTGTGAGACGAGCGTTGCTCGTTGGCCACAACTGGTATTTGATACATAGGTCATTTTGTGAGACGAGCGTTGCTCGTTGGCCACAACGGGTATTTGATAGATGAGCGTTGCTCGTTGGATACAAGGGTCATTTTGTGAGACGAGCGTTGCTCGTTGGTCACAACGGAGTGTTTGTGAGACGAGCGTTGCTCGTTGGCCACAACGGAGTTATTTGTGAGACGAGCGTTGCTCGTTGGCCACAACGGATATTTGATACAAGGGTCATTTTGTGAGACGAGCTATTTGTGAGACGAGCGTTGCTCGTTGGCCACAACTGGTATTTGATACAAGGGTCATTTTGTCAGACGAGCGTTGCTCGTTGGCTACAACGGGTATTTGATAGATGAGCGTTGCTCGTTGGATACAAGGGTCATTTTGTGAGACGAGCGTTGCTCGTTGGTCACAACGGAGTGTTTGTGAGACGAGCGTTGCTCGTTGGCCTCAACGGAGTGTTTGATAGATGAGCGTTGCTCGTTGGCCACAACGGAGTTTTTTTGTGAGACGAGCGTTGCTCGTTGGCCACAACTGGTATTTGATACATGGGTCATTTTGTCAGACGAGCATTGCTCGTTGGCCACAACGGGTATTTGATAGATGAGCGTTGCTCGTTGGATACAAGGGTCATTTTGTGAGACGAGCGTTGCTCGTTGGTCACAACGGAGTGTTTGTGAGACGAGCGTTGCTCGTTGGCCACAACGGAGTTATTTGTGAGACGAGCGTTGCTCGTTGGCCACAACGGATATTTGATACAAGGGTTATTTTGTGAGACGAGCGTTGCTCGTTGGCTACAACGGGTATTTGATAGATGAGCGTTGCTCGTTGGATACAAGGGTCATTTTGTGAGACGAGCGTTGCTCGTTGGTTACAACGGAGTTATTTGTGAGATGAGCGTTGCTCGTTGGCCACAACGGAGTTATTTGTGAGACGAGCGTTGCTCGTTGGCCACAACGGAGTGTTTGTGAGGTGAGCGTTTCTCGTTAGCCACAACGACGTTTTTGTGAGACAAGCGTTCTCGTTGGCCGCAGGGGTGTGTTTGTTAAGTGGGCTCTTTAGTCACAACGGCGTGGTTGTATGACAACCGCTATCCGTTGGTCTTAGCGGTGTGTTTGTAAGACGAGCGTTTCTCGTTGGCTACAAGGGTACATGTTTGATTAGACGACCTTTGCTCTTTGGCCAGAACGGAATATTTGTAAAACGAGCGTTGTTCGCTGGCCACAAGGGTGTATTTACAAGATCAGCTTTGCTCGATGGCTGCAGCGAGGTGTTTGAAAGACGGGCGTTGCTCGTTGGCTACAGGGGTGTATTCAAGACTCGGGCGTTAGTCGTTGGAAACAAGAATGCATAATTATGAGAGGTTGGCCACAGGAATGCATATGTATTTTGACACGTCAGTCACATGGTGAGTTTGGTTCGTTGACTGAAGTATGAAGGTTGATAAGACGAGCATTGCTCATTTGCTGCAAAGATTTCATGGGAGGAGCGTGACTGTTAACTGCAGGTTTGAAGGGAGTTGGAGTAGTTCAATCTTTGCGATGGAGCCTTGGTGTGTGTCTAGAGAGAGTTAGAGGTGAAATGGAGAAGACCAGCCGAGTCGAATGATATACGGCAGATTGATAGCAAGCACGCCATACGCTGTGTGCTTAGATTAAGTTGCTGGAGAGAGTTGGGGGATGATAGTTGAGTTTCTGGGAATGAGGCTGGTTTCAAGCGGGAGGAATCGTGGGTTTCAGGATGTCCAGTTGGTTTGAGGCGAAAGTTTGCAAAGCAGTGGTCTGGTAGCCTTCACACTTGGAGCCTATGATGGAGTTTCTGGAGAGAGGTTAAATGGCTTTGGACCGAATTTCTGTTATGAATTTTGGAAAGGCTGATTTTGAGCGAAAGCAATCGTTGAGTTTGTGAATTTGGTGAGGATTTGAGATACAGTAGCTTCGAGGCCTACATGAGTTGTGTTGGATCATTTGATTGAGTTCTGGGGAGAATTCAGAAAAAGTTGTTTTTGATAGAGGGTGATTGACGGGTTTATGATTTCAGGCACAGCCTTTGATTGAGTTTCTAGAGAGAATTAAAAGATAATGATTGAGGCGGCTCCGTGATTGATCAGCATGATAGGTGCTTTTGAAGGTTGCGAAGCGGTGATGGTTGGTTCCTTCTTTTCATCTGTGGTCCATGGAGTGATTTTTTGAGGCAACTGTGACACCAATGCTATGCTATGCTATGCTAGAATTACATGATGATGATTGTGAGCGAAAAGTCGTTTCGCTTAATAATTTGATTTTTTAGTGAAGGTTTCAAGGATGATGGTAGCAAGCAAAATGATCGTGTGTTTAAGAATTTCGATAAATTCGATGCAAAGAGCGCTATTTTGATAGCCTACACGCCTTGAGTTGAAGCCTTTGATTCGTTTTCCAGGAGGAGCGTATCAGTCACTTCTGATGATGGTGGATCAATAACAAACACGTCTTACGTTTAGATTGAGTTGCTGGAGAAAGTTTAGGGATGATAGTTGAGTTTCTGGGGATTAGGCTGGTTGCAGGAGTAGGTGAGGATTTCGGGATTTCCGGTCGGTTGGTGGCGAGAGTTTTGAAGGGCGGTGTCCTGGTATCCTTCACGCTTACGTTGAAGCCTATGATGGGGTTTATGGAGAGAGGTTGAATGATGTTCGTTACGAACGAGAATTGTTGTGAGTTTGAGAGTGTCAGTCAGTTGTGGTAGGCGGGCACTTGATGGTCTTTATGCCTTAGTTGAGTTTCGGTGGAGAGAATTGGAAAAGTTGGTTTTCAGCGAAAATAAGCGATAAGTTTATCAATTTTGGATCAGTTCGTAGCGAGGATTTGAGAGGCGGTAGCTTCAAAGTCCCTTTGAGTTGTGTTAGAGCTTTCGATTGAGTTTTTGGGAAGATTCAGAAAGGGTTGGTTTTGATCGAGTCACATCCTTTGATAGATTTTCTAGGGAGATTTAAAAGATCATGATTGAAAAATCGCTATCATTAGGAATTTGATTTTTGGTGAGAATTTAGTGGATAATGTGTTTACAAATTTCGATCAGTTTGATGCGAGGATTTGATGAGCGTTATTGTAATAGCCTTCGTTAATGCCTTAGATTTGTTTTCTAAGAGGAATGAAGGGATAATGGTTGTAAGCGGGAAATCGCTAAGGATTTTAATTTCTGTGAAAAAATTGGAAGATGACGATGGCGAGCATCGATGTGTTTGAGAGTTTCGCCCAGTTTGAGGCAGGAATTTGAGATACTGTAGCCTGAGGCTCTACACGTCTAGCGTTGGAGCCTTTAATTGACTTTCTATGGAGAACCGAAGGATGATTGGGAGTTGTAAAGAGTCGTTTTGTTGAGAGTGTTGATTGGTTCGATCCAAAATTTGAGCAACGTTAGTCCTGAAGTTTTTGGTTGAGCTTCTTGGGAGAAGTTTAAGATGATGATTGCGAGCCAGGGAGTGTCGATGTGATTGAGAATTTTGCTCAGTGTGAAGCGATGATTTGAGAAGCGATTGCCTTGAGATGTTGTACGCATTGTTTTGGAGTCTTGGATTGATTTTCTTGGATGATGTTAAAGAATTTAATTTGTAGCCGAAATTTTGAAGACAATGACAGCGAACAGAATAATCAATGTGTGGAGAGTTTCGATCAGTTTGATGCAATGTTTTAAGAGGCGGTGTCTGATAGCGCGTTGCGCTGGAACTTTGATTAAGGTTATAGGGAGATTTTAGAGATGATGTTGAGAATAACTTGCGAAGTTTGAGAGGATCTGCTGGTTTTTAATGAAGATTGCGGTTGTTATTGTTTTCGCTGAAAGTAAAACTACTTTAACTATTTTAACAGAGTACAGGAGAAGGAGAATGTCGCAGATAGAGCGTGTACGTTATGTTATTCCGTAGAAATGGCTTGGAATATCGGAATTAGTGCGAGGTATTTGAGAGAAACCATTTATGACCATTTGAATTATTAGTGTCGAATTTCGAACGAGCGTCGACGCACACGAAGGAGACGACGTCGGTGTGCTATGAAATAGACCAGCAGCGCGGGTGCGACTGTATTGGTGCGTCGATGGGGTTGTGTGTAGTCGGCGCGATTCTGTTGAGTGTCGTGCTGGAGACGCGCGGCGCGTGAGATAGTAATGAGAGAGTTCTGTGTGTGTTTGTGCGCTTCGGGTCGTTGGTATCGGGAGAGTAGATTCGTGCATCGCATTTCGGAGAGAGGTCTTTAGTCTGGTGTTTAGTGTTAAAGCGAGTGGTGTTGTTTTAAGTGGTGGGTGGTGGGATCTTGGAACAACAAAAGACTTTTGCTCGGTTAAGACTTGATGCGTTCTAAATCTACGACACCAAGCATGAGGAAAAAAAAGGCAGGATATGTTTTCGATTATCGACAATATTTAAAATATACCGTAAACATGACAACTTTATGTGTTTTGAAGTTCTGCTAGTACTTAGTTACATAGTCTGTATAAAAATAATAATTACACAATTTTTTCTATTGATTTGTGAGACATTTCCATACAAGGAACTGACTTGCCTTTATTTTGCATATGGGACAGCACCAAAGTGATTTTTGTTTTGGTATTTTTAGAACAAACATAACTTTTTTTATTAAATAGGCTTGATGTAGATGTTAAAACAAGACCATTCTTAGGTTTATCTCAAAATCGACAAAAATACATATGGGACGGACTTGCTTCGAGCGGCAGTACCCAATTTTATTTATATGAATAGTTATTTTTTTAATTTTGTTAGTTTTGAATTTTTGAACTTCTTTTAAATTCTTCTTTTAAATTCCTATTTTTGTAATTTGAAAAAAAAAAACATATTTTAGTATCAAAATTCATGTATTTTTGCAAAAATAACATGATTTTTATAACTTTTCCCACAAACATGTCTTTTCCTGTTCCTGGCTTTAGGGCTTTAGGGTTGTTATTTTGATTAAGCGATTATTAAGCGAAAAAATAAACACTTTAGTGATAACAAGTTCGATAATAGACCTGTTTTGGCGGAACGAAAGTTCACTACAAAGCGATTTGGCGATACATAATTTTGGACAGATGTCAGAATTTTCTAGCTAAATTCTCACAGAAATCTACTAGATTTCACTTCACTAAATTATTCTGGCCAAATTCTCACATAATTCTGGTACCCAGTCACGAAATATTCTAGAAGAGCTGGTTTTGTCAGAATCCTGCTAGAACGGTGGAACATGTCTGCTAGAATGTTGTAAGGAGTAGGGGGTCACTCGTGTGGGAAATGATTACGGTATTTGTGAATGACCCCCGGACAAATTTAGGACTAACTTTATGTGGAAGGGGGAACACGCCCCCTCCTGTTACCGCCAGTGATTCCGGCAGAATCAGCTCTGCTAGAATATTTTGGGACCGGGTAGTATCAGAAACATTCTAACTTTTAAATTACAAATTTTGAACTTTCTACGAATATTCACTAACTTAAACTTTTAATCCAACAAACGACCTTTTAAACCGAAAAGTTTATTTTTCTTTTGTGTAAAGAAAGTTTGCTTCAGATATTTGATAAAAATTTCTCGACTTTTTTTTATAAGGTCCTATAAATATATGAAAGACAATAGGTTATAGGACCTTTAAAAAACCACTGAATTTGTTCCTGGTGTCATGTCCGTTGATCCTTATTGTGTCCTTATTGCTTTTTGTTTATGTACAAATTGCACGACAAATTGCCTTTGTGCTCAAAAAAATAAGGCTTTCTAGGCCCAGTGAAAAAAATATAATTTAATTCTCCTCGTTACAGTGTCCTGATGCAAACAATGATCGAGCTCGAGCTGTTACAGCCCTGCGAAGTATGTTGGCAGACATGTCGAGCGGTCAGTAAAAAAACCAGCTAGAAGTTGCCTGACAAAAAACTTTTGCCAGAAATAGATAGGAAACCTGATGCAAACAAATGTTCAACTGTCATGTAAACATACTTTGAATGTGTTGGTAATTTTCTGACTAGAAAGCCTTATACGCCTCATCGTTGAGTGTTATAAAATATATTTTTGTAATTGGGTACTAAAGCCCTATTTCAATTTTTATGTACAACGGAAAAAAACACGATTAAAAACCATTTCTGATCAAGGGGCTGGAAACTCTAATATTACTTAGGAATACTGAGTATACTAACGATATTCCAGTATACTTGTTAGTATACTAACCGAAAAGCAATAAACGGTTAGTATATTAAGATACTCTCAGTATATTGGTAAGTATACTGGAAATATGTAAAGGAAATAATAAGTATACTAACATATATTTTGATATACTGAGTAACATAATAATTATAGCTCTAAGAGTTTCCAACCCCTTGTTTCTGATGACTTTTTTTTCATTTGAATGCAAAAAAAAATACAAGACAACATTTTTTCGATGGATCAACTATGGTCCCCTTAAAACGAGCTGTCAAGTAGAAGCTTTTCTGTCAAGAAGAACCGCGAGGTTAATTTTTCAAAATTGATTTAAAAATCCATTTTAAACTCTTTGTGGTCGTACAAAGGGTCATTGTACTCAGAAAAACAAGCTTTATCACTGTATACAATAATATCAGCAATCTAAGCTTCATTTTAGGACCCAATTCCGTCGTGAAACTACTTACTTTTTCTGTCATTCTTGAACGACGAAATAGTCTACTTTTTTGTACCAAAAATGACAGAATCGAATAGCAACACTTTTCAAAATAAATGCTGAAAAGTTCTACTTTTCAACACTGAAATGGGTGAACTTTTCTGAACTTTTCAAAAAAATGTTACTTAATCCACCCTAAGGTGATTGGCGCCTTCCTCACATTTAAAGGGTGCTATCCAAAATGCAAAAAGTGCGTAAATAACACTTAAGTGCTTATAACTTTTGATAGGGTTGTCAGATCTTCAATGTTTTGGACGCGTTGGAAAGGTCTTTTGAATACCTATCCAACGATAGGTCGCATGAGAGATCCGGACAACGTTTTCATCAACATATCTGAGATCTGGCCTCCAAAAAGCGTATAAATAACACTTAAGTGCTTATAACTTTTGATAGATTTGTCAGATCTTCAATGTCTTGGACGCGCTGGAAAGGTCTTTTAAATATCTTTCTGAAAATGTATAGCATGACGGGTTTTCTTACAAAAACCACCCTTTTTACAATCTTCCGGACTTTTGTTAAATTCGTTTTTTTAGCATAACTTTTGAAGTAATTAACTAAACTGCATAATTTTTAATAGCGACTTATGGGACCCCAAGACGAATCGAATGACGCCAAAACGGACAAAATCGGTTCAGCCAATGTCGAGATAATCAAGTGACAATTTTGTTGATCAACATCCCACCACACACACAGACATTTGCTCAGAATTTGATTCTGAGTCGATAGGTATACATGAAGGTGGGTCTAGGAGGTCTTATTGAGAAGTTCAGTTTTCGAGTGATTTTATAGCCTTTCCTCAGTAACGTGAGGAAGGCAAAAATTGATTTAAACGATTTATTGACAAAATACATGAAAATTTGATTTTATAACAATTATTTCACTCAATGGGTGTTTTTCGGAATTGCAAACAATGTTTTATGGAATTCGTTGCAAAACTTGTTTTTTTCGGTAAACCTCGTTGGATAAATGTACGACTCGTGCTGGAAAAATCCTCTTTTTGCAACTTGTTGCATAAACTACTACTGAAAAATATTTATAAAACATGAAATTTACTATCTGTTTTCCGTGTCAAAGAGATTTCCTCATCGACCAAAAAGCAAAATTATCTGCGATGTTTTCGCAAAGTGTCACACTTTTGATGTTGCGCTACATCCTTGACATCTGTTTGTCACAAGTGTTAACAAAGGTTGTTTACCAATACATTTTGAAGGATTCATTAAAAGTTTCAGAACAGTTTTGTGTCTTTTTGTAATTTCCGTAGTTATGTTCCGATAATTCCTCCAGAAATAATGCATTGCTACAACATTCCAACGATCGACCCGGATCTGCGCCACGAAGAAACCATTCTGCAGGCGATCAATGTGTTTGAATTTCTGAATCAGGTGATTGATGATATTTTCGGAAAGGTCAATGCAAGAATCGAAACGAACCGCACCCGGCTCGATAAGATAAACGGCCGCATCGAAAAGGTCAACGAGGATGTGGCCAAACTGCGCGAGACGAAAGAGGCTATTGTGATCTACTCGCCGTGTCGATATCCGGCAGCGGATCTGGATGTGACGGTTCTGCCGACGTTTACTCCTTCGAATGGCATCCGGATGAAGGAAAACGACTTTGTGCTGCAGGACAGGACGTACGTTCCGACGCATTCGTACCAGGAGAAGATCCAGTTTTATCACGTCAAGAGTTCTACGGATCGACATCGGATTTATTCGTTTGATGGGACATCTCAGGAGAGCCGAAACGTTCATGAAGGAATCCAGTTTTTGGACTCAATTTTGCTGTTTAACAGCAAGGATTTTGCCATAGATTGCTCCGGGGCTGTCGATCAGTCAAGATCGAGCAAAAAATCCGGCGCAAGTCGCATTCGTGAGGAAAAGATCCTCTCGGCTTCGTCTCCAATCATCCGCAATCGTTCCCGCCGAAAGGGACAGGAAATATTTTACACGCCTTCGTTGAACGATGCCCCGAAAATTGATGTTCCCGTAGATTTGCCAGACCTGCCGGGAATCGTCACAAACATTCAGTATGCTGGAAACAACACCCTGATCGGTCCGTCTCTTCAACTGGCCCAAATCGCCGATCAGCTTCCGGAACTGGACACTTTGGTGGCGACCGAAGCTAAGGAAAAACCTCCCCAGAATGTTCCGCTACCATCGGTCCCCCTCCCCACTCCGATCGTCAACAGTCCAACAGTTTCCGCAGTCGCTGCTGCACCGCCACCACCTCCTCCGCCTCCGCCACCACCCCCGCCACCGGAAATGCTTGTCAGGAAGGACGACGAAAGTGATGGGGCAACGCGCCCCGTGAAGAAGGAACCGAAGACACCGGTTCCACCGACGACGCCGACCCCCGTCGATGCGCACTTTAATCTGATGGAGGCGATTCGGAATGCTGGCGGCGTGCAGAAAGCTAAACTAAAACACAGCGAGCCCAAGCAGGGCCGGACGGATTCGGTGAGTGAATTTGTAATGTTGGTTTTGAGAACATTTATTTTATTTTAATTTTTTTTTATTGAAAAGCACTTTAATAAGAATAGTTCAGACTGTTCAGCTATGTTTAATCTTAAATTTGACTGCTTTGAATTTTCAACACTAGGTGGTTTGACAAAGTCAAATTAAAAATTGACAAGGTCTGATTTAAAAAAAATTCAATATGCTGCAAAAAATCCAACGTCAAATTTAAGATGGTATTTCCTTTATTGATTTGTATAGAATGCTATGTATTCTTTAAAATAAGTTTACCCTTAGTTATTTACTTTTCTTGATAATTATAAAGATATGGAGATCGTTTTCAAACTTATGATCTCATTATGACCAAATATCTATTAGGATTTTTTGTATCGTTTGGTCGAGTATCTTGTGAAATAATTTTCAATAAAGTTTGTTTTTTTTCTAAGTCAGTTATATTAGTCCAAAAGTACTATTTCATAAGGTTCTATAATTGCCCAAATGTTACTAATAGGTTTAATAAAATACTCTCGAAGTGTAATCATTTTCACTATCCCAGTGAATTATTTTGGCTCGAGCCTCGAGTCGACTTGGCTCGAGTTCGAGCTATGATACCGAATCGGATTCTTTTGGCAAAATTCCACACAAAGCAGATGAAATGTGTTTCCTAAATAATAAGCTAACGGGAACATATCAACCATATTATTTAAACATTTACGGGAGCGAATTAAAAAGTGTTGATTGAAATACTTTATAATAATAAAATAAATGTAGAGATTAACATTGTGCTAAAACCAAGACGAACAAAAAACCAAAGTTTATAATAGTTCAAATTATATTTGGTAGAAGAATAACTTTTATTATCACATCCTTTGAAATTTGTTATAAATTGCTGATTCCGAAAATATTTTATTTTTATTTTAAATAGCGTTTATTTCGTAGTAATTGATGTAACAAATCTTTCAATTGTTCATAGTACGCTTTTCAATTGAAAACTATTTATTTGAGCGAGTCCACGAGCAAAGCATACCCATCTCGCATCGTCCTCAGCAATCTGCCTGAAATTTTCAGGGGTTGTTTGTACATATGAAACTAGCATCTGGCCAAAATATGAGCATTCTAGGTCAACGGGAAGTGGGGCAAATCGGGACACAAAGTTTGAAGGTTCAAAAACGTCAAAATCTTAAAAAGGCTATAACTTAGGCAAAATTCAATTTATTTTCAAAATTCAAAATGCACCTGAAAGGACTTAAAAAATGCAACAAAATTTTAACAAAAAATGAAAGTTAAAAAAAAATAAGAAGCTCCTTTTTCCTGGTGGCATCTAGTATCTTTGGAAATGAACTTAATTTTCAATAAATGTGAATCGAAGATTTTTTAACTTTCATTTTTTAAAGTGTTATGATGGATGAAAATAAATATTTTTATGCATGTTTCGATTGTGAAATTGTCTTAGGAACATTAATATGATAAAATTATCACCAGAAAATGGGATCTAAGGGGTCCCCCGAGCAAAAATATACAACCAAAAAATTCACTAAAAGTAAAAGAGTCCGTCGACCTAGAATGCTCATATTTTGACCAGATGCTAGTTTCATATGTACAAACAACCCCTGAAAATTTCAGGCAGATTGGTGAGGTCCAAACGACGTCCCATACAAAGGGGTATGCCCTGTTCGTGGACTCGCTCGTAATATCATTAACATTAAAAGGCTTTGATGAAATATATTCGTTGAATTTTGTTATTTTTTTAGCAATAATTTAAGAAAGTAGGTTTATTTTCCTGGTTTCACGGAAATTTCCTTATTTCATCAATTTTAAGCTGTCCTCGAAATCGAGAAAATTCATGAAACCTAGTGATTAGTTAGGTTTTTAATGAAAAAAAGTTTGGAGTTTAAAAAATCAAGCCTAAAATTTTAAAAAGTCGCATGAAAACTTAAAACATTTTGCATATGAGTCGTGCTCTGCAGTAGAAGATATTTGAAAATTTAAGAATTTAAAAAGTTTTAAACTTTTGCTTTTTGGGTGTTTTTAAACTGCTTATCCGCTTTTTTCTAGTGGTGTTCCTGTATTTAACCCTGTAACGCCCATGGTTACTCCAGAGCACCATTAATTTTTGTCTTCAAAATTAAATTTATCTGCGACCATGCATTTTTTCAACCTGGATTAGTTTAGTTTATATAGAATGTTAACTTATAACTATTGAAATTTCATACAATTTGGTCGATCCAGTTACGAGTAATGGTGAAAAAAATCTCAATTTTGCTCTGGGCAGGAAGGGGTTAAGAATCAAAGAGTTGAGGAAATTAAAAAAAAAGTAGAATTTAGAAAAGGAATTTGAGAATTCATTAATTTTATTTTTTAACCTAGAAAATTTTAACAGTTAGTGTTGCACAAAAAGACGACATCCATGGTTTTTAATTTCTCAGTGAATTCTTTATGCTAAATGAAGATTTCTGGAGTTTTTTTAAAAGGTCGAATAAACCAAATATTCAGTTTTTGCTTTTTGGGTGTTTTTTAATACCCCTGACTCGAGGCGGTTTTTAAAACACTCAAAAAGCAAAAACTGGAAGTTTGGTTTATTGGACCTTTTAAAAGAAAACTCTAGACTTGCAGGGTTGTTACGGAGAAGTCTAAAAAATCCGCGCCATGTAATAAATAATAATTTCACGAGAAACAAACAAGACAGTTTCATAATAATTTATTTTTTTATGAAAAAAAATGTTTAAAGGCTTCGTCGGAACGCAAAAATCACAAACGTTTAAACAATATTGTACCTATTTAATAAATACAATTTTAAATCCAGAATAGCCTCATGAGGCCATATATCAGAACGCAATTCTTGAAACACCGAAAGTTATACAGACAAATTTATTGCTGGGATGAATTTAACAGAGGGAAAGCCATAACAATAATTTAAGCAAAAAAGGATATCAAAAATAAAAATTTAAACATTTACAAATTTAACAAATTAAAAAAAAACATAACATTTTTAAAAACTAAAAAAAAATCGAAGCTAGAAATTTGTATAATTTTTTTCTAACCAAATTTCTGTAATAAAATTTAAAATTTTCTGTAATCTAAGATGGCGACAAAAATGAAAAAATGTTTTTAAAATTAAAGAATTTAAGATTTTTAAAATTTAGGGATTTCAGATTTAATTTTTTTTAAATTTTTTTATTTACATTACATAACTTTAAAAGACAAAAAAAGGGTTTGGATTTAGGAATTCCTGAAACATCAAATTTTGTATTTTGATGCTTCCTTTTTTGAATGTTTTGATCTTTTTATTTTTTTCCGAAGAATGTTGAAATTTAGAAAAAAAAAATATTTCTACGGGTTGTTCCATCTAAAATTCAAAGACAGAGAGCCAGCTTTTTTTTATAACTTAAAGCTTATTTTTTCTCTCTGAATAATTGATTTATTCATTTGTTTATCAAAATTGCCATCCGCGCGAAATCTGCGCTTGAGCAAAATTGGTTAGCAATTCCGCGCCGTCCGTAACAACCCTGGATTTTAGTCGTTACAATCAGAATTGGTCTAAAGACCTTTTAGTTAAACTTGAGATACTAACCGAATTAAAAATTCATCTAATATATCCAAAATTTCACCTCCACAGACCAAACCTTCTGCTGCTACTGCTGGCGGTCCCCAGAACTTCATCGACGATCTGCACAGCAAGCTGCAGATGCGCCGCAAGGGCATCTCCGGCGCCCGCGAGAACCCGGACCAGCCGGGCAACGTCATTGACCGCCTTTCGGCGCTGATTCCTCCACCCCCACCCAAGATGGACGCCAGCGCCAGCGAGAGCAACGACGAGGAGGATTGGGATTGAACATGTGCATTTACGATTTTTGTTTTTTTTTTTTCGTGTTACAGTTCTTTATTTTTTACGCAAAATTGTTACTGATTACAGTGTGTTTGTGTGTATGTGATTGGGAAATTATATATCATTCGTCAATTCGGTTACACACGTTTGTTAGAGGAAAATATAATAAACCTACACTTTATTTTACGCGTTGATGATGATTTGAATATTGTTCAGTAAATGATGTCCGAAATGTCCAGACAACCGGCTCCCTTCTTAGATGGGCTTAATCTTGAAGTGCAAACCAATCAGGGAAAATACTAAACATTTCAGATCCTGCACCAGATAGTAGAAGCAACGAAGTCCTTCGGGATCTTTCGACTGGTTGACGTCCACCAGCGAGCCCGTCTTGGAGGTAGTGAAAGAGATGTGCTCGTCGCCGATGACGATTTCCAGTTCCTGAAAATTTAAAAATGTTTTTTATCAACCAATTTACGCATCACGCCCAACTGACCCCACCCTCCCGTAAAGTCAAACATAACCTAACAACAAAACTCCCAGCCCAACAAAACAGTTGTGTTTACCTGCCGTCCGACGCGATCCGGCGGCGGCCACAGCGAGTCGTCCTCCTGCATGATCTCCGAGTCGACGATGACGCGCTTCAGCTCCTCCATCACGGACTGGTGCACGTACGCCTCCTTCCGGATCATGGTGTCGTTTTTGTAGTTGGAGTTGTTCGCGTACCGCAGCTTGCCGTCCGGCCGGAACTCAAACTCGAGAAACTCGTGCCCGAACTTGCCCTTGTGGCCGACGTAATAGCGCAGGTAAAAGTCCTCCGTGCTGGAGGCCATCGTGCGGGGGAATTGAGGGTGAAATCCTGTGAAAATCCGGGTTTTTGTGGGTGACCGACTTGGCAAAGCTGATGAAGAAAAACTTTCTCGGGCGTTTGACAGTTCGCTCGCGCTTGTGTTGCAGTTGCAGCCGCGCGGTGACATTACGGTGCGATGTCTTTTTCGGGTGCAGTGAAGGATGTTGCGCGACATTTTTGATGTGACAACTTTTGTTTCAAAGTAGAGTAGGGTCATGCTCCGTTTGTGGATCATCTTCATATTTCTTTTATAAAAAAATCTCAGGTGTGCATTTTTATAACAAAACGTAATGTTGCATTTTGGTTCGATTTTTTTATGGAAATGATTTTTTTCATATTGATTTAAACATAAGGTTTAGTTAAAGATTGTATAGAATGCTGCAGAAAGCAAAAGTAACTTTTTCGCAGGGTTTCCGAGGTATCGTCAGTTGGAAATTACAGCCTAATTAGATGACAGGTTAAAAAAATCTTGTTCATTGATTCGAATTCTTTTTAAGGCTGTATCTCTGAAATGTATTGCCCGATTTTCAAAATTCCTGAGAGAAAATTGAGGAATTTTCTTTGTCTTTGAAAACCTAAAAGCAGCTTCAATACCTTCAATATGAGCACGGTACATTTTATCCAAAAAAATAAAATACGATTGCAAAATCGGTTTTTTTTTTAACTTTTTTTCACTAAAACTCAATTTCCCAAAATACGTATTTTTTTGATTTTCGAGATTTTTTGATATGTTTTAGGGGACAAAAATCCGCAACTTTTGAGCCATAGAGAAACATGTTCAAAAAATCTGCCGCCGAGTTATGAATTTTCTAAAAAACTGTGATTTTTGGAAAAAATCGAAGTTTCATGCAAAAACAAGTTTGATATTATTTTTTAATGTAAAATTGAATTTGCAATCGAAAAGTACTTCACAGATTTTTTGATAAAGGGCTCCGTTTTCAAGATATATCCACCGAAAGTTTGATTTTAGCAAAATATTTGCAGTTTTTCAATTTTAAAAAATAGTAACCATAAGTGACCATTTCTAAAAATATATATTTTTTTTGAGAAGTTCAGAAAATTTGCAATAAAATTGTCTAAGAGACATTGAAGATTGGACCTCGGGTTGCTGAGATAGAGCCGCTTTAAGAAAAAGAAACACGAAAATTGAAGTTTTCTTAATCTCACCAAAATAACCCACCATTTTCTGATGACGATATCTCAGCAACTAATGGGCCGATTATCAATGTTAATACATGAAACATTCGTGAAATTTTCCGATTTTTTCGAAAAAAATATTTTGAAATTTTTTGAATCAAGACTAGCATTTTAAAAGGGCAAAACTTTGAATATTACGCCCGTGTACCTATTTTTTCTCAAAAGTCCTCAACAATACCTACAACTTTGCCGAAGACACCAAATTGATCAGAAAATTCACTCAAAAGTTACAGCTGTTTGAATATTTACATACCATTTTTGTATGGACAGCAGCCAAAATTGTATGGAGACTTGTATGGATGAACCAATTACATAAAATAGATTATGTGGTCATAGGGAAGGCCCCCACAAAGTTTGAGCCAAATAAAAAATACAAATAAATTTCATTTCCGGTTTTGGTAGAGAATTGCTCCATAGGAAATTGATGGACAAAATTTCATCCAAATCAAAAAATGTAAAAAAAGTCGATTTGTAAATATTTTTAAAGTTTATGTCGCCCCTTCAATATTGCCTCTAGGGATGCCACATGGGTTTATAAAATGTCTGTAAAAAGACTGTCTGTGCATTTCTCTAAATAAACTTTAAATATATCATTTAATATTTAATATACCATGACTTTTAGAAATCATGGAAATTTAATTTAATAAAGTTTGTCATATAAAAAAAGTCCAAAATTTGAAAATTCAAAGTTAAAATTTTTAAAAATTTAATTCAAAAGTTCTTTAATGTCGCCATCTTAGATTTAGATCTGATAGCTTTAGAGCATTTTGGAGTCATATTTTAGATAGGATTCAGATAGATAAATGTTTAAAAATATAAAATTCTTGTATCGATTTTCCCGAAATGTTCATATCCCTAGCCTTTTTTAAATTTTATTTATTTGATGATTTGGAACTTTTTAAAATTTTAATTTCAATTTGTTTCAAATTTATTTTGCTATGTATTCTGCGTTTTGAGATTCAGCTTCATGAATCAATTGGGTCCTAAAATGAAGCATAGATTGCTGATATTATTGTTTACAGCGATAAAGCTTATTTTTCTGAGTACAATGACCCTTTGTACGACCACAAAGAGTTTAAAATGGATTTTTAAATGAATTTTGAAAAATTAACCTCGCGGTCCTTCTTGACAGAAAAGCTCCTACATGACAGCTCGTTCCAAGGGGACCATAGTTGATCCATCGAAAAAATGTTTTGCAAATTTTTGCATTAAAATGAAAAATAGTGATCAGAAATGGTTTTTAATCGTGTTTTTTACCGTTGTACATAAAATTGACATAGGGCTTTAGTACCCAATTCTGGATTCCATCTCGGGACGTGACATTCAAGTATCTTAACCCTCTAACGCCCAGAGCTTGCATATCGTAAAAATAGTAAATGGCTTAATTTTGGTACAATAATGCAGGAAATACTTTACTTTGACCCACAAACATCGAATTGGGGCAAAAAAGTAGAATTTGAAGTGGTGCACCAGAGCACCATCAGGAAGATGAGCAACTTTTTTTTAAACCACAAAATCTCGTTTTCTTCAAATCTATTGGTTTATTTGTTTGAAAACGCTTCGAAATGTGTTAAAAACTACTTATTCTTTGCTGTAAGACCATATTTCTGAAGTATTAACTACAAATTCTAAAATCTCTGCATTTTCAGGTTTCTTTGATTGACTCATTCAAAACCCACAAACAACCATTTTCCTGAAAAATGAGGAAAATAATAAAACTATCGGTCTAATAACAATGTTTTTTGTCTTGTTTATGAATAGTCAAAACGTTTATAAACTTTTGTTTTGATAAAAATAAGCTTTTTCTGTAATTTAGAAAAAAGTCCTCCTGAATATTTAGTTGCTCACATGCCTAGGTGGTGCTCTGGTGCACCAAATGAAAAAGGTTGAAAAACACTTAAAACCGGTCCAAACTCATAATGTTATTCACAAGGGTTCTTGTCCATGGTTCAAATGATAGCAAAATATTTTTTGTTTCATAAAATTTTGTGTTTGGTAATTTTTACGGACTTTCGAAAACAGGTCTTATTTATTTCCCTAAAATTGGCCCATTTTTGTTTACATTTCACACTGTAACTTTGCTTGTGCTTAACCAAATTTGATGAAATTTGGGGATGTTAGTATACATTCTACATGAACACCTGCAACTTAAAGCACCATGAAAAGTTGTGTCAGTTCCGAGATATTTGAGTTCAAAGTTCTGGTGCTCTGGAGTAACCATGGGCGGGAGAGGGTTAAGTTCTTCGTCATGTTGGTTATCATTGTAGCATTAACACTGCACCTTTTTATGTGGAGTTTTAAGTTTCTACCAAGCTAGCTCTTTAAAAATAAACTGAGTTTGATTTGACTTGGAACACAAATCCACTGGGACAGAAATATACCGTTAACAGGATCTACCGAACAGGAATTTCCCCTTTGAGCGAAAAAAAATATAGCGACACTTTCCTTATAACTATCTTCTTGTGCCGAATCACGTTTGTTTTTATGCATGAATTCTGCAGAAAGCTTCATTACTTCGAAAAAATCTTTGGTACCGACAGTCACAAACGATGCTTAAATATTTATCCGACATAGTTTTTTTCGGTCGCCCGATTTTGCACAGCTGAATTGGTTCTCCTGGAACAACTTCATCTTCCTGTTTTCATTGTTGTCAAAAAAAAAAAAAATGCAAGAGCGATTAGCCTTGATGACAGATAGCACAAATGCGCTTTCCGCTAAAGTACCTAATATTATGTAAATATCGCCATTTTCGCGAAGTGGCACTAAAGATTACAAACAACATTTTCCACTAAAAAGTTAATCATCCATATTTTAAGTACATACATTGTCTTTGCCATCCAGGCATGGTATCTCCTCCAAGAAATAAAACAACCAGCTAAAGTAGTTTTGTGGCTGTTTAACGAACATGCAAGTCAAGCAGAAGTCTAAAACATTTTGGCGCCAAGGCTTAGTCAGTTTCCCCAGTGTTGTAATCTGCAACGGTGGCTTCGGCGTTCGATGCTTGAATAAAATGCTTTCAAGCAAATTAAACGAGGACCTTCGGATTCAGTTCGTGCCGACAAGTTTTAGGCTGCTCAACTTAGTGATGGACAAGTATTTCTTTCGCTTCTACAATTTTGAGGTTGCATCTCAAATGGTCAAACACAGTTGCATTATTTTTCAAACAGTTCGTTTGTCACGTTTATTCATATACATGTAAGATGTTTTTTTACTGTGTTCAGAAAAAAACGGTACTGGTCACTACTAATAACTTTGTTTTGTGTTTTTTTTTTTGTTTTCACTAAGTATATTTACGCTTCCATTTTGTGTTTGCGCGTGCACGCGCAAACGCTGTGTCTTACTGTTTGCTTTTTTGTTTCTCCCTTCCTCCTAAGCTTACTGTGTTTTGTTTGTAGGGGGTGTTTTTTTTTGTTTTCACTCCGCGCCGTACACATTTCCGCAATCAACTTAAAGGTAGGTGTTGATTTTTTGTATTTTTTTTGCTTTTAAAATTTTTTCTCTTACTTTTTCTTCTTTGCGTTAATATTACATGGCCTTCCTTAAAAAATAAAGGGGGGGAGATGTGTGTGAGTGTGTGTGTGTGTTTTTTGTAACTTTTCAGTGGTGAAAATAGGGGTAAAAAGAGAAAACGTCCGGAGTTGGTGCCTCTATTTTCTACGTACTTTTTGTTGTTGTTTAAAGTCAAATGTATTCGAATGTATTCTTAAGTCAGATGTGACGAAGGGGAAAAAGAAAATCAAGATCGTGTGTGAATTTTGGGCCGCGTCAGCCGCTCGCTCGCTCGTTTCGGTGGTTCGAAAAAAATAATTTTGCGTTATTTTTCCTCCCTCACGACAACACACGCCGGCCGGCCGGGCGCGCACTCAAACACTGCTTTTTTTTCGCTCCCTCTCTCTCTTTCTTTTCTGCCTAAAAACTTCGTGTGTGAGTGTGTGTTTGAGTTGTTTGTTTTTGTCTATCGAGTTCAAAGTTTCTTTTTGTGGATGATTTTGCTGCTGCTCTCGAGAAGTAAGGCCCCGAACATTTATACAATAAATTAAAAATAATCTTTTTTTGTTATTTTTTTCTGGCTTTTTGTAAGGTTTTTTTTTCTCTCTTCTCTTAGCTTCTCCTGCCGCCGCTGCTCGACTTTTTACCCATTGTTCCCTCCCGCGTACCTACATGTTATTTTTTTGTATCGCTCTCTCGCACACAACATACTTTTTCTTAAGGGTTAATTAGTTCAGTCGCTCTCCTCTCCGGACTCATCGTCGTCATCGTCCGAGTCCTTCTTTTTGCTCTTCTTGGGCGCCTTCTTGGCGGCCTTGGCGGGCTTCTTGCCCTTGCCGGCGTCCTTGCTGCCACCGTTTCGCTCAAACTCCTGGACGGCCTTGTTGTACTCGTCCTTCATCTTGGCGGCCTTGTTCTCCCACTCCTGTTGGAAAGCAAAACAAAAAGACAAGGTTGGAATGTTAGTACTGCTGTTGATTGGGTGGGCAGATTTGTGTTAAAACTTACGGTCTTGTCCTTCATGCCTCTCCATAGCTCACCACCCTTCTTGGCGATCTCGGTCACCTTGATGCCGGGGTTCTCCTTCTTGATTCCCTCGCGGGCAGAGTTCAGCCACAGCATGTACGCGGATAGAGGACGCTTCGGTTTCTCGGCCATTGTTTGTGTGTGTAGGTTTGTTTGTTACGAAAAAGAGATCTGGAAAAAAAAAGCAGAAGAAAAAACCCGTTAAAATCTCGCTCCTGGTGAATGCCCCCCTTAAACTTGTAACGGACAAAATTTGAATTTCTCAAAACTGGCAGCATAGTAGCAACAAGCTGTCGACATTTCATCACACACTCACAAGCGCGCGCTAATAAAGCGACCGGTTCGGGGTGGAACGAAGACACGAAGAAAACCCGAATTTTATCTCCTCTCCAACCAGCTAGAGGTATGAGAAGCCGTTGGAGATTCAACGCACAGTAGGCAAAGAAGGAAAAAATCAATTTTCATAAAACGCGACCCAAGTAGGCTGACTGAATGTGTGCGTGTGTGTGCGTCACTAAACACTCAAGGGTTCTCCGCCGTACAAAATGGTGAAGCGAACAAACACAAAGTTGGCTGCTTGGCATTTTTTCGTGTGGACGAGAAGGAGCAGCGGGAAAGGGAATAACGAAATTAACCGTTTATGATATTTGATCGGGGTAGGCTGTGAGAAAGCCAGAGGAGGTTCTGCAAGCTGACGGCATATATGCTGGCAAACAGCCTACTATGGGAAGAGAGCGAAGAAGAGGGGGTGAAGCGTTGCTTGCTTGTTGAGTAATGTTAAAAATGGCGCGCTTTTGAAGCGTTCGTTCAAGCGACGCTTCGACGGGAAGCGCGTGCGATTTGAATGAAATTTTGTTTCGTCTGATTTTGGAAGGAAGAAATGCCATTTTCACGGTTGTTTTTTCACTGTTTAATGGTACAACACTAGAATCAAAGCCATAATGATTAAAAATTTCAAACAAGCCTGAAATGCCTGCAGTTCTGAACGACTATTAACTTAGTTGTGACAAAATAAGAGAATTACTGAATTAAATCAAGCTGTAATAAACAACAAATGAGCACAAATTGAATCAAATTAACAAGCAAGCTTCAAACAAGCACTAATTTGACTAGTTCCAAACTCAACTCCTTGTTGTAGATTGACTGCTCAATGGTTGCTTTGATTGTTGATGACCACCAAGCTTCTTGTTGAAGTCCCGTAAAATATCACTTTTAAAAGGACACAACTCGTAACAACTATTTTCAAACACTTTCACTTCCTAACAACTTACAAGAGACTTCCTTTCAGGACACGAGAGAGTTAAACCAGGAGACAACCTTCCTCAACAGGATCGAGCACGGTACTGCCAAACTGTTTACAAACACGGAAACTGGTCTGCTCTGGTTTCCCCCTCTCTTTCTTCACACCCTTCCTTCCTAGGGTAGGTAGCCCGGTGTGTGGCACAGATTTTATGCCAAGCACACACACGCACGCACACATACAGGACACAAATGGCGGCCGCGTGCGTGTTTACGCGCGCTTTTTCTAACAAGAACACACACACATGAGTGTGGGTTTGTTTTTTTAGAAATGTCCCAGAATGGGACGCGCGCGAGCGTCCCACAATTTGGTTATGTAACGGAAATTGACCGGACCTCTTAAACGTTTCAAGTTATTAAATGAGCGAAAGGAAATTCGGTTACAATCTCGGAGCCTGCTTGGATCGAATGACCTAATAGGTCATAGCGAAAAATCCAAGCGAACACAGCCCAAAAAAGCGCGCCATCGCCCTCAATCAATTTGTATGACGCCGAAGCGAAATTTGGACCCGTTACAAAAACCACGAACGATGCCATCTTCCGGGAATTTCAGTCCCAAAGAGGGCAGCACACGTCTCTCGCTCTCTTGAACACACGCGGTGCTTGGCTCGTGTAAAACTCGTCCATACAAAATGGACGCCTTGTATGAAGAGCAAGCGCACCTCTCCCGCCTGCGCGTCCCCCCGCTTCCCAAACGGCCCGGGACCAGGTCACCTCTAGTGGCTCCCCCCTCTTACTCGTGCACAGTTGAAGAAACGCGCGAGATGAGCCTGTTATAGAGTCGCTCTTCAAGCAGCTTGGGCGAAAATCGATTTTTCAGCTACCGTTGCAGTAGGCTTTGAAATCGCTGGAAAATTCGCGCCTAAATTTTGACAACTTCTACAACCGACGAATTGTTTCAATAGTAGAAAACCCGGAAAAGATGCCGGTAATAAAAACGTAAACACCACCAACACAAAGAAGATTCTCACTCTTGTGTGTAAAAACGCACCTCTTTTCTTGTTTTTTTTTCCCAAGTGTTGGGAAAGCTTCTTGCTAGAGGTTTGAACACACTAACACTTGTACTTTTTCTCTCACTGAAGGTAGAGCTAGAAGCAAAACACAACCGACTGGATCAACGAACGAAGCTACGACTGAATCGTACCAGCTCGAACAAACTGGCTCACGGTCCCAAGCTCCTAGGTCGACGGCTCTACGAGGCACGCACACCACCACCGCTCGAACGCCGTGTACGTACACGGCCCGCATGAACTCCATTCATCCCTTCGCGGTGAACCGCTCGCCAGTGTCGGGCGCGGCCGACGGCGTCGGTAGCCATTTTGAGCGCGGCCTACTACAAGTACCAGCCGAAGAAACGCGCGCCAACCCGGTGAAAACTTTGCAAATGTCAAACAATGCAAAATTATCAATTAAAATCAGCTAGATTTCAACCGGACTCGACTCCAACCCCCTCAACGCAGTGTCAGAAGCCCTCAAAACCACAAACCACGCGGTTTTCCGTCGTATGACGCAAACGGTGACCACTTTCCGGTTCCGACCGTCAAACCCAAATTCCCCGAAAAGTACCCCCAACCAAGCCCGGAAACCCACCCCAATCAACCATCCAAATGACCCCAAACCCCCCCGGCAAACCCATAAACGCCCAAATCTAACCCAAAGACCCAAAAAATCAATCGAATTCACAATCTCCACCAAGTCATTCAGTCACACATGGTACAACCGCCATTACTTCGCTCAGCGGAGGACGGCTTGGTCCAAAGCAAAGGAGAAATTTCAAAACGGAGCGCGCGCGCGATTGCGGCGCCATTCGGCGACCCAGACACAGCCCACTACTACAGGCCTGAACAACGTACCGAAGAGCGCATATTGGTGGTACCGTAATCTGGCCGAACGAATATCATGAAAGAGCGGGTCCGCTCGTTCGTTCATACGGACAGTGCGCAGGGATCGCGTGGGGACGCCTGACGCGATGAATTGGGTGTTCATTTGTATGGGACGCTCGCTGCGCGAGTTCATGGGTTTCGAAGGGTAAGCCACTGAAGCGTCGGTTGGAGGGATCTTTTTTTGGTGGGAAATGTTTGGTGAGTCTACAAAAGTAGTTAACTTGTAACAAGCCAAGGAAGAACATTTTAAATTTTTGAATTTTTACTTGACTTTTTTTTATCGTATTAATAGTGGATTTTATCAAAGTTATAAGTTACGCCATAAGATTTTAGCTAAAATTTAAAACCAGAATTTATTTTTCAACTCAGCGCCGCAGAAATCAAAACAAATGTCAGGCGACAATCAGACAATCAAACATTGTAAACAAAAATAAATGTCGGTCATTGCACAACTACAGTGGAAACTCGTCCGTTAAAAATAGAAAAGAAGGCGCGCAAACCCTCGGTTGGCTCATGTTTGTTGCATTCGTCGGTAGGCAACAAAATTAGTTGATTCTACAAGGATAAATTGTTGAGATTGGTTTGATTATTGAACACCAAATTGTGAGATTCGCTTTCTGATATTTCCAAAAAAGTAATCACGTGATTAATGGAGTCATATTATAGTTTTGTGACCCAAATTTTTATTTGGAGTGAAATTCAGGTGAAGACTTCGAATAATCAAGTACAGTCATCCCACATATTCGGAACACTTTTGTAATAATTTGTCAATAGCAAAAAAAATGCATCTTTTCCGGTGACCCTACTTTTTACTACTTTTTGGGACCTTTATTTTTACATTATCTTGCTATTCCACAAGTAAAAGTAGTACTTTTAAAACAAAAAACTGCAATTCAAGACTAATTTATTCGGAGCAGCAAAACACTGCCTCCAAATTGCCTATTCCACGATTGTGGGATGTTATTTTGGCTCCTACAATTGTGGAACACCTGAATTTAACTGATATTTTCACAAAAGATTTATCAGACCATTCATAACTAAGCTTGAGTTTCGTTGGTTTTAGTGCGTGAAGGCATTATTTTGTAAAAAAATATGTACTCCTGGAGAGAACTAAAGTTTGTTTACATCCGTCCTTGGGCACTCTCCTGGAGAGAACTAAAGTTTGTTTACATCCGTAAGAAAAAAATGTTTCGAATTTGTGGATTTCGTGAGTTGTTGTTTTTCTTTCAAAATTTGATATAAAACGTAAAAATTTACAGTCAAATTTGCAATTTCTTATGAAGGTAAAAGCAAATCATTTTGTTCAATTATCGATTTCCTATGATTTTTGAACGTTGGCCGATCTATAAACTGTTCCGAATATGAGGGACGACTGTAGGTACGAACTGTATGGCAATTTCTAAAAAAAATCTTAGTTTTTTGTGTTTTCGTTTTTTTTGGATTGAAAATTTATAAGGTTTTGATTTCAGAATTTTAATATTATTTTTTTTTATTTTAGCTTTTTAAAACCTTTGAATTTATTTTTTTATTTACGTTTGAATTTGCGTGTTTTTAAATTTTAGAAAGTTTGAATTTTAATACTTGAGCGAGTTGTGGCGCTATAACCACGGCATGTAATGGCCTGGGCATCTGTGGAAATACGATGTCCCATCCCAGTGAGTCCCAAAACAGCACATGGAACACGGACACTTTTCCAGCATGATGGCTTCAAAGAATTAACGTTTAAAAAAACTGTATTGTAAATTGAAAACCATATACTAATAACTTCCATTATCTCATCAACAGTGAGCGAGTTGTGGCGCTATAACCACGGCAAATAGTGTCCTGGGCATTCGTGGAAATACAATGTCCCTTCCTTGAGGGTCCCGGAGCACCAAAACTTCTTAGCATGGTGCTCCCAACGAATAATAACCTAAAACCAAAACTCGGAGCGTATGGTGGTGTGTCCCCACGCTTCTTCCTCCCCTGTAGATTCAGAACTGTATTGTGGTTTGAACACACACCCTGTGCTCAAACTCAATCCAATTCAACGAATCATCTCTGCGGTAAACTTTACGCAGTAGACCTGGCCGGTTTAACGTTTTGTGATGTTTCAATGCATTCTAATGCAATGGTGCACTACAAATGTTAATAAATGACAAGAAGAGGCTAGGCGTCATCTAACCTAAGGCACTCTCCAGGATCCCTTCGAAAGATTGGCTGCGCTAGGGTTTGATTAGATTATATTAGATTTAGAAAGTTTGAATTTTAATATTTATATATTTAAAAATTTCAGTATTTTTTTATTTTTGACTTTTAGAATTTTGAAATTTTTATTCCTGAAATTAAGAGTTTTTGAAATTATTTTCTTAGAGTTTTTAAATATTTTTGTTTTCAATTCCTCAATTCTAGATAACTATTTCAAAACAACCAATGCGCCATGGGTATCATAATTTTTAAAATTTCAATATTTTTTAACATCACGTACAGTCCAGACTCTACCCAGATTTTTAAGCGAAGATGGCGTTACGAATGGCGAATGCCCGAAATGTCAAAATTCAGGGTTGTTACGGAAAAGTCGAAAAAAAATCCGCGCCAGATCCGCGCCGACCCCAAAACCCAATCCGCGCGAAATCCGCGCCATATAAAAAAAATTGCGACAAACATAGAAGAGAGTAACATAATGAATGAAATTTTAAACGAAAAAAGAATAATACAGAAGGCATTTGGATCAGTACCGTTGATCAGTTGTGGATTCATATCCCACCTGTACCAAATGGAACCTTTATTGCCATTTCTGAAACAATATTAGCATTTTTTGCAACACTTTAAATATCGTTGCTTTAAAACAAATTCAGAAAAAAAAATTAAAGCCATAAAATAAATCACCAAATTATAAAATCTAGGGATTTAATACTTGATAATTCTCGCCAAAACTTAACTCTGGAAAATCGAACCACGAAATTTCTATTATTTTCTTCTCTAAATTTTTCTAAACTAAAATATGACTCCGAAAATTATCCGAACTAAGAAAATGGCAAAAAAATAATAATTTCTGCAGTTTTTTTTTTAAAGGACCAGTAAACCAAATTTTCAGTTTTTGTTTTCTGGGTGTTTTTCAATACCCCTGACTCAAGGCGGTTCTAAAAACACCCAAAAAGCAAAAACTGGAAATTTGGTTTATTGGAACTTTTCAAAAAAACACCAGATTAAATAATTTAAAAATTTAATAATTTAGTACTTTAGAAATTTAATAATTTAATAATTTAATAATTTAATAATTTAATAATTTAATAATTTAATAATTTAATAATTTAATAATTTAATAATTTAATAATTTAATAATTTAATAATTTAATAATTTAATAATTTAATAATTTAATAATTTAATAATTTAATAATTTAATAATTCAATCATTTAATAATTTAATAATTTAATAATTAAATAATTAAATAATTAAATAATTTAATAATTTAATAATTTAATAATTTAATAATTTAATAATTTAATAATTTAATAATTTAATAATTTAATAATTTAATAATTTAATAATTTAATAATTTAATAATTTAATAATTTAATAATTTAATAATTTAATAATTTAATAATTTAATAATTTAATAATTTAATAATTTACTAATTTAATAATTTAATAATTTAATAGTTTAATAATTAAATAGTTTAACAATAATTTAATAATTTAAAAATTTAATAATTCAATAATTTAATCATTTAAAAATTTAATAATTCAATAATTTCTTCTTAAAACATTAAAAATTAACCAAACAATCAATTGTAATATTTTCGTAATTTTTCAATTGAATAATTCGTACTTTTAAGTTTTTTGAGTCTGTATGTTTTGACAAGTTCAAATTATGAATTCTTTTTTTATGATTTGAACTTGTAAATTCTGATGTTTCAAATAGTTGAATTCCAGATTTCTTTTTTTTTAAATTTTAACATTACATTTTGCTTTTAGACGGAGATTTTAGCAGATTTCTAAGTGGATTTCGTCATGTTGTGATAATTGGGAATAGAATCAATTCTACCTGAATCAGAGTGGCAACAGAATTTTTATTTTTTTCAATAAACCAAAAATTAAAAAAAAACATTTTTTATATTGAAAAAACATAGAGAATCTAAAAAGTTTCATAGCTTCAAATTTTTAAAATTCTGTAATTTTTCGAATTTTGTTATTTTGATTTTAAAAAAATTGGTATTTTTTTGAATTGTTAAGCAGATGTTTTAATAATAATGAGTTCTAATGTTATGTTAAATTTATATAACAAATTTCAATACATTAAAAAAATCGCTCCTTGAAGATTATTTCAAAGTTTCGTATTAAGAAAAAAAGCAATCAATAAATTTTAGAAGAAAATTTTCTTCATTTACAACTTCTTAGAAATTGATATTTTCGCACTTAACGAAAAAGATTGAATTCATTTAATTCCTAATAATATTTTCCTTTGTAATGTGAAAGAATTTCTATCGTTTTCAATTATTTTGTTTATCAAAATTGCTATCCGCGCGAAATCCGCGCCTGAGCAAAATTAGCCAGCAAATCCGCGCCAGATCCGCGCGATACGCGCCATCCGCGCGATCCGCGCCGTCCGTAACAACCCTGAAAATTGCGCAGTGGTACCAACATTACAGAAAAAGTGTGCCATATGGCATGACAGCCACACTTTTTTTTTTCTAATGTTGGTACCACTGCGCGATTTCGACATTTCGAGCGTTCGCCATTCGTAACGCCATCTTCGCTTAAAGATCTGGATAATCCGAAGGCCTCAGAAAAATTTCACCTTTGATAATCACATCTTCGGATACTTTTTTTATGTTCTGATTCGATTAGATCATTTTTTTGAAAAGGTCCAATAAACCAAATTTTCAGTTTTGCTTTTTTGGGTGTTTTTGAAACCGCCTTGAGCAAAAACTGAAAATTTGGTTTATTGGACCTTTTTTTGTAAAAAAAAACTTCAGATTATATCGAACCTTAGGATGATCGAGTTTGGACTGTACATGATTTCTAAAATTATTTATTTTTTGGATCTCCGAATTTTAAATTTCCAAATTCTTAAATTTCTACACTTTTTGAAAATGTTAAAAGTTTTGAATAATTTAAATATTATTTTTTTAAATTTTTGTATTTTTGCCTCCCTTAATCGTGTAAATTTTGGCCAGAAAATTTTATGCTTATTTGTTATGGATTTTTCCTGTTTTTTTTTCATTCTGAGCAAAAACTAAAATTCGGTCTTATAGTTTTCGGCAAAACTCTTTTTTTTTATTTTTTTCTTAGATTTTTTTGATTTATTTTTTAGCATATTTTTGATTTCCAGATCTGGATTGGTTAAATATTTGACTTATATTATTTTTAATTTATGAATTTTCAAATTGTTTATGAAGCAATTTTTGTTTTTCACCACAAAAAAATATTTTAAAATTCTCAATTGTTAGATTTTGGAATTTTTAATTTAAAAGTTTTATAATTTCAATACATTATCCGATTTTTTTTCCGGATTATCCGAAGGCCTTGGCAAAATTTTACAAATTTATTTTTCGTTGTCTTATTTCTGATTGTTGAGCTTTAGTATGACCCTAAACTACGCCAAAGTGATTTAGAATTTTTAAATCCTAACCGGTGGTGATGAAATATTGAAAAAATGCATTTTCTAAATTTAATCAGCCATTCAAATTTTACTAAAATAGGGTCGCAGAACTCGAATTTGATGTTAAAAGTATTTTTTTTTCTTTGTTCGTGATTCGATTACCCAAAGTCCCATACAAATCATCAGACAATGGAGGCTTCTGATAATTGAGTCTGGACTGTATTTTTGAATATTTTAAGTATTTATTTTTTAAATATTTGAATTGTAGCCTTCATAAATTTGTGAATCTTTGAAATGAATGTTTCAAGATTTAATGGTAATTGAGTTTTTGAGAACTGAAATTGGCAACTAATGCGGAAGGCTTGAACTAGGTACTTGTTTAACACAGCTTTCGAACGAAGATAGGGCTGTTTTTGTCAACCGGCCATGAGCAGTTCCTTAACACCGACTGGTAGGTCATGTTGTCATGTACCTAGAAATCATTAAATTGGTACTCGTAAAAGTCGATGTGAACTTTAGGTACGAACAAACAACAAACCTTATTTATTTCGAAAATTGAAAAAAATTACACATTGCTTGAACTACTGAAGCTTAATACTTTATTTAGAAAAGGAATCGAATAAGGATGTGGGCCCAAGAATTGTCCTTTAACCCTATTACAAATAGGAATAGAAAAAGGCATACCTTCGTCTAATTAACCCAAATAAATCAATATATTACATTGAATTCACTTTCAGTTCCACTTGCACCACAATATTGATAACAGCAATTTCCCCATATGTTTATTGTTCCCCTGCACGAAACGCATTTCCATTGGCTTGAGTTGATGTTAGCAACCAAATTTCGACAAACAAAGCTCGATTGATTTTCGCGCCCTCCGAGAAAGCTTGAAATTTTGACGCGTCAATGGCATAAGTTTTACAAAGCTTATTTAAAACTAGAAATTTACGTTATTTGCGACGCAAAAGTAGCTAAATGTATCACTAAAACGCAAATTTTCATTCAAAATGCCACCGTTGAAAAAATCGATCCATCGCGCCAAGAAAAAACGGTAATCCAATCAAGTTGAAGTAGGCGACGACGACGAGTTCATTCCCCGGGGTTTGCTGGCGTTCACCAAACCACAAAAAGGTTCAACAATGAACCCATCACCAACACACACACGAGTCGCTTTCATTCACAAATGAACTCCGCATGCCTGGTGGTGTGCGCGCGGCGCGCTATCAGCGCTTCATTCTGCGTGGTGGTGTTGGTGCTCGAGATGAATGAAGACTCACCAACACCACCAGGAACCAGACGGGCCAAGGAAGGCCGCCGTCATCTTCGACAAAAAATTCAGCCTCGCCTTCTGCGACTTCGCCAGGGCAAAGGAAAAATATTTTGGCGCGAAAGCGGCCAATCTCGGAACATTCCCACCGGAGACCCTGGAACAGTGGTACCAATCGACGGGGAACGCCAAACTAGGACGATTGTGGAAGACGGTCCAGCGATTGGGGCCACTTGGTTGAAGAAATTTATTTTTCAAATTTCGCCCCATACATTTTGTTCGAGCACTGGTACCAAAGTGGAAGCCATGATCGAAGTTGGCTGTGCCATTTTGATTTTCGATGAATTTTTCTCTTCGACCGAAAATGGAAGGCGGTGCCGGAGGTGGTCTCGGCGGCAGCCCCACATTGGCCCCGGTCCGGTTCCGGAACGATCCGCCCGGAAAGGGGTCCGCTCGCGCCGGAAATGGACACTTTTTCCACCGCCACCACGGCACTCACAATCGCCATGGCGGCCATAGAACAAATTTGTTCGAGGACCCACGCCAGCACGGGCCCCGGAAAATGGCCATTTTAACCCGGAACGGGGAACCGGATTTTCGCGGGCGTCGCGGAAAAAACCCTTCCAAGGATGTGGCCAGCGGCCGTAGAAGCACAAAATCCACTTACCGGAGCAAGTTGTCGGAGAATTTCACCCTCGAAGTAGCACTAATTTATGACCAACTTATTTCCTATGGCGGACACTTTCACGGAACGAACTGCGCTAGCTGGCTATCGAACAGAGAAGAGGAGCAAAGCACCGACCAGAGCTTTGAACGAATCCAATTTGAACCTGGTCGCGAAGGCACGCACACAACCGTGCGCGTTTGGTGGTGTGGGTGCCGCACGGCGCAAAACAAAGGTGAAGGTTGTGACGCAATGGCGCGATGCGTTTACTAAAAATTGAACATTTTTAAAAATACAACTTAAAATTTAGCACAAAACACCATAAAAATGTCCAATATAAAATAATCAAAATCCTAATTACATCAACGATTACGCAACCCGCGCTGCGCATCCCTCTGGGTGGGCCTTAAGCGCCACGCACCAACAAAAAAGCTCTCCGCACGCAGGGCCGCTAGAGTAGGAGGGACAAAAACGGAAAAGCTTTTGCATCATTCGGTCGTGTGTGTGATGGTGACAGCGCCGTTGACTTTACGGCTGTCGTCGCCCGTGTTGTCAAATTGGAAAATCACGCGGCTGGGATGCACCCAAACAAATCGCGCAGTGGGAATTTTGAAATTATTGCCCGTATTCCCGAAAAAGACACGCGGCATACCAGCCTCGAAACGACGCGCCGCACTTTCGGCAAATGCGCGCTGTCAAATCCCATACTGCGCGTTTTGTTTTTGTTTATCTTCTTCTTCGAATCGCTTGCCATTGCTGCCAGGTATGTTTTTTATTGCACAAAAAGTGCAGAAAATCGCTGGCAACAATGTTTATGGCCCATTCTGAAATGTCGCGCGGCGTGTACCTTTGAAAGAAACGGACAATATGCAAATTTAAATTTGCGTCATTTGCATAATTTAAAATTTATAAATCCAGAACACGTTTCAATAACATAACTAAATTTTTTTAAATCGATTTTTTTTTTTAAATCGACTTTATTATGTATAATCAATTCAATATACATAATGCTTTATAACATTTCGCGTACGCACACTAGCGCACCGTTTGATTTTGCTGGCCAGCCAGGCGCACGTAGATATTGACTCTATTGTAATCAATTGACTAAAAAATATCATTTGTCATTACATGAGAAAACCGCGACCGAGGAGAAAACCGTTGATTCCGGAGACATCGGATTGTTTGAAAATTGCGCCAGGTCTAGGGACAACGAATCCGTATGCTCTCTTCGGGAAAATTGTTCTCCAGACCATTCCCCTTAGGCCTGACCATACCAGAAGTTGGCGCGTGATTTTCCCAGACCTGTAGGAGCGTTTGAACAAAAAGTTCCAATTTCCCATAGTAATTCCCATGTAAACTTTAACCCTGATGCGCGCAGCCAGTTTACAACCAAATGAGCTGATATTTGGCATGAAAGTCCCTATGGGCATGCCCTACTAGGGGAACCCACCCTAATAAATATAGCTGTTTCATGTTAAAAGTACCAAAAAATCCGAAGCCGTAAAAAAATATAATTAATCAAAACTATACTGCCCCTGATCGCATAAATGTCCCATATGCATTTTCATCGTTTTTGAGTTATTGATGCAGTTTGGTTCAGAATCCTGTCAATTAAACTTAACTGAAGCATCATAATTGCAGTTTGAAATAATATTTTAATAAATTAAGAACAAAACATTTTTTTTCAAATAAACATGCATGGTTTTATCAGCAACTGTAAACAAATCTATTGTTTAGTTTCGGTCAACCATTTATGTAATTAATATGAAAAAATGTGCATCAAAATTACTTTTTTTTATTGTTTTTTTTTTTTTTTGTTAACAGTGGTTTTTGAAACGTTTTCTCTGATTTTTTCGGAAATAAATGTGTTTAAATGTCTGTAATTCTTTTATTCATTATATCTATCATAAGACCTCCACCATGCATCAAAACATCAAATATCGGTTAAATTTGGTATGAAAATAACAGTTTGCCCTCGAGTTTGCCTATATTGGACCCGGGTCCACAATCGGATTATGGACCCGGGTTCACTATCGAGAAATTAAAAGTGAGAGTGTGTGCGTGCAACATGGAGTTAAACTTTTCAAAGTGCCATGGCAACCTTCACAGCAACTTCATAGAAAGTTTAACTCCATGTTGCACACACTCTCACTTTTAATTTCTCGATAGGAAAAGGGGGTCCATAACAGGCAAAAAAAACTTTTTCTGCTCAAAAACAAATTACTGATGAAACAAATAGTCAAAATTGTTCAAAAGACTTCAGATTTCATTGTTTTGTACAAAGGATTATGAAAAAGTGCTTAGAATATTGAAAAATTGTGAAAATGTGCATCGGCTCTACTAGGGGGTCCACTAATGGTTAAAATACCCTAAATACAATCATAAAAATTACATGTTTTGAACATTTAAAAAATTTTATTGGTTCATTTAAAATAACACTCATATTGCTTTTTTAAGTTAGTGCTATGCTTTAATGTGCTATTTTGTATGAAAAGGTTTTATTTTGTCTGTTGTACAAGTTATAACCACTTTGAATTTTTTTTTTTCAATTAAAATTATCTGGAAAACTGAAAATTCAATGAAAATTGCATTTTAAAGTTTAAAGTGAAAATAGTTTTCAAGAAGAAAAAAAAACAATGTTTATGTTTAGTTAACTAAATTTATATGCTTTTGATCAAAATACAAATAAATTTCAGGTAAAAATGTTAAAAAGTGAGAATTTTGCCAGAAATTTGGCAAAACTGGTTTTGTTCATAAAATTAAAAGTTTTAACATTTTATATGAGAAAATCATGACATTTTGAGAATATGTATTTAAACTTCCCCCGTCACAAAAAAAAAACGTTACAGTTGACAATCGTCGTTTACCTCACCATGAAGCAACAAACTGCCGACTGGTCCTGATTTCTCCCCTTTCTAACAGCGGTTCGCACCGAGCCGAACAAACAAGTACAGTACTTATGATGAGAACAAAAAAAATGTTGCAAAGGATATCCTTTTTTTTCTCTTGATGCGAGCAAACCATTTGTCCCATAGCCGGGTGGCAACGGTCGTTTTCAGCACGTTTATGCTCTGCTTTGGTTGGGCCTTCTCTGCTGGCTGTGTCCCGGTCGTCGTATGCTGATATTTGGATTTTTGCTTGCATGCGTCCTTTGAGCATAAGAAGCATTCCGCCAAAGCATAAAGGGAACCGAGAAGGTAATCGTTTCCTTTGCCTTGGTTTATACTTCACGGCGATGATGGACTATGCTGTTGGTTAGGAGATTTGAGGCTGCTTCTCTGTAAGGAGAGCCCTTTGCATGAAAATGTAAAGGCCCAAGCTAAATCGCTTCTAGTGAGGACTTGCTATGGGTGATTTTATGAGGAGGGTTTGTCGAAAGAAACAAATTGAAGAAAGTTAAAGATGAATTCGCAGAAGGAAAGAAATTTTACTCTGTGGGATGTTTAAATTTGGTTCAGTTTTACGTGGGAAAGACGAGATGAGAGAATATTACTTAAAATATTGTTAATTTTGACTTAAATTTAGTCGCAGAACTCGAATTTGATGTTTAAAGCAAGGTAATAAAAAAATACGAAAACTATTTTTTTCATGATTCGATTATCCGAAATCCCATACAAACCTTCGGATAATCGAACTTTGGATAATCGAAACTTTGGCTAATCGAGGCTCGGATAATCAAGTCTGGACTGTATATAGATAGATTTCACAGTTTTAAAAAGTCTTTAAAAAATGGGTTTTATCTCAAAATTTATTTTTCTTAAAAGAGCACTCGACTAGGGAATCATCCATAAACCACGTGGACACTTTTTTGAAGTCTCTTTTTTTGAATGAAGCGTGGGTTATCGCTAAACCCCCCTCCCCCCTAAGGTGTCCCACTTGGTTTATGGATGGTCCCCAGCAAAACCTTAACTAAAAAAAATGCACTGCAAGAGCATGAGCATGAGCATGAGCATGAGAGACCACCCATGGTTGTCCTTCTCCGTTGCTGAACAGGACCGTAATATCCTATCAATACAACCGACCATACGCTTGAACGATCTAATGGTGTTTCCCTTATCAACAGCATGTATGAATGCGCTGAAAAGATAAAACATCAAGATCATTAAAACTAGATCTGGAGCAAATAGGTAACAGTCATTGGCCACCAACGGCGCCCGCCATGTCAGTTTGTAGATCTCGGGGGATTGGGACGGGAATGTTAGTTAGCACAGGTTGCTACAAAGGGTGGGTTCTATACGATATCCACACCCCCACGTGTGCCGGAAAACTACTTCTACTTGGGATATTGTTAGTGGGTAAGGGTAATGGCCAGGATTCAACATAGAGGATGATGATGCGACCCAATAATCAATAAATTTTGTTTAATGGTGTGATGTATTATGCATTCTCAAGGCAAACAGTCGGAGTATGCGGATGAGACTATTCCCGGTTATTTGGTGTTGAGTTTAGCATAAATGATTCAATCTTAGACAGCCGGCTGTGGAAAGATAAAACCAACTAAAATGCGAAAACGCGAAACCGCCCGGACCGAAATACACACACAATCGGGAGGAAAACAAAGACGGAAACGGCAACGAAAATCCGGCGTGTTGACCGCGACCCGCACCGTTCAAATTCTCCAAAGCAACTGTCAACATCGCGAAATCGTCCGGGTCGAAATACACACACAATCGGGGGGACAACAAAGACGGAAACGGCAACGAAAATCCGGCGTGTTTACCGCGACGCGCAACATTCAAGTTCTCCAAAGCAACTCCTAAAAAAAAAAAAAAAAATGCACTGCAAGAGCGTACGAACTAATCTTAGTTGAGAGTATGTCCAATCCTTGTGTATATAGCGGTTTTAAAAATAAAAATGTTGAAAAAATAGGTTTTTTTGAGGTTTTTGTTCATTTCTATATGACAGACTTGATTTTTCAGCCTCGAAAATATTTTAACCTCGTCCAATTTCCTATAAGTTTGCAAATGATTTTTTTTTTAATAACATCTTAGGCTATTTCCTCGAAAATATTGAACGAAAAAAAATCGTGGCATCACCTTCAAATTTAATTCATAGACATAAAAATAAAAAATCTCATGGAAGTGGTTTGTATTTTTCATAAAGTGTATTTTTTTTTTTCAGAAAGCCCATACAATTTCCTACAATTTTGTCTTTTGTAAAATGGCTTATATAGGCCTAGGATAACATGTCTACAAAAAAAAGAAAAAAAAAAAAAAAAAAAAAAAAAAAAAAAAAAAAAAAAAAAAAAAAAAAAACAAAAAAAAAAAAAAAGTAACATGTCTACAACGTTTCATAGAAATCGGAGAGGGTCGAGTACAAAAGTACCAGAAAAAACTGGATTTGAGCTGGAATTGCTCTCCTTCAATTTATCCCACTTCAAATCAATAAGCTGTTGAAAACAAATCCAGTTAGTTAATTAGTCAATGCGTGGCTAATCCTTATCTCAGCTCAGGATAACCCGGTCACGACGTTCTCGCAGGATTCTTACAGAATTCTAGCAGAGCGAAAATATTCTTACTAGAACGCTGCCATCATCCTGCTAGATTTTCTCAACAATTCTTTGAGAATTCTAGCTCAAATGCAATAACCGGTTCTAGCAGGAGCCGGCGAAATTAACGGTTATGTGAGAATCCTGCTAGAATGCTGTTAGAACTATTCTGACAGACCATTCTGTTAGAATTCTGTGAGAATTTTGCTAGAATTAAATGGCAAGCATTTCGGCTAGAATCCTGCTAGAATTTTACTAGAATAGAATGGATAGAATTTTTTTGGGTGAAATTAGCAAATAAAACCAATTAAAAATGTCTTTATTAAAACTAATCACATCTTACAACACGTTTTCATGCACACACTTTTTCACTTAACCACTTTTAAATTCACGTGTTCTGGAGGGATGAATAGGGTTGAAGCGAACGCTGTCAGCATATTTTTTCATACGCTGTCAGCATCTTGCATGTGTTGGCGTTGATGGAATCGGAATCAAAATCCGTTGCTGTGCTCCCCGGCTTCGTTTCGGGAACAATCCGAGCTCCCATCGGAAGAATTCGTCTCGATATGATTCCTGTGGATATGAAAGGAGAATGTTATTTATTTTGGATTGATTCAAGCTACCCCAGTTCAAATTAGGTACTTACCTAAATTTAGCGGCGCAGAAAAGTAATGCATTTCCATCAACGGCAGAAAAAGTGAACTTGTTTGAACAAGTTCAATGACAAGATGGTAATGGCGGCAACCACATTCGCCACAAAGCGGTTTGGCGAAAATGACATCATTTTCGACAAATTTTGCTCTGTCAGAATTTTCTCACAAAATTCTAACACGATTCTTACAGGTTTTGCTCTGTGAGAAATTCTAGCAAAATTCTAACAAAAATCTGGCAGGCCTGCTAGAATCATTCTAGCAAGATTCTAACAGAACAACTTCTGCTAGAAATTTCCGTGACCGGGTTGGTGAACACTCGTGGTGAACATCATCTCATTCTATTGCTGGCATATCAGCACATTTACGTTCAATTACGGCTTATACAAATCTGTAGTTTTTTTTAAAAAAGGTCCAATAAATCAAATTTTCAGTTTTTGCTTTTTGGGTGTTGTTTAATACCCCTGACTCAAGGCGTTTTCAAAAACACCCTAAAAGCAAAAAATGGAAATTTGGTTTATTGGACCATTTCAAAAAAAAAAAAAAAGCTTTAGAAATCTTTTTCAGCTGCAATCGAGTGATGAATAACTCAAAGCAAATTTCTGTCGAAAGCTTTACAAAATCAGTTGTTTAAATAGTGAAAATCAGCAAATTTCAGCGAGTGTTTAACCCAAGGGGTAGGACAGTGAGTCATTTTGAGAAATCTTGAATAGAATTGAGTAACATTGAGCCACTCAGAATTTCTCAATCTTAATGTATGTTCACAACCGACGTAACAAATTTTGACACTGACATTTGAAAGCGAGACAACTGACGTTGATAAATAATGCAAAACAAAATCAACTTGAAGCTGAAAAACCCCAACGAAACAGAAAGATATTGAAAATTCCGTTAGATTCGGCGGATGCAAAGGCCGATTCATTGGGAAGGATGGTTCCGGAAGCAATCCTGAACAGTTTTGGGCGACGGCCAGTAGAATGGTAGAATAATTCAGGCAGTTCCTTGTACTTTTTTTTTGATTCCGTGTCCGTGGAGGAAAGGAATTTTAGTGTCCAAGTTGGCACAAAAACAAATCTAACTATTTTCAGGTTCCAGCGATAGGACGTCAACCTGGACAAAACCCACAGGCCGCTTAAACTACCCCCGGAAGGCAATTTGATTTATAGAAGATTTATAGAAAATGACGCCATCAACAATCGGAACGTGGTCAAACCCCGGTCCAGCAAACATCTCCGATCGACATGGACATACACTCAAACCCCGATGGTTTGACACCTACTGTTGTCAAACTAACGGGGTCACTTTTTAGTTTGACACCCATTTTACACGGAGTTCACACACACTACCAAACGTTTGTTTTGATAGTGTGCGTGAGCGCCGTGTAAAAAGTGACAGTTCGTCACTTTTTAGTTTGACTTTGACCAACCAACGGGGTACAAACTAAAAAAGTGTCAAACGAAAAAGTGACCAACCACCGGGGGTTGAGTGTACTTTGATCTTGCGAAACAAAGGTGTACAATACGACACGGTAGCCAGGATTACGGTTGCCGATGTGATCGTCGATTTTGTGGACGTGGAATCGATGAGAAATTTCGTGCGCGGTACGAAGCATTTTATCCCGTTTCGACCAACCTGAAATCAACGATTCCTTGAACGGGATACGTTCGTAATAATTTGTTGCAGGTGATACGCGTAAAGTTTGGATTTATGGCGATGACTCCACCTCAAGAAGTGCTGAAAGCTCTGCTGGCCGGAATCTACCCAGCACAAACCGCTCCTTGAACGCGCCGAGGTCATCACCGGAAGTAATGATAGCATTAATTATGGCCAGACGAACGGGAAGGAAAAATAATATGAAAGAAAAACGAGGCCAAGTCAAAAAGTGCCTCGTGGCAATGACCGGAAAGGTCCTGATCGACATTAAGACCGCAAAAAGGAATTTTTCGCGACCAAGCGAATCGAATCCTCAACAGAAATAACTGGAAACGGGCTGACACGATGGACTGCCGGCCGGCCAAGCGGAAGGATAAATATCTAGACGCGAGAAATGATCTACTAGATTTTCTGGCCATCTTCGGTCGGACCCCCAGCAGAACAGATGGCATTCCGAGTGTACGGTGAGGTGGATCTAAGCTTCAAAGCCAAAAAGAAATGGTAGACAATACGGAACAATCCGGCCAAACGTAGTGAAAACAATGCAAATTTCTGCCCATTTCTAAAATTTACCAATTTTTCTCCCCTAAACAGAGGGGTCTTGAAAAACTGGACTGGCTGTCAGGTGGCCCGATCGGTGCTGGCCACGATCGGATCGAGGAGGGCGATGATGGTGCGGATTAGATTTTGTGGAACCGGTTTCCGAAAGGAAGGCCATTACGAACACCTTCCCGAGAACGACTACAAAAAGCTGAGCCAAGAGGACATTTGACGATGACTCAATCCAGCAATGACCGTTCTTCTGCAGCTTTACCCAAACATCAACCTCCACTAGCAAAATCATTCATCAATAAAGTTTTGTTCAGTTTCTTTTTTTTCATCCCACTATTCCCCTCCGACTTAGGCCACTTACTGGCAGAATGTTTGATACTATAAGCAGCCCGTGTCAGGTTCTGGCCACCATGATAAGAACGCGAACGACATAAGAAAACAGCTCCTTGACTCATCCAGGCGGGTGAGGACCCCTTTCAAAATGATTGCCACTTCGATATCCGGAAGCACGGCATCCGCCGCGGAACAACCGCCATATTCGAGTCGTAGTAAGGGGATCCCGAGGGTCTTCCTCGTCCGCCCATTCTGATGGGATTCCAAAAATGGTGCTAGGTCACTTTGGCACGACGAGGTCAGCAGCTTGACGGAACGGTCGAACGGTGACATTCAAAGAGCGTGAAGCTTGGCTAGGCCAGCAAACCAAAAACCACTTCGTTGTAAATGATCACGTGCGGCAACGGAGAAATCTTCCACCTTCCGCATCACAATCCGGAACATTTTTTTCGCAGCAAAAACCAAATCGAAAAAAAAATGCGACAGCCTCTTGGGATGAAATAATTTTTTTGCAATCACGCTGATCTGTCAAAACATCTATCCACAAATTCCGTAACCTGGCTTCCAATAGAGCTTTATGACGTTTCGCGTACACACACTAGCGCACCATTTGATTTTGCTGTCCGGACAAAATTTAACCTCAATCTTTTTCGTGTACGTACACGCAATACATGCGCACGTAGATTACTCTATTACTCAGGAGAAAAATTGAGTAACATTGAGTAAGATTGAGTAACTTTGAGAAATTGAGTCACTCAGTTTCTCTCTGTCCTACCCCTTGGTTTAACCTGCTTAACATATATCTAGAGTTTTCTTTTTTTTCTGAAAAGTACTCTAGATAGGGGAAATATACCCTTTATAATCAAACACCTATTTTCGTCATATGGAGAGTTTGATGCTCGATTAAAGCTCCAAAAATACTTTTCAGGCTATAAACTTACCAGCAGCAGCACCGTCTCGAGTAAGCACGCAAATTTATGCCACTTACTGGCCAAAAAGATCAAATTTAATGCTCTTTTGATCTCGGTTTTCTCTCAAAAAGAATCAACTTTTCCTTAGCATGCTATGAAAGCTTGATGAACACCGCGACGCCATATGTTAGACAGCTACCACGTGGTTGAAATATTTGCAAAAAAAAAAAAAAAAATGCAAATTTGCTATGCAAAGATTTTGAATTCGACTAAATAATATCAGGATTACTCGAAATGTTCATTTTCTAGTTAAAAGAAGGTTTGCAATTAAATATTCCAGCTGTTTCTCACCCACGTGGTAGCTGTCTAACATATGGCGTCGCGGTGTTCATCAAGCTTTCATAGCATGCTAAGGAAAATTTGATGCTTTTTGAGAGAAAACCGTTGATTCCGGAGACATCGGATTGTTTGCCGATGCGCCAGGTCTAGGGACAACGAATCCATATGCTCTCTTCGGGAAAAGTGTTCTCCAGACCATTCCCCATAGGCCTGACCATACCAGAAGTTGGCGCGTGATTTTCCCAGACCTGTACTGCCCATGATCGCATAAATGTCCCATATGCATTTTCATCACTTTTGAGTTATTGATGCAGTTTGGTTCAAAATCGTGTGCTCTTTCGAAAGAGCCCATAACATCCAGTACTTTGCTTATAGGACCTTTTCAAAACAATCTCTAGATTTGTAGACAACAACACGCTTGAAATTGTGATTTTATTGATTTTTTCATGAAAAACCCTTCAGAGGGTCCACTATAGGAAAGGGGTCCACTAATGGATAACGTACCCTATGTTCCATCAATACAGTCCAGACTCGATTATCCGAAGGCCTCGGAAATATTTCACTTTGGATAATCGAATCCCGACAAATGTGCTGTCTGCATTTTGCGTGTAAAACCAAAATTATCAAAAATCTGGTCTCAAAATACAGATTTTTAGTTATTTCAATAATATTTTTATGTATAGACAGCTCCAAAAATTGTGTTATCATTTTATTTACAAAATAACGTTTAAATTTATTTTTTACACGCGAAAAAAAAGTTGGAACGATGTTTTAAAAATTACAGATTTGATCAAATTAAGTTCTTTAAATTTCTAGAATCATCTCGATATCCTAAAAATCACTGGAAAGAAGAATAATCATCTTGATTGGTTGAGTTATGCCCGAGAATCATTGAGTTGAAGTTACCGTTCCAACTTTGCCTTGGGCGTTGTAATGTTAAGAAGCCTCCATTTGTAAACCACGTGAACTTTTTTTCTTACTTCAGACACCTCCCCTTGTGGACAATTGTTTCTAGAGTGTACACGTGGCACCTTATCCGGAATTCTTAAAAAAAAAACAAAATTATAAAAAATCCAAGATATTAAAATCCAAAAATTCAAAAATGGATAAAAAGTTCAGATTGTTTCAAAATTTTAAATAAAAAAAAAACAAAACTTATGAATTTTAATAATTTGCTAATTCTTGAAATTCTTTAATGTTGTAAAATTTATAATTGAAATTAAAATATTTGATTTTCGTTGAATTTTTGAAATTGCTTAAATGTTATAATTGCAAAAAATCTAAAGTTCTTGAGGTTTATAAATATTCTTCAATTTTTTAAAATTTGTGTGATTTATTTTTTAAAAATTTGTAAATTTTTAGAATCTATAAATTCTAAATTTCAGTTTTAATATGTAATTTTGATTTTTCTAAGATATTTAAGCTTTGAACACATATCGAGATTTTCACGATTGTCAGTCGTAGTTTGTCGATGGAAGATCTAGAAATTAGGATCGAATGATCTCAAAATACTATGACAAAATATATGAATTGTCTTCAATTATTTTTTTAGCAGGATTGAGTTTACTCTTCGGAGATGGTTCGGGTTGTATATTTAATTTGTAAAACAATAGTCAAAAGGGACATTTTCGGATCAATCAGCACACCAAACCAAAGCCGATAGCGAAATTTGTACAAATAAGTCTGTTAATGTTCATAAATCTTATCCGCTAGCGTAAAACATCATAAAACAATGACGACGTTCCTCCTAATACTAAAATGTTTCTTTTTTTCTTTTCCATTTCGGCATGTTTGCCAATCGCAACCGCGCTTGTTTTAAACCAGCATCGAATGTTCTTTTTTATTGAGTGTTGTAGGTATTTGTGAATGTGTGAAAACGAGTAGTTGTTGGTTACCTTAATCGCGTAAAGATTCGATCTAATCACTGCCCTCGTCCTCTTCCTCTTCTTCCTCTTCCTCCGACTCGCTGGCCGATGCTTCCGACTCGGACTTTTTGGACTTCTGTGAAAAGTTATGGTTAAAAATATGTTAGATGGGTAATTTGCGCGATTCTTACCTTCTTATCGTCCTTCTTCTTCTCGCTGTCCGAGCCCGATTCCGCCTTCTTCGCCTTCTTGGAGTCCTTCTTGTCGCCGTCCTCGCCATCGTCGCTGCTCGAGTCGTCGCCGGAGATGTACTCCTTGCTCTTGAAGCCGCTGCCCTTCATGGCGGCGCCCGTCGAGACGGTCTTCTTCGGTGATCCCTCCGATTTGCGCTTCTTGCCGCTAGCCTTGCCGCCTTCGTCGCCACTTCCGCCACCACCGGCGGCCTTGTACTCCTTCATAGCTTCCACGTACTCCTCCTTGGCCTTGGCCGCCTTGCCCTCCCACTCGCTCTTGTCCTTGAGCTCCTTCCACATCTCGCCGCCCTTCTTGGCGATCTCGGTCACGGAAATGCCGGGGTTTTCCTTCTTGATGCGCTCGCGGGTCGCGTTCAGCCACATCATGAAGGCCGTCGACGGACGCTTCGGTCCACCGGATTTGGACTTTTTGGGCTTCTTTTCTTTACGTTCTTTGCGCTCCTTTTTCTTCTCTTTCTTTTCCTTCTTTTTCTCCTTGAGTTTTTTCTTGGCCTCGTCGTCGGATCCGCCACCGCCGCCGCCTTCAGAGTCCTCTTCCGAGCTGGACTCGACGTTCGAATCGAACTCTTCGGCCACGTCCGACTCGGCCTGGTTCGGGTTGAAGTCTTCGTCCGTAGATTCCTCCGAATCGTCGTCGTCGTCTCCGTCGTCATCGCGCTCCTTGGCTTCGGCCTTGACCCGCGCAAGGTACGCGTCCGGTTCGTTTTCGTTGTCCGAGTCGGCAAAGTCCTCCTTGTACGCGTTCTTGCCGTCCTTGCCGGTGTTCTTGACGTGCAGCTTCTTGGACGAGATGAAGTCAAACAGCTTGCCGTACTCCTCCTTCTCGATGCTGCTGAACGTGTAGATCGTGCCGGTCTTGAGCTCGATCTCAAAGTCGAAGCTGCGCGTCGATCCACCGCTGCGGGCAAAGTTGACCGAGGCGATCTCCTCGAACCGGATGTGAACAGGCGGTTTGTGCACGTAGATGAAGCCTCGCTCGAGGGGGTAGATGTAACCGGCGGCGGCCTTGTACGAGCATCCGACGGCGGGTGTTCCCGAGTGGCCAATGAACGTTCCCGGTCCGGTCAGCTTGCGGTTGTTGATCACCTTCATGATCTTGCCGAGCACCTCGTAAACCGGCCCCGACAGCTCCTTCGTCAGCTTGTCCTCGTACTTTTCCTTCAGCTCCTCCTCCGTGAACGGCAGCTCGATGTTCGTCTCCTCGTCCATCTGGAACAGCGTCACCAGGAAGTGATAGCGCGTCTGGCCCTGCTTGATCGGCGGATCCAGCGAAATGACAAAGAACATCTGCCGGTTGTCCTTATGCGGCAGCAGGAACAGTCGCAGCACCGACGAGGTCGGAATCTTGAAGTCGTACGTCTTTCCGTGCAGCTGGAAGAAGCTCTGGAACACCTTGATGTCGTACCGACCGCGGGGCGTCAGGCAGTGGATCTCGCGGAAGATCGCGATCGCGTCACCGGACGCGGAAATGACCGAGGCCTGCTTCATGACCTGCTCCTGGAACGCCTCGACCGGGTCGGTGTCGGCGGACTCCGAGATCGGAATGTGGAACCGCATCTCCATCAGGCTGACCGGGGCGTCGTCGTTACGGTGGAACTCGACCGTCACCTCGTTCTTGCCGGTGTTGCACTGCGACACGTGGTTCAGCGGGATTTCGAAGCTGGTCTTGTTCTCGACATCGAACGACAGCACGCTGCCCTTGAAGTGGACCGTGCCCCAGTTCCAGCCACGCATCGACAGCTCCTTCTCCAGCATGTCCAGCTTGTAGTTCTTCTTGGCGAAGCTGGCAATCTTCTGCTCGTCACCAGTAAAACCCATGAATCTAGAAGTCAACAATAGTTAAGTACACCACCATGACTATGACCTATCATGACCATTCACGTAATTACCTGTGCAGCGTTCCGTTCTTCAGGAAAACGCGCAGCCCGAAACTGCCCACACAGCGCTGGTAGTTTAGCAGCTCGATGTCGGACGCGTTAATCTGCTCAACCCTTCCGGTTTTCTCATTCTTGAACACGATCGCCGTGTCCGTCATCTTGAGCTTGCCGGGACACTGAAATCGACAAACAGGTTAACATTGTCCACCCGAAATTCCGAAACCGTCAACTCACCAACGCCCCGCGCACTTCCGAGCTGATCGAGCCATATTCCAGGAAATCTGCCATTCTCGGCGAACAACAGCAGACTCACTTGCCGTTCTTGCAGGGGGAACGCGAAAAGGAACCTCACTTTTAAGGGGGAAATACGCCGTCGGAATGGAGAATCTGCCGTCTGCGGTTTTTTTTCTTGTTTCGCGCAAATGCTGAAGTTTGAAGCGCATCGGCTCGCAGCGGCAGAGGTTATGTTGTGACAGATGGACACACCAACACAGGCGCGGAGCAAGCTTTTTGGTTTGCAAGCTGTGGCCCCGGTGGAAAAGAAATGGCACGGAGGGAAAATAATAAACTTAAAAATTGCAAAAATTATAAAAATGCTAGTACAAATGTGTCAAACTTTGGAAAAAATAATTTCAAATTGCTAAAAAAAACCTACCACAACTTTTAAAGTTTTTGCTTTCTGCTAGACTTTATATATTTTAAAAATGTTAAAAACAGAATCTGGAGTTTTTTTTGAAAAGGTCCAATAAACCAAATTTTCAGTTTTTGCTTTTTTGGTGTTTTTTAATATCCCTGACTCAAGGCGGTTTCAAAAACACCCAAAAAGCAAAAACTAAAAATTTGGTTTATTGGACCTTTTCAAAAAAAAAAACTCCAGAGATCAACATAAAAATAATTGTTTCTAAAACCCAAAAACATAAAGAATTTAAAAAATCAAAAATCTATCGAAGCGAACTCTTTGTCAAAATTTACTGCAGGTAATCGAATCAAGATTTTTTAAATTTTGACTAAATTTTAATCTTTTACCTAAACTAAAAATCCAAGTATTCTTATTTTCATTTATTTGAAAAGACAGTATTTAAGAATTTAATAATTTAGGAATTGAGGAACTTAACGATTTAAGAAATTAGGAATTTGAGAATTTAAGAATTTAAGAATTTAAGAATTTAAGAATTTAAGAATTTAAGAATTTAAGAATTTAAGAATTTAAGAATTTAAGAATTTAAGAATTTAAGAATTTAAGAATTTAAGAATTTAAGAATTTAAGAATTTAAGAATTTAAGAATTTAAGAATTTAAGAATTTAAGAATTTAAGAATTTAAGAATTTAAGAATTTAAGAATTTAAGAATTTAAGAATTTAAGAATTTAAGAATTTAAGAATTTAAGAATTTAAGAATTTAAGAATTTAAGAATTTAAGAATTTAAGAATTTAAGAATTTAAGAATTTAAGAATTTAAGAATTTAAGAATTTAAAAATTTAAGAATTTAAGAATTTAAGAATTTAAGAATTTAAGAATTTAAGAATTTAAGAATTTAAGAATTTAAGAATTTAAGAATTTAAGAATTTAAGAATTTAAGAATTTAAGAATTTAAGAATTTAAGAATTTAAGAATTTAAGAATTTAAGAATTTAAGAATTTAAGAATTTAGGAATTTAAGAATTTAAGAATTTAAGAATTTAAGAATTTAAGAATTTGTAACGTTCATGTATTTAAAGCGTTTGTTTTTTGTAATTGTAATGTTTATTTGTGACGAGAGCCTGTTAGTTTACAACTTTTTATCAGGTTAAGGAGTTAACTTCTAACTTTTTTCGTATAAGGCTTTCTAGTCAGAAATTTACCAACACATTCAAAGTATGTTTACATGACAGCTGGACGTTTGTTTGCATCAGGTTTCCTATCTCTTTCTAGCAAAAGTTTTTTGTCAGGCGACTTCTAGCTGGTTTTTTGACTGACTGCCCGATATGTCAGCCAACATACTTCGCAGGGCTGTGACAGCTACAGCTCGATCATTGTTTGCATCAGGACACTGTGACGAGGAGTTCGTCATTTTTGAGTTAAATTATATTTTTTTCACTGGGCCTAGAAAGCCTTATTGTTTGTTTTTTAATTTTGTCATTAATTTTTTTTTTTTGAATTTTTTTTTTTTTTTTAATTTTAAAATCAGGTTTTATGTTTGCTTTTTTGCGTTTGAGTTTTAATCGGTTTTATATAATTCTTTTTATTTCAGCATCTTTTAGAAAGCTTCAATCTTTTGATTTTTCATCAAAGAATCTCGAGCGCACCTTTTTTTTTCACTGGGCCGAAAGCTTTTCAACGAGATTTTGTAGCTTTGGTCAACGATGTCAACAGGGATGCCAGATACACAGATTTGTCTGTGTTTCACAGACTTTTGAGCTTGTGCCAGACATTTTTTGAGGTACACAGACTTTTAAAAAACTTCATTGAATTAATATTTTGTAATCTTTTTCGTCGAAACTTATTTCGTTAGACTTCAAATGCTTAAAAACGCGATTTCTGATCGATTTCAATGACTGTGAATTGGGTCCTAAAATGAAGCTTAGATTGCTGATATTATTGTTCACAGCGATAAAGCTTATTTTTCTGAGTACAATGACCCTTTGTACGACCATAAAGAGCTTAAAATGGATTTTTAAATCAATTTTGAAAAATTAACCTCGCGGTCCTTCTTGACAGAAAAGCTCCTACTTGACAGGTCGTTCCAAGGGGACCATAGTTGATCCATCGAAAAAATGTTGTCTTGTCAAAAAAAAATTTTGCATTAAAATGAAAAAAAGTGATCAGAAATGGTTTTTAATCGTGTTTTTTACCGTTGTACATAAAAATTGGCATAGGGCTTTAGTACCCAATTGATATATTTGAATTTTAGACAAATGCACAGACATACACAGACTTTTTTACAGACATTTCAAAAAACCAAGTGGCATCCCTGGATGTCAAGTCAAGAGCTTTTAGTTCAAAGTTTTATTTTCGTCCAAGTAACCGGTTCGCGCTGAAATTTTGAAATTCGCGTCAAATTTTGTGTGAAATTCGTAGTTTTTGAAATTTTGGTGTGAAACTGTTTTAGTGAACTGGTGAACTGGAATATTTAGAGAAACTTTCAACACATCAGGGCTGAATGGACTCACCGGTGAGTAAACGGAAAAAATCCGCATTTCCAATCATTTGATGTCGAAATACCCCCAAGAACTCAAGTTCCGGTCGGCGTTATTCCGGCCACTCGTCGGATGCATCCTACGACGAACGGTACAAAACGGCCGTAGCGGCTTATCAAAATTACCTGGAAGGATTACAGTTGGTCTTGTCCGAAAATGGTTCGATGCTTTCTTTGCACACTGAATCAACTGGCTAACAAAATGTCCAACATTTCAGAACTCAAAATGCAAAAAGTCCTCAACCGTCACTCGGTGCCACTTTGGTTCCAGGAACTTTCCAACGAACAGGTCCAGGCTGCGGACGCCTTTCTCGAAGCGCTCCGGGACGATCGGGACGAGGGAACGCACTACCGGTGTCGCTCGCTAATCCGTTCGCTGGGCGTTTATCCCCTGTGTCCGGCTTGGGTTTTAAAGGAAGCGGTGCAGATGTCCAGCGGCAGTGACATTTCCTTTTTATGGTTCCTACTCGGGTTGCACTACTCGAAGAATGCCACCAGTGATTACTCTATCAACGAACGATTGATAATGTCTGCGATTTGCCATCTGGACATGATGACCACACTCCGTGGCTTGGAGGAGGTTCTGCCTCCTCGAGCTCAGGAAAAATCCTCTCCTGAAAGTTCGCTTAGTTCATCCTCCCACGACTGGCATCGAAACGTCGATCATTGTTCGCCCTACCTGGCACCACTCCGCGTTCCGGATCCCCGTCCGAAAAACTGGACCGGAGTACGCAATTTCCACCCGGAAGCAGCCTTTTCCCTCTCTCGGTACGCCCCGTACCAGGATCCACACTTCATCATTCCGAACGAAGCGTCCCGATGGTTTGCCAAGCGAACCGCCGGCAACCAGACGACCTCGTTTGATGAAGCGGTCCAAACGGAGGAGGCGGAGAACCCGGCTCCGGAGGTTTGCGATAGTGCGGAACAGATCGTGAGGGAACTGCTGAACGATCAGCTGGGGTTGATGGTGCGAAAGGAAGATGAGAGGGCGGATCTATGCCGGAAGCACCGGGATATGGAGAAAAGACGGCGGAAGTTGCTCGGGTTGATCACGAAGCGGTCGGAGAAGAGGTGAGATTTGTGGGCGTTCGGGTGGCATTGTGCATTTTTTTGAATTAAAATTAAAAAAAAACCAAAACGCTTAACAATTTGAAAATCTAAAAGTCATAAAAATTTTAAAATCTAAAAGTCATAAAAATTTTAAAATCTTAAAATATAGAAAAATAAAATCTAAAGATCTAAAAGTATAGTACAAAAAATTAAAAATACAAAAATCTAAAAATATAGAAATCTAAAAATTTCAAAATCTAAAAAAAATTAAATTAAAGAAATCTAGAAATCTAAGAATATCAAAACTCTAAAAATCATAAAAATTAGAAAATCTAAAATATTAAAAAGAAATATAATCTAAAGATCTAAAAGTACAGAAAAAAATTAAAAATCTAAAACTCTAAAATCTAAAAATATAGAAATCTAAAAATTTTAAAATTAAATAATTTTAAAATGAATTTTTTTTTTTAATCTAAGAATATCTAATAATCTAAAAAACCTTAAAATCTTAAAGTTTTAAAATCTGAAAACCTAAAATTCCAAAAATCAAAAAATTTAAAAATCTAAAAATCTAAAGATCTAAATATCAAAAAATCCAAAAATCTAAAAATCCAGAAATCTAAAAATCCAGAAATCTAAAAATCCAAAGATCTAAAAATCTAAAGATCTAATAATCTAAAAATATAAAAATATAAAAATATAAAAATCTAAAAATCTAAAAATCTAAAAATCTAAAAATATAAAAATATAAAAATCGAAAGATCTAAAAATCTAAAAATCTGAAAATTTAAAAATCTAAAAATCTAAAAATCTAAGAGTCTAAAAATCTAAAAATTTAAAAATTGAAAAATCTGCAAGCTCTAAAATATAAAAATTTAAAAACCTAAAAATCCAGAAATCCAGAATTCTAGAAATCTAGAAAACTAGAAATCTACAAATCTTAAAATCTTTAAAACTTTTGAATTCTAAAAAATTGAAAAATTTAAAAATCCAAAATCTAAAAAAATATAAATCTAAAAATCTTGAAAACTTAAATATCATAAATAAACATATTTAAAATCTAAATATCTAAAAATTTAATAATGTCAAGATCAAAAAATCTTAGAATTTTAAGATCTAAAAAATTCTCGAATGAAGATATAATCTACTTTTTTTTCGCCAAAATAAAAATAAAAAAAAATACTTTTCGATACTAGGGCTTAAAAGTTCTACTTTTCAACATTCAAATGGATGCTATACCTGAAGTTGAACTTTCCAGCACTTGAATTTAAAAATACTACTTTTAATATCATTTTGATGATCGTTGCAAAACTTGATTTTTTCAGCACTCAAAATATTTACCCAATTAGGTTAACGTCGTTAGATAAATACACGGTTCGTTCTGATTTTTCTTTTTGCCACTTGTTGCATAATAGTAGTTTATGCAACAAGTTGCAAAAAGAGGATTTTTTCAGCACGAGTTGTACATTTATCCAACGAGGTTCACCGAGTTGGATAACTACGAAGAGTGCTGAAAAATCAAGTTTTGCAACGAGTTCCATACAACATTTTTTTGCAAATCCGAAAAACAACCATTGAGTGAAATTTTAAGTCGAATTTTCATGTATTTTGTCAATAAATCGTTTAAATAATTTTTTTTTTTGAAAAGTTCTGCTTTTCGAAACAAGTGCTGAAAAGTTCAACTTTTCAGCACCCATTTCAGTGCGTGAAACTACTTACTTTTCCTGTCATTCTTGAACGACGAAATAGACTACTTTTCTGTACCAAAAATAACAGAATCGAATAGCAACACTTTTCAAAATAAATGCTGAAAAGATCTACTTTTCAGCACTGAAATGGGTACTGAAAAGTTGAACTTTTCAGCACTTGTTTCGAAAAGTAACACTTTTCAACATTTTTTTGATTTAAACGATTTATTGACAAACTACATGAAAATTCGACTTAAAATTTCACTCAATGGGTGTTTTTCGGATTTGCAAAAAATGTTGTATGGAACTCGTTGCAAAACTTGATTTTTTCAGCACACTTCGTATTTATCCAACTCGGTGAACCCCTTTGGATAAATGTACGACTCGTGCTGAAAAAATCCTCTTTTTGCAATTTGTTGCATAAACTACTTTTTACCCAGTTGTTGCGTTTCCAACTCACTCAACGATTTTAGTAGTATGAAGTGACATCTAGTGGCAACTAGCTAAACTAGATGGAGGAAAATGAATGAATCGGAACCAACGCACACTACGATCCCAGTTTTATGAATGAGTGGTAGTCGTGTCACCTCCCCGAAAGAGGAAAGGTGTTTTGTTTTGGTAAACATTGTCCACCTTGCCCGCGCGGTTATCAGCAAGGACACTAAAATCCCGTCGCTTTATATCCGTAATGTTGCCGGCAGTTCCATGACAAAATGTGCGCGTACCGTGTCGTGATCGTATGGTGTTGCACCCTGCTGCTAACGGTTGGGGCCCAATCCTGCGCGGAGGAACACTGGGAGGTGGTGCATCGCCGGTTGGGCACGAAAACGCCCTATCGGCATGTGTTCCGCGAGGTGGACCGCAATCCGGTCGAGCTGGAAGGATGTCGTGTGACGAAGACGTGGGGTCTGTTCCGGCATGGGACGCGCAATCCCAAGACCGAGGTGATCGATGCGATGCACCGGGACTTGGTGGAGATCCGGAACGAGATTCTGCAGCACAAGCGGTTGTGTCGGCGGGAGTTGGAGCTGTTTAGGGCGTGGACGCCGGCGCGGTTGGACCCGGATTCTGACGAGAAGTTGTTGGTGGGCGAGGGAGCTGACGAGTTGAGGGAGATTGGGCGCAGGTTTAGAGTGCGGTATGGACGGGCGTTGCCGGAACGGTACAACCGCAAGGATTTCTACTTTAAGTTTACCAAAACGGAACGAGCTGAGTATAGCGCAAGGAATTTTAGCTTGGGGTTGTTTGGAGTGGAGGAGCACATTGAGTTTCCGGAAGCGCTGGCAAAGGATCCGGTGCTGCGGTTCTACAAGCTGTGCGAACGCTGGCGGTTGGACATCAAGCACAATCCGGAAGCTTCGCATGAGGTTAACTTGTGGTACAAGAGCAAAATCATGAAACAGCAGATCAAGCATGTCTCGAAGAAGATCGGAACCTACCTCGATGCGGACAGCATCTACTTGATATATCAGACTTGCGCGTTTGAGACCGCTTGGACCAAGCGACACGTGTCGCCGTGGTGTCTGCTGCTGGACCGGTACACCTTCGAGGCGCTGGTATTCGGTGAAGATCTGGAGTACTACTGGATCGATGGGTACGGGCACGAGTTGACGTACGCTCAGGCATGCAACGCGTTCAAAGATCTTTTCGAAAGGTTCGACAACGAGGATGGGACGAAGGAAGCGTTCACGTTCTACTTTACGCACTCGGGAACTTTGCTGAAGGCGATGGCCTTTTTGGGGCTGTACAGAGATGATTTCCCTTTGACTCATCGGGACTTTGAGCGGAAACGGCAGTGGAGGGTCAGCGAAATCGATGCGTTTGCGACGAATTTGGTCTTTACCAAGCTGGAGTAAGTTGAAAAATTTCTACAAAGTTGCTAGATTTAACAATTTCAACATTTTTTTTAAGGTGCTCCAACGCAACGAAGGTGCTGCTGACGCACCAGGAACGACCGGTGCCGATTCCCGGATGTTCTCAGCCGGGACAGACGCTGTGCAGCTACGAGGACTTTCGGCAGTTGTTTAGGGAACGAATTGAGAGCTGTGCATTTGAGGGCATGTGCGCACCGCGGGACGTGCCTAAGAGGGAAGAATTGTGACTATATGAACGTGGGTTTTAAAATTGATGATCGTAATTTAACGTTAACGAATATACATAAACGAAATTAGAGAAGCTTTTTACAAATACGAATAAAAAGATCAGTTGCTTATTTTATGTGGCTTTATATTGTGTGTAATTTATTTCGTGTGAAACATTCGTGATGATCTTGATCAATAGAATCTTTTTGCAAACTTGCAGACTGATATTGTAGAAATTATAAAAATCGACATCGTCGCGGTGATTGTTGCACTCGATCGTTATTTCCCAACTCACGATAGAGATTTCTGGATCTCGATCTTTGAAAAATCAATTAATCAAAACAATCAAAAAACATTAACATAAAAAAAGAATTGAAATTAAACAAAATAAAAAGAATAAAAAAATTCAACTGATTCTCAAACTAAAAATAAATTTAACAAATTTAACAAATTTTAGCAAATTTAACAAATTTTAGCAAATTTAACAAATTTTAGCAAATTTAACAAATTTTAGCAAATTTAATAAATTTTAGCAAATTTAACAAATTTTAGCAAATTTATTGAGGTTTTGCAGCGCGACTGTGTTTCAAATGTAGGTGGCGCCAAAATGAGGTTACTTGCCAAAAATCGCATTTCTTTCTGCTGGATTGAAGAACAAAATCGCTTATTTCTCATGATTCCCTGCATCAATCTTAATGAAACTGGTTGCAAAAGACGAGAAAATTTTTTTGCTTTAAAATAATGAACATCATTTTTGGGGCGCGCAAAAATTTATGACCTTTTTCTTTAAAAAACATGTTTTGGAACACGAAAAAATAAGTTTCCCCGTTTGAATCAATGAAATAAACAGTTATACAGTTGATAACAGATGTGTTAACGTATATTCAACAATTTTTATTGATTTTTGACAGACTGTCTTGCCAAATACTCCAAATTACTACCTTTTTCTAAATTTACAGTTTTCTCATAGAAAAAATCAAACAAATATTGGAAAGTTGTACACCAAATTGTTGGAAATAATTTTTCTCATTCGAATCCGGCATAAGTTTCATAAAAATGTTGATTGTGAAGGAAAAAACACATTTTTTCAAAAAATCATAGGTTTACGCTATTTGTTCATAGGTGGCGACATGTGTCTTTTAGCTTTGCTGCAAATTCTCTATCAAATTTTAGCAAATTTAACAAATTTTAGAGAGAATTTGCAGCAAAGCTAAAAGACACATGTCGCCACCTATGAACAAACAGCGTAAACCTATGATTTTTTGAAAAATTGTGTTTTTTTCCTTCATAATCAACATTTTTATAAAACTTATGCCGGATTCAGATGAGAAAAAATATTTCCAGCAATTTGGTGTACATTTTTCCAATAGAGGACTTGCAGCAAAGCTAAAAGACACATGTTGCCACCTATGAACAAATAGCTTAAACCTATGATTTTTTGAAAACATGTGATTTTTCCTCCATAATCAACATTTTTACAAAACTTATGCCGGATTCGGATGAGAAAAATTATTTCCAACAATGTGGTGTACAACTTTCCAAAATTTGTTTGATTTTTCTATGAGAAAACTGTAAATTTAGAAAAAGATAGTAATTTGGACTACTTAGCAAGAAAGTCTGTCAAAAATCAATAAAAATTGTTGAATATACGTTAACACATCTGTTAACAACTATATAACTGTTTATTTCATAGAAATATACGGGGAAACTATTTTTTTCGTGTTCCAAAACATGTTTTTTAAAGAAAAAGGTTTGTGACCTCGCGCCCAAATATTGATGTTCATTATTTTAAAGCAAACAATTTTTCTCGTCTTTTGCAACCAGTTTCATTAAGATTGATGCAGAGAATCATGAGAAATAAGCGATTTTGTTCTTCAATCCAGCAGAAAGGAATACGATTTTTTGCAAGTAACCTCATTTTGGCGCCACCTACATTTGAAACACAGTAGCGCTGCAAAACCTCAAGCAAATCTAACCAATTTTAGCAAATTTAACAAATTTTAGCAAATTCAACAAACTTTATCAAATTTAACAAATTTTAGCTAATTTTACGAATTTAACAAATATAACAAATTTTAGCAAATTTTACGAATTTAACAAATATAACAAATTTTAGCAAATTTTAATTTAACAAATTTTAGCAAATTTTAATTTAACATATTTTAGCAAATTTTAATTTAACAAATTTTAGCAAATTTTAATTTAACAAATTTTAGCAAATTCAACAAATTTTAGCAAATTTAACAAATTTTAGAAAATTCAACAAATTTAACAAATTTAACAAATTTTAGCAAATTTAACAAATTTTAGCAAATTTAAAAAATTTTAGCAAATTTTTTTTTTTTTAGCGAATTTAACAAATTTTAGCAAATTTAACAAATTTTAACAAATTTAATAAATTTAACAAATTTAACAAATTTAACAAATTTAACAAATTTAACAAATTTAACAAATTTAACAAATTTAACAAATTTAACAAATTTAACAAATTTAACAAATTTAACAAATTTAACAAATTTAACAAATTTAACAAATTTAACAAATTTAACAAATTTAACAAATTTAACAAATTTAACAAATTTAACAAATTTAACAAATTTAACAAATTTAACAAATTTAACAAATTTAACAAATTTAACAAATTTAACAAATTTAACAAATTTAACAAATTTAACAAATTTAACTAATTTAACAAATTTAACAAATTTAACAAATTTAACAAATTTAACAAATTTAACAAATTTAACAAATTTAACAAATTTAACAAATTTAACAAATTTAACAAATTTAACAAATTTAACAAATTTAACAAATTTAACAAATTTAACAAATTTAACAAATTTAACAAATTTAACAAATTTAACAAATTTAACAAATTTAACAAATTTAACAAATTTAACAAATTTAATAAATTTAACAAATTTAACAAATTTAACAAATTTAACAAATTTAACAAATTTAACAAATTTAACAAATTTAACAAATTTAACAAATTTAATAAATGTTATTAATTTTACAAATTTAACAAATTTAACAAATTTAACAAATTTAACAAATTTAACAAATTTAACAAATTTAACAAATTTAACAAATTTAACAAATTTAACAAATTTAACAAATTTAACAAATTTTACAAATTTTACAAATTTTACAAATTTTACAAATTTTACAAATTTTACAAATTTTACAAATTTACAAATTTTACAAATGTTACAGATTTCAAAAACTTTTTTAAAAATATTTTAATAATTTTATGATTGTTAAACATTTCAAAAATCGACTTAAAAAATGTGTTTAAGAATGCACCAGCACGGTTGTTTCGCTAATTTCACAAAACTTTTAAAATATTGAAATATTTAATCGAACAAAAAACATGAAAAATATGAATTTAGGGAGCGTTATTTTATTACGTAATGCAGTTTGGGTGAAGGGCGGGGGGCGGTCGAAGGCTGTGTTACGCTCTATATACAACTGTTTGTATGAAAATTTGGTTACGAGGGGGGGGGGGCGGAGGGGGTGTCAAGAACCATTTTTTGCGTTACGTAATAAAAGAACGCTCCCTTAAACGATGGAAAATGTTTTTCGATTTGTTTTTGGTTTATTAAACATCAATTTGTTTTTAACTTATAAAACCCCTGTTTTTTTTAAATTGTTAAAAATTCAAAAAAATTGAAACGATTCAAATTTTTATAATTTTTGTATATTTATGATTTTTTTTTAATAGTCATCATATCAAATTTTGATTATTATTTTTCGATGGTAAGTCGTGATTTGTCGATGGTAGATCGAGATTTGCCGCTGGTAGATCGAAATCTTGCCATTGAGGTTTTGCAGCGCGACTGTGTTTCAAATGTAGGTGGCGCCAAAATGAGGGTATCTGCCAAAAATCGTATCCCTTTCTGCTGGATTGAAGAACAAAATCGCTTATTTCTCATGATTCCCTGCATCAATCTTAATGAAACTGGTTGCAAAAGACGAGAAAAATTGTTTGCTTTACAATAATGAACATCATTTATTGGGGGCGCAAAAATTTGTCAACTTTTTCTTTAAAAAACATATTTTGGAACACGAAAAAATGAGTTTCCCCGTATATAACAATGAAATAAACAGTTATATAGCTGGTAACCGATGTGTTAACGTATATTCAACAATTTTTATTGATTTTTGACAGACTTTCTTGCCAAATAGTTCAAATTACTATCTTTTTCTAAATTTACAGTTTTCTTATAGAAAAATCAAACAAGTATTTGCAAGTTGTACACTAAATTGTTGGAAATAATTTTTCTCATCCGAATCCGGCATAAGTTTTATAAAAATGTTGATTATGAAGGAAAAAACACATTTTTTCAAAAAATCGTATGTTTACGCTATTTGTTCATAGGTGGCGAAATCGACGGTAACATTTCAAAAGGCATCATGTACATTTTGACACATTCTGGGTTATTGCATATTCTGAAAGTACTCCTAATAAGCTACCTCTCCACCAAAAATGAGCAAAAGTTACTTCAGTGAAGTCTGATTAATCATGATTTTAAATAAAGTAACATAAACAAAATCTCTGCCATCAGCAGTCCCTGTTTATATAGCCCTGTCAACCTGTCAAACAAAAGACTACATAAACCTCGTGACGAAAAATAAGCATCATGAACAAAGCGCCATGTACATTCGGCGAAGAAAAACGAATCATAACAAAGCGTCCCCCTCAATGACAGCAGGGTGATATAGACGTTGGTGATTTCAAAAGGAGTTATGTTTGTTTTTATTAAATAAAACGACAGAAATAATGTTTTATTGAATTTGGATGATCAAGTATCAATGAAAGCAACGTTTTTCATCGTTTGTTATTATTAGAACATCTTATTTTGCTTTTATATTAAAATGGGAATTGAAAATGGAAGCTCAACATTCAAATGCGTTTTTCTCAAAACGCATGGTTTGTACATGATGCTTTTTGAAATGTTGGCGTCGACATGTGTCTTTTAGTTTTGCTGCAAATCCTCTATTGAAAATTTTCGATCGTGAGACGAGAAATTACGATCGAAATAATCAAGCGACTATGCTATGGAATGGGCTTGACTCACTTTGAACGCATAATTCAAACCTGCTCCCCGCAATCCCAACAGAGCGAAGATCGACTCCGCGGTAGAAACCGCCCAAACCCATGCGGACCTGGCCACGCAAAAATCCCGCGATGCTCACATGATCAAACTGCTGCTGCGCAAGCTGATCGACGATTCGATCGCGTCCTGCCTGCTAACTCCGCGCAGCAACTGCCCGGAATGCTGGCAAGCGTACGAACACCAGCGCAAGCTTCAGACCCGTGCCAAGTGTGGCTGTCCGGGGGCGTCGAAACCGTTCTGCTTCCGGAACATGTTGGACCGCTCGAAGGGGGCGGCAACGTTGCAGCGGTTTTTCCGCTGTTGTCGCGGCAGAGATGTTCCGTACGAGTTTGACTACCGGAAGATCTTGGAGGATGACGCCGTGCAGCCGGTGCAGTGTCCGATGAAGCGAGCCATTCGGGTGGCGCTGGAGATGGAGCGGGAAGATGCGGACGAGGGTGTGGCTATCGATCGGTGCATGAAGAACATGTGGCGCTGCGAGTTGAAGCTGTGGAACGAGCAGTTCTTGAAGGGGATGGAAGAGGTTAGGGAGAAGGAAACGAAGATTGATTTTTTGGACTTTCCGTACGTTGATTCGAAGGATCCAGTGTTCTTACAACAGCTTCTCAAGGTAGACTTCTCCCAAATCTTGTAGAAAACTTTATAACTCATTATTCAATTCCTCAGCGAGCCCTACTAAAACTCTCCGAAACCCCCAAGTACGTGCTGGCCACTTTCCCGGAAGCGTACAAACTCCCATTTCTGAACGCGTGGATCCGGAACCGGTACGGAGTACGTATCTCCGCAAAACGCAAGCAAGAGATGCTCTACGAAAGCAAGCACTTTTGGGAGTGGCTCATCCCGCGCGTCACCGCGATGCGGTGGCCAATCTGCGCCGACTTGGGGCTGGAGGGTCGCGTCAACTGGAACTACAAGCGACGGCTGGATGAAACCGTGAGATCAACTCAACTCCACCTCTAAAGATCTTAACAATTTCTTCCCAAAGGCCCAGAAGCACCTCGCCAAATTCTATCGAAAGTTCAAGAAGATTCAAATCCAGGAAGGGCGTCTCTACTGGTCCACGATGGACGCGTACGGTACGAACGTGGACCGCTTTCGGCAGGTCTTCCTTGACTATCTGCCCAACTGTGAGCCGCTGGTGGGGCCGATGGTGCGGCCGTGGCAAACGTACGAGCACCGGAACGGTGCGGTGTCGGGTAGTGATAGTAAAACGCGTTGCTGATTGGTTGAATGCTTTATTTTATTGATCGGTATACATTTATATAAATATGTAGGGGTTTCATAAAACTATTTAGATAATTTATTAATTTTGTACGTGGCTTACAATCATTTTAATTTGTAAGATTTCTACGCAATTGAATAAGCAGAAACACTTAGCGATATTGTCTTTTGCTTTGAAGGTTTGTATTCTCATTATTTCAAGTTTGATCCATTTGTATTTTTAGCGTTTTTTTATGTAAATAGTATGTGTATCAATACTTTTGTTTTAACTTGTATTTAGCTTACAATCTCCCTGGGCTTTGTCATAATGAGTGTCATAGGTTTGATGCTTGTTTGGCAAAGAGTATGATTTGATTCGATGTGGAATTAAAATCGAAGTTTTCAGTATATTGCTGAAGCTTCCATTTTTACACATGGACACCACTTCATGCTGCGAGAACCCACTTTGGCGCAGTCTCAGGGCTTAATCGATGGCCGGTAAGCTGTCATCGAGACAAGGAGGTTCTCCGATAGTGGAAATATCACATTTGTACAATGAACCGCTACATATGTGATTTTTCCCTATCTTAATGTGGGTGTCAGGTTAGGATGCGGGTTTTTAAAAAAATAGTTTTTGTAGAATTTAGGATTTTAACTATAAATATCAACTTTTAATATTTTGCCTTTTTTTTGACAAAATTAGTAACAGTGAATTTAGAAATTCTGTCAGAATCGGTGATTTTCATTCAAGTAGCATAAAAACCATTATGATTTGTCAAAATTTCCGTAGGGTCTCGATCAATCAATAGTGAAATGATATCGGACTAAGTTCATTGATCTGTTGAACTAACGGTTGTCGGATTATGATTGTATCGACCATTGTTGCGAATCGAGGATCTACTGGAATTCTGACGATCAAATGGTCGTCTCTATTTCAATTCATGACTTGTAAAATATGAACTGTTAATCTATTTTTTTGTTTTTGTTTTTTTTTTAAAGAAGCCAGACAGGTTTTAAAAGAAACGTTTTTTTGGCTATTAATTAAAATTTCGGGGATTTGAGATAAGAGTAGCTTTCGGATAGGTTACTTTAAATCTTGTATTCAATTCAAGTTAGGATAACTATCCGCAAATGAATATTTGGACTTATATGAATAATTGAAAATTTTGGAGTTCTGAATAACACACAACTGTGCATTTATTCTAGAGTCAGATCCATACAGCGTCAGTGTTTATTTGGTCGAAGTGTACTAATTCATTGGCAGATCTGATTCTAGTTGTAATGTACGACAAGACTACTGACGGACGTGACAGGACGAGGGCCCAGTTTAGAGGTTTCGACATCAACGATGTGCGGCTGGATCACCCTCCCAAAAAAAAAAAAAAAAAAAAAAAAAAAAAAAAAAAAAAAAAAAAAAAAAAAAAAAAAAAAAAAAAATAAAAAAAAAATAAAAAAAATTGTATTTAGCTTACAATCTAACAAGTAATATCACAATAGCTTTTCTACTCTGTTTGCACACTGGGAATGATTTTTTTTTATTGAGGTTGGCTCTATATTTCACTGATTTGTTTTTTTTTTGTTTGTGTCTTTTGTAGATTACATAATATATATATTTTGTTTATTTATTCCAATGATTCTTAGTCGATTCATTTTTCATGAACGGGCCAATTTGCGTCATTGGTTTCTGCTTACAAACTATGTTGTTCATACAAAAGTTTTAAGAAAATAGTTCAATATCAGTAGGTATCTTCAGGAGTTTTTTTTTCCCAAATCAGCTATCAAAAATTCGGACATGGGTCCAAAAACCGAAAAAGTGCGATGAGTCCCAATTTACTGAAAGGTGCAGTCTTCCGCATAGAGATTCTCAAAAGCACAAAACACGCGTCAAGTGCGCAACCTGTGGTGCAAATTATACGGCAAATTTTCGTGGCTGTGCTGCGCTGGAGTACACAGTACAGGTCGAAAAAGTGAAAATTCTAAGATATTTTGTTAGTTATTTTTTCTATTTTTAATAACAAACTATTTTTGGATGTCGCAAAATTTTTGTGAGTTTTTCTGTTTCTTAAAATTTAAAGCTTGTCTTTAAAATAGTCGAACTTCTAAATTATTTTGTGATTTTATTTTATTCTTCAAAACAAAATTATTCTCGCTTGTAGTCCTAAAATATTTTGTGAGTTTAATCATCATTTAAAAAACAAGCTGCTCTTGATGGTTGGAATATTTTAGTGACTTTTCCCATTCTTTCAAACATAAGCAGTTGCAAGTTTTATTTTTTTATTTTTAATCATGAAGGTTGTATCGTTTGTTTGAAAAATATGGCTTTAAAATATAAATACAGCAATTCCATTTGAGAAGAGCCTAAACCGAAAAAAAGTTCTCCGATCGGGCCGTTAAGGTGACCTACACCGTTTTGAAAAGGTCTCCTAAAATACAAGGGATTTTAAAAACTCTTGATATTTATTAAAATATCAGTAAAATTGACTGAAAACCGTTCAAAACACCTTTTCATGTCTTTTTTATTTTCAATATTTATGCATTTCGGCTCATTGTAAAATATATTGTTTTGAAAAAAATATAAAAAAAACTTTCGACAAAAAAAAATTAAACCTTTTGTCCATTCGACCTTTTGGCTTTCAGTCTTCTGCCTATTCGACCTTATGTCTTTCGACCTTTTTTCATACATTCAAATAAAAAGTTGCTAATTCTGTGACAAAATGTAAAATTTTTGAAAATAAATTGATGACAGTCTACAGTTTTTTCTCAAAATTTATTTTTCCTGAAAGAGCACCCAGCTAGCAAAATCTAAACGTAGAAATATGTACCCTCCCTGCAAAGGCTTATGAATTGATCTCAGTTGAAAGGTTCTCTAAATCTCTGAATTGCAAATGTGCCATCCTGGAACAGAACTTCTAAATTCTAATAAAAACACAAATTGAAAAAAATAGATGAAAAAAAATTGCGACAAAAAAAAAGTTTTAACAATGCTGTACATTTCATAAAAATTTCAAAATGTTTTAAAACGAGCCCAAATATACTAAATATGATTATCAATACAGAAATTTGCATTTCAGATTGTTTTCAGTTTATTCAACTTCGATTTCCATTATTAATTATTTTCAATTGTTTGAAGATATATTTTTTTGCCCCCTGATTTTACGGACTAATTTTTCAAGGGGGAGAAATAAATTTTGAAAAATATTTGCAACAGCCTAATTTTAATAAAGAAAGCTAGTCTGCGATCAGCAGAGCAGCGAGTCAGACGTGCGTCCCTCCAACACCAAACAAGTGCTTAAAAAGTGCAAAAATGCCTCACGGCAAGAAAAAGAGGCGGTCCTCACCTGCAGGATCGGCAGATTTGAAGAAGCTAAAGAACGCCGAAGCGCTACCTGCAAAGCCAGGCAGTTTAAGCAAGGACGCTCAAAATTCGTCTGGAAACCAGTTCGCTACCCTCCCTGTGGACGTGAGCGAGATGGAAGAATTTGAACGACGGGAAAAGTTGCCCCCCATTTTTGTGAAAACATCGTCATCGGATTCGGTGTGAAAGTGGCTGACCGGGTTTATCAAATCTGGTGCTTTACGAGCTTCCATTCGCTTGTGTGCTGATGGACTCAAAATTCTGCTACCTACCAGAAAGGATTACAACTACGTTCGGGATTTCCTGAACAACACCAAGATTGAATACTACAGCCATGACGATCCAGGTAAACGCCCCATGAAACAGGTCCTCCGAGGCCTGTACGACATGGATGTAAGTGTGCTGAAAGAAGAGCTCAAAACTCTTAAGTTGAACGTGATCGAAGTCTTCAAGATGACGAGACACAACAAGGACATCAAGTATCGTGATCAACTGTACCTGGTTCATCTCGAGAAAGGATCGACTACGCCGTCTGAGCTGAAAGCAGTTCGGGCAATTTTCAACATCATCGTGACTTGGGAACGTTATCGTCCAGTGCACCGTGACGTGACGCAGTGTTCGAACTGTTTGCAGTTTGGACATGGTGGAAGGAACTGTTTCATCAAGAGCCGTTGTGCAACCTGCGGAGGTGAGCACAAAACTCAAGCTTGCGAAACAATCAACGAGAACATCGAAGCGAAATGCTTCAATTGCGGCGGCGACCATTCTACCAAGAATCGAAGCTGCCCAAAACGAGCTGAGTTTGTGAAAATTCGGCAGCAAGCGACGACGAGGCACCAACCAAATCGTCGCAAAACACCACCAACTTTCACGGACGTGGATTTTCCTGTTTTGGCGTCACCTGGAGCGGGATCTGTTCGAGTGGTTCCAAATCTGCAGCCATTGCCGTTGTATCAGCGGCAAAAAGTTGCAGAGAATACAACACCCCCTGGCTTCAGCCAGCAACCGAGGGAAAACCAACCAGCATCAACGGATGAAGGCAGTAGTGACCTGTTTTCACCACAAGAACTTCTGAACATTTTCATCGAGATGACAACAACATTGCGTGGTTGCAAAACTCGTGCGGAACAAGTAAGAACGCTTGGAGGATTTATCTTAAAATACATTTCGTAGTTTACTCGTTCTAATGATTTTGAATATTTCAATGAATTTACATTTTTTAGTTTTAAGTTAGGATTAGTTGTTAAAGTGATTTTTTTCTTTTTTACCCAAATGTATTCGATTTAATGCAAAAATGTAAAACAATTTGAAGCAAATAAATGAATGTGAACAGTTAATAATAAAACGAAAAATACAATAAAGATGAAGAGCATTTAGCCATACCACTTAGAATGTAAATTAAATGTAATAATATAAGAAAGTTCAATAAAGACATATTTAATGTAAAAAAAAAATAAAGAAGGCCGTGAAACTTTGAGAGTCAATCACATATTTTTCAATGAGTATTTATTTTGTGAAAACTTGAGTTTTCTTACACATACTCTAATGTTAGCAAAATTCATTGTATACTTGCGTCATTTGATATCCATATTCAAAACTAGAAAAGATGTGTATTTTTCAAAATTTAGGTTTTGTGAAAATTTTACCAAAATCCTTAATGTTGTGGAAACCCATTTAAATTTTACGACGTTTGATATTGCGCGTACTCCCTAAAAAGTCACGCGGCAAACCAGCCTCGAACGACGCGCCGACGAACGAAAATAAAAATATATAACAATTTAAATACTCCTAACATTTTAACATTTGAAGTTTTTTTTTTAATATTTGTTTTGCTCCCTGGTTTTTTTTTGTGGGGGGGGATAAAAAAACTTTAAATAAAATTTTTACCAGCCTTAAAAATATTTTAAAAAGAGTCTAAGTTAGTCAAAAGAAAACTTATAAAGAAAAGATTCTGATCAATCCTTCAATTCCTTCTCAAGAAACAGATTTTCGAATATTTTCAAAACGCTTTTGTATGGCAAATTACAACATTGTATGGTTTTTGAGTAATTCTACAAATTATACATTGAACTTATTCCTATAAAACAATTTTAATCTACTTTAAATTACATTTTACTTAGAGAGTTCTACATGTACTGTACAATCTATCATACAATTTACCTTACGTCCTCACGACGGCCTTCAACGGTACGCCCTCTTCCGCTTCCGCCGATCCTTTCGGCCGTCGCTCCTCTTCGGCCGTCCGCTTCCGGGTGATCCACAGCCAGTTGGGCCGCTGGAAGTAGTCCTCGATGTCGTGCAGCGTTCGGCCTTTCGTCTCCGGCAGCATCAGGTACAGCAGCAGCGAAGCCCCGAACGAGGCGATTCCGAAGATGAGAAAGAGGCCTTGCGTTTTGAAGATCTGCTTCGCGTACAGGAATCCCTTGGCGACGCCGAACAGTAGCAGGTTGAAGATGGTGAAGAGGTTTCCGGCGATGCGACCGCGGATTTTGGCTGGGAGCAGCTCGCCGATCATGATTCCGGGCATGGTCATGAAGCCGGTGTTGGTTCCAATGTAAATGAGGATGAAGACGGCGGATATGTACGTGTCCATTGGGGTTTTCACGGAATCTAGACGGATGTACATAAAGATGGCGATTGCCAGACAGCTAATTCCGGACCCGATGCCACTGCCAATGACCATCATTCGACGAGGCATCATGAGTAGGAGGAAGCAGTACAGGAAGGTGAACGCAAGTCGAACGGCAGCTGTCAGGACGGCCGCTTGCAGCGAGTTGATGTCACTTCCGCCCATGTCGGAGATGATGTCTACCGCGTAGAACACAACGAGGTATGTTCCGGAAAGGATCTGCAGTATGTGGAACCCGTTGATGATGATCAGCGGCTTTATGAGGGACACCTTCGTCAGGGTCTGCCACAGGCTCTGATTCGCCGATTCTTCGGACTCCGTCTTGGACCGATCGACCAGCTGTTGGAGTTCGCGCTTCGCCTGGATCGGACAACCTCGCAGCCAGGTGAGCGCTCGACTGGCCTTCTTCAGCTGGTTGTTCCGAGCCAGGAAGACCGGCGTCTCCGGCATGAACATGATGGCCACGAAGGAGAACAGCGGCAGGATGGTGCCAGCCCAGGCCACGTGACGCCAGTGGAAGTAACTGCCGAGGGCGTACACCAGTAGGATGCCCATCGAGTAGGACACGAACGGGGCACCGATCAGCAGTCCACGAAGTCGCGGTTCGGCGATCTCGGCCAGGAGAACCTAAAGCGAAAGAGAAAGACGAAGCTGAGATTAATCAATTTGCATATCATGATTGGAGGGGAACTTCCACGACTTCCGTAAAGTCCAAGAATACTACATCAAGAGGGACGTTATTTTTGGAACGATCTTGAAGCGGAAGAGAGTTATTGAGTGTGCGGTTGATTGGATTGAGCCGGTTCTGGTTTTTGGGGTGCTGCCTTAAAGTGGCCGTGCGGAGACACGTGCGTTTCATTTGCGGAGTGGATGGGCACTTGAAGGTTTAACGGACGGTTGACCTTGGCCTAATTTGCTGTGACATAGTCCAATTTGGAGATTTTTGGAGCCGTGTGTCACGTTGACTGTTTTTACGTTTCCGATTATCCAACAATAATTTTCTGGTTTTTATTTGCTTGTTTTCTTTTTAATTTCCAGGATGAAGCTTCTACACACTATCAATAGGAGGTTAGTGATCTATCAAGAATCAACTTAAAAAAGTAACCTTACAAATTTAAAGTTAAACGGGCATTGTCTCGACAGCAACATCAGATGGTTGCCTTGAGAATAATACTATAACCCTTACACATATGATCGCATTAATCCAAACGCTTTCCTGGAACGTATCCTAGAACTTATACCTTCCCAAAATCCGTCCAACTTTACATACTTAGGGATGCCTTGGAAATTTTCCCTTATCCTCTTAAAAAAGTGGAGCATCAACAATTGCCGTCTTCCAATTCCCTTTCTTTGTCTCTGGTGCGTGGTGGAGATCAGAGTGGCGGGCAATGGATGGCTGGTATGGTGTAAGAGCTGGTTCAGGTGGAATTGATTCTATTCCCAATTACAGGAAACTTGGGCTTAGACAATCATCACATCACATGGCGAAATCCAGTCTGTAATTTGCTAAAATTACCGTCCGCAGCGCAATTCATTATGGGAGAACTTGTCATTTCCAACACTCAAATCCGGCACACAATTCGTAACGTTTGTCAAGACCACACCAATCACTACTGATAATTCTCTCTTCTGTTCTCCCTGTCTCTATCTAATGAGTGATAGAAAAACCTATCATTTGATGATTCCTGCGACAAAATATCCAAGAGTATAGCGATCGTCACTATAACTTGTGGGTTTTCTTTTTTTTTATCTCGTGATTGTCAGCAAGAGCATTCCTCTCCATAATTAATTCTCTATTCCTCGTTCACAGTCACTCGCCCAAGACTATTTTGTTTTCTCAGAAAACCGCAAAGAAAGAAATCGAGAGGACGATTTGGGACCGACCCTCGATTACTGCGCTTGCATTTTTTGTGGCTGCTTTTGTGGCACATCGGAAGGAACCGGTGAAGAAAAAAAATCAAATGGACAGCTGCGGCGGCGAGAGCAAGCCAGAGAGGGTGTAGAAATGCCCCAAGAAATTTCTCCCTCTGCTTTGTTCTGCTGTTCGTGAAGCTGTTTTTGACCCCTTTCCTTCCGAACTCTGTACTAGCCTCACGCTATGTTGAGTGAATGAGGGAATGAGAGAAAAAAAGAGAATATCACGCGGGATTGTGTATACACGAATGTTATATATCTGACAGACCGATTGCGCTTTGTCGATCAAAACTGATTTGAAAATCAACTGTGTTTTGTCATTGATTCGACTGTTTAAAATCAATGTTTTCAAAAATATTTCGATTCGCTCATCTCTGTGCATTTACTTGTGTGAGTGACTTTGAGTGCTGAGTGAAGCATTAACACGATCGATAGAATCGCTAACTGCTTGCGAATCGTGGTAGCTCACGATTGGGTGCACGCGATTTGATCGGCACCGAGTGAGTGATTCCTCATCTTTGAACCAAAAAAGTGAATTGATTTTTGAAGAGTTGAACTATCCGTTGAAGCTATGTTATGTCTGATTTGTAATGTATGAAATCTTCACGATTAAAATCAGCTGATGCCCACACCTTTGCTGCTGAGTCTTTCCCCGCAAGAAGTGTGGTGTGTCCACAGTCCGCCGTAAAACGTGCCTCCACTTTTCAGTTTCAGTTTCGTACATTTCCATATTCACGATCAAGAGTGAGGTTCACGGCCACTCTTTCCATAACTCGCAGTGGACGACTGCGTAATGGGCTTTGCACTGTGCTGGACTGTTCCAGCAGCAGCTCAGATGAACATTGTGCGTGGGTTTGTATACGATCTGTTGAAAGGGCTGCACAGAAAGTGTTCAGATCTGCCAAACGATCTGCCTGGATGTTGGATGTAACAAACGCGAGTAAATCTCTCCAGTCTTGTTCAGTTCACGCAAACAAATTAAGATTTGTTGAAGTCTAGTTCCTGGTTTCAAGCGCGATCTGTCGGTGTTTATCGTTGCGCATTGTTGCGTGATTTATGTGGCGCTTTTGTCAAAATAATTGGTCACCACCGTGGCAGATTGCACATCCCTTCTTTGTGGGGTGGGGTGTTCAAGAAGTGGTCACTTCTAGAACCTGTCACTCCCATCTCAGACTGCCTGGCCATCCCCATTGAGTGCGCACGATCTCGTCACACCGCGCGCACCGTTTATCCCGTTACGGAAGGCGCGCACAGCTTCTTTTCGAATCTTGAAAATTGCCGATGGATTATGTCGTGGCGCGTCACGTCGTCGTCGTCGTAGGATAACTGTCCGGCAAGGTCGTTCGTTGGCACTTGATGACGAAGAGACGGCGCAGATGGTTTGCGAATTATGGAAATTCAACGGAAACACCCGCGCAGCATGCAGCAACCTGACTTGCAAAAAAGAAGATGCGGTGATCTTCGAGAAGGTGCGACATTCAAGAGCCAAGAACCGGTCTTACCTGGGCGGGGGCGGCGATCAGGCCGACGGAAATACCGGCGACGACTCGTCCAACCAGGATGAGGAAGTGCGACGAGGCGGTCGCGAGAAAGATCCACCCACTGAAGAGGGGCACGATCGCGGCGAGGAGGGCCGGTTTGCGGCCCCAGTGGTCCATGATGGGACCGGAAGCGAACGAACCGATCGGGGTGGCCAAACTGTGGACGCTGGCTGGAATGGAGAAGGAAGAAAAGAATATTGAAAAATATGTTATTGTTTTAGGATTTAGATAAATAATTTTGTAGTTTTTTTTAGTTTGTCCACGAAACGATAATAATAAATAAATAATAAATTTGTCATGTTGCATTTTTTTTATTTGGGTGTCACATTGTCCATTTATTCTCTATGTTAAAAGAATCCATTTTACATCATTAGTTTTTGCATACAAGGCTCCATACAATTTTTGGTATGTGAATTTACCGAAAATCTATATCTTGAGAAGGGATTTTCTGATCGATTTGGTGTCTACAGCAATTTTGTGGGTTACAATTAGGATCGCAAAAAAAAAAACAAAAAAATGATGGTGCAAAATCTGGTAGCCAAGATATGAACTTAGAAAAATCGAAAATTTTGGCAGACAAAATTTCAAAACTATTGATTATAGATTAGGGTGGGGTGACAATAACAAAACGATATCAGGGATTCTATCTGACTCGATTCCTTATAGATCGTAAAAGCTGGTGAAAAAAAAATCTTTTTATGCTAAAACGACTTTTTCAAATCGCTAATAACTCGTCAGGGTTAACTCGGATCGTTTTGCGGTCATCAACAGAGTTGTACTGTCGTTCTACGCATAATGGTCCCATGTTCAAAAAAGTGCAACTGAGAAAAACGCGATTGAAATTTTTCGACCGATTTCTGTGGTTCTACGCATAATTGTCCCGTCGGTTCCTATTCAAGTTATGTGTCCCTAATCGCCCCAGTTAGCAGTTTATTACCCTTATTTGTGATCCTCTTGCTATACAATAGGTAAACAAGGCATAATGCTTAGTAAAACTAATGATTCCGTGTAAGAAAATACTTGGTTGGACAATTATGCGTAGAAGTTCAACGATGGGACAAACAGACTTGGTGTTGTTTTTGATGAGTTTCCGAACAAAGTACTAGATTTTATGCGTTTTTCTTAAAGTACACATCAGACTAAACTTAAAAATGGCATAAAGTCAAAATCGTCAAAAACTGACATGGGACAATTATGCGTAGAACGGCAGTGTAGGTAATAAAATTTTACGTAAGAATCTCACACTTGACAAGGATTTGACACATTTAACGCCACCTTTTGGTGGAATTTTGAAATTTTTGCTTTTCTCAAAATAAGCAGCTAGATATGCACAGTTACTTATGTTTACCTAAAAAATCGAGCTAGAGGGTATCTCTTAAAAATTTTCAAAAATTTCAATTTTTATTGTCACCCTATTATAAATGCTAAATCAAATTTGCAATCGAAAATGACTTTATACTTTTTTGATCAATTCCACCGATTTTAACGTTTTTGGGTATTTTTCAAGGTATTTTTTCGAAATTGTTATTTTTTTGCAATTCAAATATATTTCAGAATTTTTTTGAAATTTATATCTCCTGTGCCAGCGTTCAACCATCCAAAACTTTAGCGCATAAGAGATGCCTTTTTTGTCTCACATTTGGAAAATCGACATTAGAAAACACTTTAAACTATGTCAAATTCTAGGGGGCATCATAAAATATTACTGTATATTATAATTTTCATTAAAATCTTGTTGAATCATCGCTTATTTGTGTGTTTTTAATCCTACGCTGCGACGCGATGACAGATGTGAAAAATTTTCGTTCTAAATACGCAGACTTTCCTGCGAGTATCTATAATGGGCTGCGTTGGTTGATGTGATTTCCCATTTGGAACTGTCAACGCAGAAATCTTGCGAAAAATTTTCATTTCAAAATTTAGAACATGCGACCTGCGGTCTGCGTTTTTAGTACAGAATCGCAGTACCGCAGCATTGTCATTGTAGAAGATCAGATTGATTTGCGCTTGCATCTGCGATCCTGCGAGTTTCCTATTGTAGACCAGGCTTAAGTGTCAAAAAGTTTGTTTGCCTTAGTCTAATAGCTGCTATAGTTCGAAGGAAACGGAAGAATTTGAAAACAATCAAGAATTAACCACCAAACTTTTGTACTTTTGTACTTTTGTACAAGGAAGTTTTTAGTTTTTAGTTTTTAGTGTTTAGTGTTTAGTGTTTAGTTTTTAGTTTTTAGTTTTAAGTTTTAAGTTTTAAGTTTTAAGTTTTAAGTTTTAAGTTTTAAGTTTTAAGTTTTAAGTTTTAAGTTTTAAGTTTTAAGTTTTAAGTTTTAAGTTTTAAGTTTTAAGTTTTAAGTTTTAAGTTTTAAGTTTTAAGTTTTAAGTTTTAAGTTTTTAGTTTTTAGTTTTTAGTTTTTAGTTTTTAGTTTTTAGTTTTTAGTTTTTAGTTTTTAGTTTTTAGTTTTTAGTTTTTAGTTTTTAGTTTTTAGTTTTTAGTTTTTAGTTTTTAGTTTTTAGTTTTTAGTTTTTAGTTTTTAGTTTTTAGTTTTTAGTTTTTAGTTTTTAGTTTTTAGTTTTTAGTTTTTAGTTTTTAGTTTTTAGTTTTTAGTTTTTAGTTTTTAGTTTTTAGTTTTTAGTTTTTAGTTTTTAGTTTTTAGTTTTTAGTTTTTAGTTTTTAGTTTTTAGTTTTTTAGTTTTTAGTTTTTAGTTTTTAGTTTTTAGTTTTTAGTTTTTAGTTTTAGTTTTTAGTTTTTAGTTTTTAGTTTTTAGTTTTTAGTTTTTAGTTTTTAGTTTTTAGTTTTTAGTTTTTAGTTTTTAGTTTTTAGTTTTTAGTTTTTAGTTTTTAGTTTTTAGTTTTTAGTTTTTAGTTTTTAGTTTTTAGTTTTTAGTTTTTAGTTTTTAGTTTTTAGTTTTTAGTTTTTAGTTTTTAGTTTTTAGTGTTTAGTTTTTAGTTTTTATTTTTTTGTTGAAAAATGTCTCTTTGAATTCCAGAAACTCATTTTTTCAAATACTTTTAAAATTCCTTAAACATCGGAGAGGACGAATCAGCACTCCATACCGGTACAGCCTCAAACGAAAATGGAAGTCTACCTGAATTCTGTGATCCTCACAGAACGTGCGTACGTGACCCGCAAACCGGCTACGTATGGAAAACTTTGTCACCTCAATCCATAATTTGGTGTGATATTGACCCTGATGATCCTCATAGATTGTTGTTGTTGCTGTTGCTGCTGTCGTCAGCAAAATCCGCTTCAAACAGCAGCAGAAAACATCGCGCTCACCTTAATTTATAATGCACAAGTTTTACTAACGGGGCCGGATTCTTCCCGGGTCGTCAGGCCCGTGCGTTGGTATAAATTCTTATCAAGACGGTATCGTCCAGCTGCAAAGCTGACGGAAAAAGAACAATCATTTAATTTTCGACAATTTTGGAGAACTGCGTTTGTGTGAGGGTTTCGTGGTGTGGGTGCTTAGGGTGATCACTATTACATTGAAGTATGTTTAAAAATCTTCTAATTTGAGGAATTGTGACATAATTTTAAAACTAAGATATTTTCTTCTAAATGTATTGCGCATACTTCAATATGACAGAATCACCCTAGTGGTGATGACTGTGTTAGAATCCGGAGTGACCTTAAAATGCCTAGTTTCGTTCAAGGATGGTTCCACCAAAAGCTAAACAGCCGTATCGTTTCAGTTTACGTCAGTGTTACCACTTAAATATGGTAGGATCCTCTGTATTTGGAACCTAACCCTTACAATAAGTTATCTTAAATCGTTAACTAGAGAAATTACCCTTTTTGTGTTGTTTAGATGAACTATAATTTCTCAAACATTGTCCCAGGGTCCAAAACAGATATTCTTTCCCTATGATCACTGCTAAAAAGTGGTCCCTCTCGGGGCATGTGGTCGCATTTGACCTACTTTTCAGCGACATCGGACTGTACACATTAAAATTAATAATGTTTTCATTTTCAATTCATTAGACTGGTATCATCTCTGTCCGTGTCCTAGGTCAGACTTGTTGCGAACGCAGCACGATAGCTGACTACTCAGGAGGTAAGATGTGCAATTTTGTACGGATGGGGACATTAAGAAAGTGGCGCCACCGATGCCAGCAGTTTAAAAATGATAAACTGCCCCGGCCCTCACGGAGTTGTACTCACCGATCCACGAGCCCATCTCGATGTCGATGACCAGCGGTTCGCTCATGTTGTAGAGCTGGGGCAGCAGCACCGCTGAGTATCCGATTGGCATCCCGCATGCCGCGGCCAGTAGTAGGACGGCACCCGTCACCAGGATCTGTGGAAAGTGACAAAACGATGTTGAGTTAACATTAGAAACTTACCAATTTTGAAATATAATTTTCTTAAATATTGTAAAACATAATCAAGAATTTTTCGGAATAAATAAGTCATTTAAGATTTATTTTCAATTTCGCCCCATGGAAACATTTAATTGCTTTAAATGGGAACGGAGACCAATAACTGGGATATGATTGTTTTGATTCAGCATCCAGAGAGTTGATCAATTTGTTGCCACGCGGCGGTGTCGAGACGGAGTCGACCAGCTGATTGGATCGAAAGTGCATCGCTGCTGCTGGGAATGTTGATTAATTGGGACCAAATGGTGTTTGTTATAACGACACACGTGACTGGGGGAATATTAATTGATTTCTTCTGTGGTTACGCATAAATAAAAAAGGTTCTTCGTATTTATTCAATTTGAATAATCGAAATTAAATAAAAAAAGATAAAAATATTTTAGTCTTTTTAACAGAAGTGTAAGAATTATATTTAAAGAATAAACGTTTTGATTCGTATCAAAAGTCATACACAGTAAAAAAATGTGTAAATTTGGAAAGTTGAATATTACCTCTTTTAAGATGTAATTTTACCTCAATTTAGACTGAAAAAGTGACACTACACCATAAAAGTGGTAAAATCACACATTTTCAGAGGTAAAAAATAAATTACACATTTTTCTGACATAATAGATTTAACCCCTTCCCAGATGTAATATTACCATTTTCACGAATGATACATTTTTGGACATTGAAAATCTGCTGAAAATTTGCCCTTCAAATACTTCAATTTTTTTTTTCTTTATATTTGAGTACAGTCCAGACTCGATTATCCGAAGTTGTGTATCGGACTTCGGATAATCGAATCATAAACAAAAAAAATGTTTTTCGTGTTTTATTTTAATTTTATTTTTTAAATATGAAATTCGAGTTTTGCGACCCCAGTCAAATTTTAGAGGTTGATTGCCAATTAAACTAAAAAATGCTTTTTTTTTAAATATTTCATCATCGCTATTTGGAACGCCATCTTGGATATAAAAATTCTAAATATTTCAAAAGGACGTAATATTGTTTGGCCTATCAAAAATATTTTTTTCAATAGTGTGCAAACATGGGCACTAATTTAAAAAAATGAAAAATGAATAACTGCGAGTTTTCAAAAAAGTTACCTAAAAATGACTATAACTTGAAAACGGTGCACTTTATCAAAATTTCACTTACGTACTTTTTGATTGCAAATTCGATTTTACATCGAAGAATGAAGTTGAAAAATGTTTGCGACCAACATTTCGATTTTTTGAAAAAAAATCAGTATTGATTCAAAAATTCATAACTCGACCAAAGATTTTTTGCACAATCAGGAAATTTTCTGAAAAGTTGGCATTTGATGCCCCCTAAAACATAAAAAAAAATGAAATTAGTATTTTTTTGCAAATCAAGTTTTAGTGACAAAAAGTGAAATAAAAAATCACCAAGAAAATTTTACCGTGTATATTTTTTTTCAGTGAACCGAACCGAAGACATCAAATCGATCAAAAATTCCTTCAAAAGATACAGATTTTTGAATTTTCACAGATCATTTTTTTATGGACAGTTGCCAAATTTTTATGGAAAATTATATGGACAAACTAATGATGCAAAATGGCTTCTTTGGGCATACCGAAAGCACCAAAAAAGTTTCAGCCGGATTAAAAAATACAAAAAATAGAATTAAAAAAAAGACCGAGGAATTCAAATTTTCGGGGCGGTTATGAGCTTTTTTTTTTAATAAAAATCGAAAATTAATTATTTTTTTCACAAGATAAACGTAAAGTGACTAGGATAAATATTCAATTTCTCAGCCCATTTCTATTATCGGCTTACCAGGCTTTGCAACTCTCAACTGTTAAAACTGCAAAAGTGATGACAATAGATCGAAAAGCATAGTTTGTCGAAAATGGGTATATTTCCCCTAGAATTCAAAAAAGGCTAACTTTTTCATATAATAAATTAAAGTACCTTTCAACTGTAATTTCAATTTTACAATAATTTTTTGCGTGAAATCCTATTTTGCTAACTTTGGCCTATGTTTCTCTTGGACTCAAAAGGTACATTTATGGTCCCCTTAGACTCATAAAAACAATATAAAAACTAAACATAAGGATTTTGAGAAATCAGAGTTTAAAAGTTTAATTTAAAATTGAATTGTTCATCAAAAATTACCTTTGTAAAATTTTGACAAAGTGCACCGTTATAGGTGTTTTTAGTTTAATTTTTTTTCAACAAAACTGTCTTTTTTTATTTTTAAAAATGGTGCCCATCTTAAAAATATATATTTAAACTGTTTTGTTTTGGAGCATTAGTTTAGCGTTATTTGGGACCATCCATAAACCACGTGGACACTTTAGGGGGGGGGGGGGGGTATGGCGATTGTCCACGCTCCATACAAAAAAGATTTTTTTTGTATGAACAATTGTCCACGAAGGGGGGGGGGGGGGGGGGTTGAGAATCCCAAAAAAGTGTCCACGTGGTTTATGGATGGTCCCTTTGACCCAATGTCTCCCCTCTAAGCGGTGGTATTGGCTTAATTTTCAAACTTTTTTGATTGGCATTTAGGACAGGTTTCAAAATTTTTTGCAAAATTTTGGTAAATGTTGATAGCTCCATGAAATAGTACTAAAAATCTAAAAAAATCAGTTGCAAATAAATTCACATCGATAATTTGAGGAAATTCTCGTTTGCTTGGCAAGTAAGATTTCGATCCTACTTTCATCCAGTTCGTCGACTTTAATTTTTTTTAAGCTTGAAATTAAGCTACAGTATGTAAAAAAAGTATTTACACCCCTTGAGCACTATACACATTTTGTGATGAAACATGTAAAAAATTTAAAGTTTGACAGGAACCTAGTACTACGTTTTGTTCAGAAACTCATGCCAGACCTTTTGCTACAAAAAGCTCATGAAAAGATGATTTCTATAAAAAGTTATATAACAAATACTATTACGAAACTAAAAAAGGTGCAAAAAAAGTTTGTACACCTTTCGAAAAATTAACATTAATAATGTTATTTGTTGACAAATCACCATACATCCAGTCTCCCAACTCCAAATAGGCATCCTTGACTGATTAAAAAAATAATTTGGATTGAATATAAAGTTTACTAACTACTTAGTATAAAAGTTTATATAACTCTGGAAATTCTATATACAACTTATCTAAACTTAATTTTGCAAACTTTTAATTCAACTAAATGTCAATATATTACCATAGAATTGCTAAATAAACATTTTGGAGTGGGTATAACACCGTTTTGGGGGTATTTGTATCGATAGAATAGATTTTTCGTTGGAATTTCGTACCAACCCGGAATTACGTCGTCGGAAAATCCGCCGGCATCCGAACCGGTCCACAATTCTTAAGTCAACCTATGTGGCATCGGAAAGGGCATAAAATTTCCGATCTTTTGATACCCATACATCTAGGTTTTCTATAAAACCCACGTTTTTAAATACCTGGGCAAAAAGTAAGTTTGATCCACGAGAACAAAAATTACGAAAATCCATACATTTTTGGCAGATTTCTCAATCGAAACCATAACAACGTTTTTACCTAGGTATTTAAAATCGTGGGTTTTATAGAAAACCTAGATGTATGGGTATCAAAAGATCGGAAATTTTATGCCCTTTCCGATGCCACATAGGTTGACATAAGAATTGTGGACCGGTTCGGATGCCGGCGGATTTTCCGACGACGTAATTCCGGGTTGGTACGAAATTCCAACGAAAAATCTATTCTATCGATACAAATACCCCCAAAACGGTGTTATACCCACTTCAAAATGTTTATTTAGCAATTCTATGGTAATATATTGACATTTAGTTGAATTAAAAGTTTGCAAAATTAAGTTTAGATAAGTTGTATATAGAATTTCCAGAGTTATATAAACTTTTATACTAAGTAGTTAGTAAACTTTATATTCAATCCAAATTATTTTTTTAATCAGTCAAGGATGCCTATTTGGAGTTGGGAGACTGGATTTATGGTGATTTGTCAACAAATAACATTATTTATGTTAATTTTTCGAAAGGTGTACAAACTTTTTTTGCACCTTTTTTAGTTTCGTAATAGTATTTGTTATATAACTTTTTATAGAAATCATCTTTTCATGAGCTTTTTGTAGCAAAATGTCTGGCATGAGTTTCTGAACAAAACGTAGTACTAGGTTTCTGTCAACATTAAATTGTTTAGATGTTTCATCACAATATGTGCATAGTGCCCAAGGGGTGTAAATAGTTTTTTTACATACTGTAGCTTTTTTTTTTTAAATTGTGCCAGCTCTGTTTGCCCAAAACACTAATCTCCTACAGGTGATGAATGACCATGTATAGGTTAAAGTCACCTTAATTAAATAAACAACAACTTATGTCCCGATACAAGCTCAATATTCAAGTCTAATTTCCATTCACGTCAACTGTCCCCACAATTAAAATTGTCACCGATATCATCTCCTCCATCACACGTCACTCACCTGGTGGAACACGCCTCTGGCATTGGAGTTGATTTCATGACCGCTGGGATCTTCGTCAATTTTCTTATCCACTTCCTGTGGCGCCGTCCCTCCGTTAAGGTACACCGTCATCAGCTGGTTACTGGGACTACTGTCGGCAGTCACTGTTTGGACCGGCAGGTTGCAATCACCATTTCGCAGCAAAGGTCTCGTGCTATTTTCGAACTCTGTCGTTGTTGTTGTTGCGTTACTGTTATCACCACCGTTCAGGTACTTCAATTTGTTTGGTTTGTCGAGGGGGCTGGTGGGGGTGGGGAATTTTAAATTGTAAGAATGCAAGCTATAGATGATTGAGCGTTTTTCTGACTGTATCGAACTTATTCATTCAAAGGTTTGAGAGAATACGTCCAACACGTGAATGTTTATATAATTCCAGTAAATAGCAAAAAAATAACATGACTTGCTCAACGACTCAACGTGCTCAACGTGCTCATCTTTTATTTATTTTCTGACGTGAATTCTGACACACGTTTTAGTTTACGTAAACAAAGCCTAACAATTTACTGAACAATCCATATAATGTTTTCCTAAAGCATGTTGTTGACGATATGCTATCAGTTCAGTAATTTAATCCACCGGTCTATTATGGTAAGTAATTGGTCCGAAATGGAAAGGGCGGACTGGAGACAACAACTTAGTGATAGAGTATTTGGGGCAAGGCCACAACGATATCGTTTTCAATAAGGTTAGCGTGATAGGATGGATGTGAATTTCGGCTCTAGGGTATTTGAAAAAAAAAAATAGTGTTAATATTTACTCCTTGATTATTTTTTTAAAAATAATTTAGGCACAGTGCTACTTTGAACAATGATAAAAGATTCGCCCGTGTGCGATAAAAAATTCACAAACGTCTTTAAAAAAAAAAGTAGACTGCTTATGCCATTAAATTAAACACAACATTTAACCGTAACTTTAAGGATCTCAAAAATACTAAAATACACTGAAAAACGGCAAAATTTAAATTGCTATTTCAGATCTCCTACATTATCTTTTCTGCGAAATTTGCAAAATTTCAATGAACCGACGAAAATATTTTTTTCTTTAAAGTTTAACGTCTTTTTTCGATACTGGGTTTAAAAAAGTGATCCATTGGATAACAAATGCGGTATAAACGTTCTGAAAGGTATTCTAAAAAGTTCAAAACTGTTTTTTAAATAATAATTTGTGAAAGAAATTGATGGACAAACTTTGCCGATTTTTTTTAAAATTTTAACGGTGCACATCATTTAGAGCTTTTTGCACCAAGATTTCAAGCCTAACTTGCAAATTTTTGCAAAATATCACAAAATGCCTTATACATTATTTCAGTTAAACTACTATCAAAAATTCGCAAAATCTTAATATATTTATGAACTTTTTTTTTTAACACTGTTTTTTTTTGTGTGGTCTTAAATTTAAAAATTGGTAAAAGATCAAAAAGTGTTCAATTAGTAAAACTACGTAAATTAGCATTATGCAATGTATAAGGAACCGTTTTAATCGATTTTACATTTATTTGTAATTAAAATGTCTTTTATAGTCAATTATATTTTTTTGATTGCATCCTGATTCAGGGAAATTTTAAAATGTTGTAAGGGAGAACACAAACTTTAGTTAAATTATAAAAATATTTTGACTTTTCTTGTTTTTTGTTAAATCTCTGTTTCGTCAAAAAACTTGGCCAAAGATGTTTTCCCAATTCTCCAACAAAAAAGAAGGCATTTTTTCAAATAAGAGATGTAAAAAAATAAAATACTTCAAATCATTTTTTACTTATGGACAGTTGCCAAATTTGCATCGAAAAATGATATGTCAAGCAATTTTGTCGAAGACGGCAAAACAATCCGAGTTAACCCTGACGAGTTATGATTCAAAATGACTTCTTTGGGATTACGGAAGGCATTCAACAAGATTCATCCAGATTAAAAAATGCAAAAAAATATGGGATAGCCGAAATATCAGAAAATTGCTCTTGTATCTTGTGATACTGTTTGCCTAGAAATTTAGAAAACTTGGTTTGAAATTTCAAAAAGTAAATAAAAAATCCGGGTGTGGCAAAATCATGAGATTGCCGAGGAAAACATAATCATTCTCACTTGTGAAAATTTACTTTCGGTTTATATCGAAGATGCTGTCAGGAAATTTGAAACTTAAATATTCTTTCCGAAAATTCAATAATATTAGTTTTAATAAATCTTGTTGGCTTTATTTTAAGTCCTTTTTAAATTTCCTTAATGACTGAAGAAAACACAATACATTCCAGACTCGATTATCCGAAGGTTTGTATGGGACTTCGGATAATCGAAGCATTACCAAAAAAAATTCCATATTTTTTTATTTTTTTTCACTTTTAACATTAAATTTCAGTTCTGCGACCCCATTTTAGTCAAATTTGAATATTTGATTGCCTTTTAAATAATAAAAAAATGCATTTTTCAATATTTCAGCACCGCCATCTTGGATTTAAAAAAATCTAAATCATTGTAGAGTAGTTAAGAGCGAGTTTTTCACCAATGTGTAACAGGTCGTATCGAGGTGCTCCGATTTGGATGAAACTTTTAGCGTTTGTTTGTCTATACATGAGATGAACTCATGCCAAATATGTGCCCTCTACGACACAGTAAAATGTTTGTTATAGAAAAACCTAAAAACTATGAGAAAAACTGCGATTGGCTAAAAAGTTAATACCATAGGCTTATAGTGCATGAAATTACCTATCTTTTGACCTATGGGAGTATGGGTGTTGGAGGCTGTTGGAAAAAGATATTAAGGTTTTAAAAAAATCAATTTTTGACAGAAATTTGCAAAAGCTAAGAGAAAAAGTCAAACCAATCCTGGATGTCTATGGCACATTTTGAAGTGCTTCCAAAGACCTTTCGAATGCATCTAAGAGAGTTGGAATTGATGAAGTTTTACAGAAATGCGAGCAATTTTAAGATTTTTTTATGTTTTTTCGACCTCAAACTTCAAAGCCCGTTTTACCCCACTTCCTTGTGTCGTAGAGGGCATCTCATGTATAGACAAACAAACGCTGAAAGTTTCATTCAAATCGGAGCACCTCGATACGACCCCTAGAACAAACCGAGCAATATTTACAAATACTGCCTCTTAATGGGTCATACTTAAAGCTCCACAATCAAAAATTGGACAACGAAAACTTTTTTTTTCGTGATTCGATTATCCGAAGTGCAATTTTTCTGAGGCCTTCGGATAATCGAGTCTGGACTGTATATTTTAAATTTGTTAAACCAGTTGGTATTTCAGTTCAAAATTAAAAAATAATATTTTCATCCGAATTTTGTTCCTTTTGGCAGATTTACTAATATGAGTTCTATAGATTGTTTCACTACTAATTTTGCATTCATTGTATTCATGCCAAAAAACTATTTTGTTCAACCATTACTCGAATTATAAAAAGGGATTCCAGTAAGTGATTTGATAAAATATTGCAATTTTGATACATAAGTTGAAAATAACCTTGCAATGAGCCTTGCAAAATCTTTTATTATTTCAATTTTATCTTCAAATTTGGTATTCTTCCTCTATATGACACCATTATCCCTGGTATGCGGCCACCTTCTTCGCACACGCACTGTCCACTCAGTCCATTCCGTTCCAGATTGCCTAATTTGTGAGAGTTTAAATTTCACCACCCGTTTGGCCTGAGCTGCTGGAATTATGTCATTGCCACCCAAACACAATTTCGTTGAACGTTGTTCTGTCTTCCTTCCACTTTCACGCAAGACGTAGATTTCGGTCCCAGGATTCGTTGCTGGATGTTTATCCTTAAACGCCAGCGAGGGTTCGAATCCTGTGCGGTTCATTGACCCTCGACGAGTTTCGCGTTTTTCCTGTTTTCCACCGCTGCTATTACCTTTCGCTGGAATTCATTTTCACTTCGGTATCTTCCTTGGTTGGTTCACTACGATGCAAGGAATCCTCACTTCTTCGCTCTACAGTGAGCAAACACCTCTGGCAAGTCACTTTGTTCACACTAAACACCTTTGCACAGTCACTTTAGAAGAAAGCTCTCAACGATAACTCCGTAGACACATCTTGTCCCGACGGCGGACACGATACGAATGCTTGCGCTGCTCAGAATCGATTTCGTATATATCCCACTTGGCGAGCTTCCGGAGCGCGCGTTGTGCGTGTCCAAGCTGCTATCACACTTCTTCCCAGTTGAACGCCTCTTCACCGACTACATCGGTCCGCCCAGCTTGCTGGTCAGCCTAGATGTACATTGGAACAGATATGTCACCGTTTGTTGCGATATGACGTTCTGCTCTTGTGGTGACGTAGTGATATATCGCGGGAGAGTGACTCTTCCAACCATCAAAAGAGTAAGAGAGTCTCGCGACGCTCTCTGTTGATGTCTCGCGGTCATCGCGGCGTCGAAAGCGAAAGTAGCGGCGTAAACAAGTAATCGACGAGGACCGGCTTTGGGAGCAGCGGATGGTGAAGATGGTGTGGAGAAACGGTTCAACAGCTGTTCGAGCGTGTTTGTTTGTAAGAGCGATACGCAGGGAGCCCTTGCGGGACTGGTGTTAAAAAGAATCGTATTCAGGACAATGTTTAAAACAAAGTCTCAATTCTGACTCGATAATTCGAAGTCTGTACAAACATTTTACTTTGGATAATTGAATTCAATTTGTGTTCGATGTCTTGATTTGGATCGTTGAGCTCAAATATGACCCCAACATGCACCTAAGAGAACTAAAACTAAAACTAAGATTTGTTTCATGTTTTGATTATTTATACAGCAATTCCATTTGAAAAGGGCACAACCCGAAAAAAAGTTCTCCGATCGGGCTCTTGCACGCAAATGAAAGGTGATAAGTTGGTCTTTCTAGGAAAAATAGTTTGAAGACCGAAAAATCTTGTCCAACATTTGAAAAGGTCGAATGAAACTTTAAAATGCCGTTTTGACTGTGTCTGGACCAAAGAGCTTATGTCTGACAATATTTTTATCGGATTCCTTGGACAATTTTACGTAACGTACTCAAAAACTGGAGGTGTTTATTAACAAGATTCCGAGATATGATCAAGAAAATGACGAAAACGGAAAAAATTGACCTCATTTTCTTGATCTTGCGCGCGGCGCACCGAAATTCCCAGTTTTTGAGTATGTTACGTAAAATTTTCCGAGGAATCCGATAAAAATATTTTCAGACATTGGTACAGACACGTTCAAAACGGCATTTTAAAGTTTAATACGACTTTTTCAAATGTTTGGCTAGTTTTTACGGTCCTCAAATTATTATTCCTTGCAAGGCCAACTAACCACCTTTCTTTTGCATCTAAGACAGCTAAAATCGGTTGAAATGGAGTGGAGTTTTGATTTTTTGAAAAATGTCTTGAAAATGTGGTTTTTGCGAAAATTTACGAAAATGACCACTTTTTGGACCACCCTACACAGAAAAAAAAATCATGGTAATATTACATCTGGGAAGGAGTACATCTTTTATGTCAGAAAAAAGGTGTAATTTTACCTCTGGAAATGTATAATTTTACCACTTTTCTGGTGTAATGTTGCTTTCTAAATTGAGGTAAAATTACATCATAAAAGAGGTAATATTTGACCTTGCAAAATTACAGCTTCCAAATTTACATTATTTTTTTCTGTGTAGCACGGTGTAGGTGACCCTAATGGCCAAATAAAAAAAAAAAAATACGGGTCTAATAATTTTGGCCAAGGAACCCCCATCAAAATTTTGAGCCCGATCGGAGAACTTTTTTTCGGTGTGTTTGTGCCCTTTTCAAATGGAATTTCTGAATAATTATCGAAACTTTTTTTCCAGGACCTTCGAATAATTGAACTTTGGATAATCGAACTTTGGATAGTCTAACATTGGATAATCAAACGAACATTGGATAATCAATCGAACTTTTTATAATCAATCTGTGGATAATCGAAATTTAGATAATCAAACTTCGGATTATCAAAACCGTGGATAGTAAAAATTGTCGCAAAATGAATCATCAGACTATTACAAATTCTGTATTTTTTTCATAATTATTCATATAACATCAAATTCGAGTTCTGCAACCCCTTTTTAGTCAAATTTAAATGCCTTCTTTTCCATATTTCATCACCGCTATCTGGCCGCCATCTTTGTTTTAAAAATGCTGAATCTCTTTAGAGTAGTTACGGGGTCATACATAAGCTCGACAGTCAGAAATAAGAAAAAAAAAAACGTGATTCATTTATCCGAAGTGAACATTTGCCAAGGCCTTCGGATAATCGAATCTGGGCTGTATTCGATTTTCCATGCAAGCCTCCATTTAATTTTGCGGGCTTTTTCTGATCGTTTTGGTTTCGTCGGCAAAGTTGTTTTATTATTTTATATATTTTTTGACTTTTTATTAGGGTTTCAATTTGGGGTAAATTCTCATATGTTTGGCACTCGCTCCTAATTCCATCCAATTTGCCGATTATCACTATTTTAAAAACTTATTTCGTAAAACTGTTGATGGAAACTTGCTATTTATCACTCGATTTTAGTTGAAAACCCCTTTAGTGAGCTGTAATTGAACGTCAAAGTGCCGATATGGCAACATTAGAGGCACGATGGAGTTAGATGCTGTTCCTCTATGAAAAACTGAATTTCCACGATACGTTTTTGTTTAATTTTCGTATGTTTGTGTTTTGTGATATGGTTTAGTGTACTAAAAAGGCATCTTTTGAAATACTGTCTGAAAAAAAAAAAACAAAATTATTTTCAAATGCATAATAAAATTCATTTGAAGGTGAAATTTTTCGGAAAATGACAATTTTTACGCAATACTATATTGCAGATTGCAGCGATTTTTAGACAATCATCAAAATCAAACCATCCACATTAACGACCCCCGGGTCTTTTGTGGTCTCTATTGCAAGTTTCTGCTCGAACCTAGGAGTCCGAAGGCTTGAATGGGGAGAGCACCCAAACTTCTTTTTACTCCAA